>NC_092630.1:63443374-63777124 GCF_039555335.1 Amphiura filiformis | reverse complement strand
TCACTGCCACATCGGGGTGAAAAATGGTATAGGTAATAGATGACTATGAAACCTCAAACTCGCCCCTCGATAAAGGTTGGCAATTGAAGCAGGCCTCAGTTTAGCGAACTTTGTCTAGTTTAATGCGATGCGAGTGCAAGCGCCGCTCGGACTGTGAAGGTTTCTGGATACCGAATATGGGTTTAGATTAGGCCTATATCATGTCCTCTAGGCCATATAATTTATTTTTGGAAAGGAAAGTCTAATCTCGGAGCCTATTCAATTGAGAAGGGACTGGATTTTGTCATAATAATATAAAACTAGAGCGGTTACCGCACCATAGCTGAACCATGGGGATTTGGCAGTATATTGTTTTTTTTTCATATCACTCCTTTATAACCCCTTAATGCCCTTAAATGAATATTAAAATATTGTAAACATATTTAGAATGTTATAAAGATCATTGCATTTAAATATCAGCTCAATTGGAGCATTTTTGAAAACTTGACCTTTGACCCCTTTATGAACCCTGAATGATCTTAAATGAATATTGGAATATTTTAAACATGTTTAGAATGTCATAAAGATCATTGCATTTAAATATCAGCTCAATTGGAGCATTTTTGACAACTTGACCTTTGATCCCTTAATGACCTTAAGTGAGTATTAAAATATTTGAAACATGTTTAGAATGTCATAAGGATCATTGCATATAATTTTCAGCTTGATTGGAGCATTTTTGGTTAAAATTACCTTTTTTGACCCCTGTGACCCCTTGGATGACCTCTGATTTTAGGAAATATTTTTATTATATTCTTTACTTCTTTCTCTTTTATTTGACACCACTTGGGGGTTTATACCTTCGTGGCATTTAAAGATATGTCCATTTCAGACCAAATGGTTGGTAAGTAAGTAAGAAAAAAAGAAAGAAAGTAAGTAAGTAAGTAAGTAAGTAAGTAAGTAAGTAAGTAAGTAAGTAAGTAAGTAAGTAAGTAAGTAAGTAAGTAAGTAAGTAAGTAAGTAAGTAAGTAAGTAAGTAAGTAAGTAAGTAAGTAAGTAAGTAAGTAAGCAAGTAAGTAACATACACTCATATAGGCTGATACCATTTCATGGTTCAGCAAAAATAATACTTGTCGTCCATAACAAGAAATAATGCCTCGGGATTTTTTGATATCCAGCCATAGTATTTTAATTGATTAAACTGAACATGAATCTATATCTTTACTAGCTTCATGCACTAATTTGCAGACCCGCCCAGCCTTCTACATGTAGTGAGTACCACATTAGATTGTGTTTACAAGAAATAATAAGCGCTGCCTCCTCGAAATTTCTTATGCCTCAGCTTTGATGATTAAATATTATCTACAACTCCGCACCTGTGTTCAAGGCCTTTCTTTTATCTATTGACCTCAAAAGAAAGGATTAGAATGATCAGAATGCCGTCCCTGACCCCTTTCCACACCACACATTAATAATGAGTCGGTAAGGGAACGTGCTACCGTTATATACTGCGCCAATAAAGTATCCTTACATTTGGAAAAATAATCACTATTTCCAAACTGAACAATATTGGAGTAAAGTTGTTTTTTTAATCGATGCACTATCTAATCCTGCACATTATGACACCACATTGAATCCAATGTGACTTCAAGAAGTAAAGTTACAAGCATTTAATTAGACGAAGGCCCTGTTTCAAAAGTGACAAACTGGCCTATTCAAAACTCCACAGACCACAAATCTGGTTTGAGAGTGGTGAATGGCTAATTTATGCGTTTGGCTTTAATTTAAATCAAAGGGAACAAAAGAAAACTGAAACAAAAGAACTGACAAACAAAAATAAAAGTTATGAAAAGTACAGAGAAGTACAGAGAAGTAAAAACTGAAATAAAAACTGCTTTAAATAACGCTTCATTGAAGAAACTGTGTTGTCTCGTTGATGCGCTTGTTGGAATCTTTTTGCGCCTTGTATATGCCAGTTTGTCACTTTTAAAACTGGACCTTCGTCTATTCAATTGCTTGTAACTTTACTTCTTGAGGTCACATTGAATTCAATGTGGTGTCATAATGTGCAGTATTAGATAGTGCATATATTAAAAAAACAAATTTACCCCGATATTGTTCAGTTTTGTAATTGTGATTATTTTTCCAAGTGTAAGGATACTTTATTGGCGCAGTATACTTCAGTGAGTACGTATGGCTACTACACAGTGGGCATATTTCCGGGCAAGGAACAATAGAGACCAATTGCCTGGCAATGACGTCACATGTAATCCCAGTCTATAGTGTGATTCGAACATTATAGGCTGGTGGTCACTTATATTACGATCAGTACGAAAAGTCCAATGCGATTATTAATGTATTTTCTAAAATTAAAAGAACCACTTTTTAGCGGGAATTAGTTACACAGCTGAAGTTGTGAAAGGGTTGAAAGACTACAATATTACTATAGGCTCATCCCTTAATAGCCAAATGGCATTTGGCTAAGGGTTTCTTTTTCTTAGGTTCTGATTCTTTCTTTCTTTCTTCTACCAATCGTATAATGAGCCATCGTAGCCATATGCATTTGTCAATTTTGACGAAATTTGGTTATAATGACCATTGGGGGTGCCACAAATGTCATGTGAAATGTCTGACACAAATGTCATGTCAATGTCATTATAGCCCAAAACGTGTTTTTCACTTAAAATGCTACTTGTTCCCCACATTACATAGCACCGTGACATCACTTGCACACATGCATCGTGTATAGCCAGTGTCTAAAAGTTGTACACAGAATTGGGGTCAAAGGTCATTTAGGGGTCATTTCCGGCATGCAACCAAATACCTTAAATCGGGCATCGTAGCAATATGCTTTTTGCCATGTTGACCATAGAGCGTGTTTATAGTGGTGTACGGTATTTATACGGTATAATTATACGCATATGGGATTAGGATGGAATGTGACTTATCCGTTATCTCGGCTGTTTATAGTGGCAACCAATAGCGCTATTCTGGATCCGAGGTGGATGAACTCGGATTCTTACCGAGTGTTCGAGGTCACCGCAGTGCAATATGGGAGACACAAATATGTTTCAAATAGTTTGCCGTCGAAACGATACCGGTCATTTTTTAAAACATTATTGCTACAGTGCCGTGCCATATTTGTAGGTGATGTGTTATTACAGTGACAAATTTGAGCTCGGAGAATTATATTGCCCTGCTCCACTTCCTTGAATAACGGTATCGTTAATCCCTGTCTGTTTATAGTGACCGTATACGGAATGAATATACTGCAATATCCATCGATATCGAAGGATATCAGTTCCGTATAATATATGCGGCAAATAGCGCTATTGGTCTGTTTATAGTGGCGACCAATACTGTATAAGATGAACTTATACGCTAAATACCGGATAATCTGGCTCACTATAAACACGCTCATAGTTGAGCGCTAGGACCATTGGGTGGTGCCACAAATGTCACGTGATCATTTGCGGTCAAAGTTCTTCCACTTACGGACAATGACCAAAAACGTAATTTTCACTAATTAAGTTGACTAGGGGGGCCTATGACCCCCATGATAGATTTGCACACAAATATGTCATTCATACAGCAAAGATATATAGTCCCTACAAGCCCATTGTGGTTCAATGAGCCATGTATAATAATAATTGGGCTGATCATTCCTAGGTCCTGTTTTTCTATCCGATTTTTCTTCTTTCTTTCTTAACCAAATACTGCTGCTCCCGTAAATTACATAGGGTCTTTTTATTTTTTCAGTTTCCGTAAGTCTTTTGTTCAGATACGAAAACGCAAGGGATTCAGTAAGTTTACTGTAATCTGACTTCATTGTTAACTTTGAAGTACCAATCAGCTTATTTCAATAGAGGCGAATGCCTATGTCAATAAAACCGGGAGAGAAAAGGTTATATTAACACCAGTGTTTTTAATGGTCTAGCGCCCTCAAGTCTTTAACATTGGTAAATTGATCTACATTAATTTGACAAAATGCATGCCAATCCGAATGACAAAGTCCATTTTTCTGTAAAAACGTTGAAAATAAGCCCTTAAATCACAAAAGGTCCGCTTATGAGCCTGTCGAACCCCAATGCACTTGTGCATGGCCACAGTGTCGCCCTTCCCTCGTATCAATGTCTATCTTCCTATTTTGCTTCCTCCTCCCCCCGATCAGTCCCCCCACTCCCTCCCCGGTCCCTACTCTCTCTTCTCGAGTTCTTCTCTTTCTAGTCTTTCAGTCTCTCCATCTCCTATCTTTCTTGCTCACCCCTTCCACTCTCACTTGTTCAGTCTCAAGTATCTCACTTCCCTCCATCCCCCTCCCTTGCGAAATTCATCAGTATGATCCATGACTGAAAATAAGCTCTGCAAAAATAAACATTTAAAATAAACCCGAGCCTTACATATAGGCCCAACCAATTATCAGATTAGCTTGCCATTAGTACGAATGAATAGAATACATTATCTTTGCTCCAATGCAATTCTTTACACAGCCGTGACGTTAGTCACGGCTGTGTCTTTTTTCTTACAGGTTCTTTCTTTCTTTCTTTCTTCTTTCTTCTTTCTTCTTCTTTCTTCTGTCAACCATTACATTTGCTCTAGCACTCACATGCTTACATCGATTTTGACTTAACTTGGTCACAATGATCATTGACCGTGCCCCTACATGTCACATGAAACTTGTGGGGTCAAAGGTCACGCAGGGGTCACAGGGGTCAAAAACGTGATTTCAACTCATAATGCATCTTCTCCTACAAATTACGTAGGACAGTGACGCCACTTGCACACATGCATTGTAATTATCCAGTGTCTATGTTGTGTACACAGATTTGGGGTCAAAGGTCATTAAGGGGTCACTTCCGGTATAAAACTAAAAACCTTCAAAACTTTTTATTAGCTAAGTAAAACATAGCACAGTAACGGTATGTTCACATATGATCTGCAGTCACCCAATGTATATGTGGTATTTTTTTTATTTGGGGTCAAAGCTCATTAAGGGGTCACTTCCGGTATAAAACAAAATACCTTTAAAATGCATCTTCTTCCACAGATTCTGTAGGACAGTGACGCCACTTGCACACATGCATTGTCATTACCCAGTGTCTATGGGGTGTACACAGATTTGGGGTCAAAGGTCATTAAGGGGTCACTTCCGGAATAAAATGAAAAACCTTCAAAAAATTTTATTTGCTAAGAAAAACATAGGACAGTAACCGTATGTTCACACATGAATTGTGGTTACCCAGTTTATATGTAGTATTATTTTATTTGGGGTCAAAGGTCATTAAGGGTCACTTCCGGTATAAAACGAAATACCTTTAAAATGCTTCTTCTTCCACAAATTACGTAGGACAGTGACGCCACTTGCACACATGCATTGTTATAACACAGTGTCTATATGGTGTACACACATTTGGGGTCAAAGGTCAGTAAGGGGTCACTTCCGGTATAAAACGATATACCTTCAAAATGCCCCTTCTGCAACAAAAAGCATAGCAAAGTGATGCCACATGGACACGTGCATTGACATTAGCAAATGTCTATGGGGTTTTCATATATTTTGGGGTCAAAGGTGATTAAAGGGTCATAACACGGCTGTGTTCGTGGTCTTAGACCACAGCTAAGTCTAGTTTGTATTGCATTTCAATATAAAACATGATTACCAAATCACTACTTGTACGCGCCTCATTGGGAGATATTTGACTAATTCAGACGCTCGTTTAATCGCCAATATGAAAGACTTTTGCTTATAACTTGGCAACATGGTTAGTATATATTTCAATGCAAGACTATTTTTAAGAGCCACTTACGTCTAGGCGTAAGTGCATATACACCAAACACAAGTCAATTGAAGCCGTACAATTTACCGCGAATTTAGGACCGTAAAATTTAGACTCTTCTTTTGTCTAGATTAGCACCCAACCGCACATCTCAAGGTTTATTGTAAAAAATCAATATAACTTACCAAAACGAAAACTGAAATTCACGAGCTTCAAATTTTCAGTAACTAACAAAAGGCTAGAATAAAAGATTGGTCACACCTGGGAGACTACCACTTCAGAATAACAATGACTTACAAAAACTGATACGGATACGGAAACAGAAACTGAAAAGATAAAACGACGGATAGTAGGCGTACAATGTCGTCACCACCATGAACTATAGGCTGGTGGTACAAATGTCGCATGAACAACTCTAGGTCAAAGGTCATAAAAGATCAACATCACTGGCTAAGGGCCGTGCTCTGTGAGCACAATGTCTATTATTATTATTATTATTATTATTATTATTATTATTATTATTATTATTATTATTATTATTATTATTATTATTATTATTTGATTTGATTTGATTTGATTTATTGATAATCCAGGCAAACATACTTACAATAGCAGAAAAAAGGCATAAAACAATAAATACAAGAACAATAGTCAACGGGGTCCCTGACGGATTCCCTAATAGCGAACTAAATTACTTTGAAGTGGGTCTCCGATAACCCCGTTAACGAAAAAGAAAGATATTATATATAAAAAAGCGATTAAAAAAACCCGCACACACAACATATTACTGATAAAGGTACATACAACTACGCGTTTTGCACGAAAAAGAAAAGAAACTAAAAACAATTCGTCGGCTGTATTCCATAGTGGCGTATAGTGATTTTTGGTCATTTTTTTGAAAATTGGCACATATGTTTTTAATGATGTTCTCTTTCATATTTCTAAGTCTCATCAGTCATAATTAGCTAATTAATTAGTAATTAATTAATTAAATGTGGCGTATAGTTGTAATGTATTCCATAGTGGCGTATCGACGGTACGCCACTTTTTATACACATTTTATAATTATGAAATATCGGCAAAATGATAAACATCGTATGTCATAGTGGCGTACGCGTATCGGACCTATACGCCACTATGGAATACGAACGACGAAAAGTAATGCCATAGGGATTACACGGCGACCGAGGTGGCGTACGGTTAACGTAAGGTTAGGGTATTGCGTTTTGTTCGTTTTCCATAGTGACGTATAGTTTTATTGTCAGTTTGCCAGCAATAGTATGTATTTATTTCTTTTGAAAAATATATAGCAATAAAATCTATTTAGTTTACTACAGAAATTTCACATCATTTACAAAATATAATGAATGTCTGATTTACACAACTCGATTTTAAATTGGCATTTCTTCAAACCCGATTTTCTCGAAAAGTTGTTTATTCGCGGCGCCCCACTATACGCCACTATGGAATACGGACGACGAATTGGAAGAATGGTGGGAATCTCAAGGGTCTGTAGCCTTGTACGGTAAGAAAGCCTAGACTAGCTCGAGATACTCTAGCTAAAATACAGGTTTACATTTACTATCTTACATTATCTTGCTGTATTTCAGCTAGAGCTCCAAACGACAAGCTTCCGGGGTTTTTTTTTAGAACAATACTGTTACGTAAGATGAAGAAGAAACCCGCCTCGGAGCTCGCCCTACTCATTATTTCATTGTACTTATTGCAATTTGCCTCCACACATTACGTAATCAACACAAAGCTTTTGTGAGGATTAGTGAGTGGATAAGAAATTGACAGTGGAGGATACGAAGGACACGTCGATTGTTAGTTGTCAATCATGAATTGCCGCAACGTATTAATATTTTACTGCATGGCATTCCGCAAACACCAAGACAAATTATGCCGTATTTTTCCAAAGATTATCTCATATGAAGTAAGCTGAATGCGATCTGTACTTTTGTAACATTCCGATCGCTTTTGATCACCTATTATCGGCGAATTTGCTTGAAAACACGTGATTTCATGTTGTGTAAACATAATTAGCATAGACACAAATGAAATTACGATGCAATACAATGCAATTTGAATGCGCAGCAGATCTATACAAATAACGTTGCCCGGTTTTATGCAGAATTAGACCCTGTCTGGCCTAGACTGCCAGGGACCAGGAAAACAGTATCTGGTGAACCTTCTCTGGACCCCTTCCAGCTTATTTTTGTGACCGTCCCTGTTAGGAGCCCAAACTGGAGCACAGTACTCCAGGATATGTCTCACCAGACATAGGGCCTGCACTTTGTCTCGTTTTTTGCAGGTTTACATGGTCCAATAATCACAAGATGACTGACATGTGGTAACAAAGGAACCAGTCACTGCAAGTTGATTAATTCCTGTATGATTGGTCATTCAATATATGCCTGTATCACACTATAGCCTTTTCAAAATGTAATACATGTTTGCTTGACTGCATTGACAATAGAGGCCTTGCATGAAATTATCGATTGGCTCCAGACAAAGGATTTGAACCGGTGTCCTTCACCGTAGTTATGGCGGAGTGCAGTCCATTCAATCAAATGTTGTCATCAACCTATTTGATCGTAGTGCAGGGTTATGTGTGTGAGACGAACTGTCACGGTAGATTGCAATCATGCTTTTGTTGAATGCATTTGAGTAGTCCGCCATATTTACGGGATGATACGTCACATGCAAGGCCTCTATACCCGGGAACAATAGACACAGTATATGGTCGAATCCAACGAAAAGTGTACACGGCATGTTCAGGGCCATAACTTAAAAGTATTAATCAATTGGCATTCGTTTTTGTATTGTGTTTATTCGCCTTGATCATACGCTTCGCGCCATATATAATAAGACCCCTTCTGTGAAAAACTTAGACACAGAGACCTCAAAACATGCTATTTTTACCCATTTTTTCAAAATATTTCTTAAAGTATTTTTAAAAACATATAAATCAGTTATGAAAAGAAGTCATTGGATTGAATCAAAATGGTTTTCCTGAAAGGTGTGTATTCAAAGATTGCCTGTTCAATTTTTTCACATATTTGTACATAATTATGAATTTTTTTGTGATAATTTTTTGAGTGGTATTTTTTTACATTACCTACGAATACAATTTTTCATAGCACTAGATATATCGTTAACAAATGGAAATCACTAATAAATGCGCAATTGATACAAGCTTTGATATGTCCAATACTGAAATGCATTGCATTCGGACATCTTTATTATTGTTGTGTTTAGCTGCCAGAAATTCTAAATGGCACAAAGGTAGGTTTGGTAAAAATATGCATTACCTCCGAATACATGTTAAAAGCTGTGCCATTTCCACAAAGTGAGAGAATAGTAAACAATAGTTAAGCAATAGGTGCAGGGTAATACACTCTTTATTTCTACCAAGTTTCAATAGCCTGCGTTTAAATATTTCTGAGATGTCAACAATAAAAGCAAGTATTCGTAGGTAAATTTCGGTAACCGAATGTTACCTACGAATACAATTTGACATCATGACAGTATTGTGAAACACCGCCATTCATGCCAATGCCCATATTGGTACACAACAAAGGCCTGTATGTTTGCTATCAAATCATATGTCAATGAAAGTTGCGAATTCACATACATGCCCACCATGCAAAACTGAATACGGCTTAATTGGTGAAAAATATGTACTGAAATAGACGACGGTCTGCTCATTTGAAAGAAAAATCAGATTCAAAGAAGATTAGAAGGGGATAAATACTTGGATTTGTCAACTGTCATGTGTGCTTTATTTTAAATGTTTACCGACCTTCTGGTTTCTGAGTAATTTGTGTCCAAATTGATTTATTCGAAGGCAACTTTTGATGTTTTCGCTAAGGTTACCTACGAATACCATGGAAAAAACGACTGTTCTCATTGTCTCATGATCTAGACAACACATTGATGGACCCTGGTATAAAGCTAATTGTAGTTGCCCTCAAATGAAAGGCCACAAGACGTAACTGACTCCAAGATGGACTTCACAAGTCTGCAATAACGGTTTTAAGCGATTTGTGTGCAATTAAGCAAATTAAAGTCACTTTAGTGCCTTTGTTTCTTACTTCAATCCTCTTTCAACCGCTGTGAACCGATATTATTAATACATGATAGGGTCTAAAGTATCAATAAACGCACATAAAGAAAATAATACATTCAAAGTGCTTTATAAAATGAAGTTTTGATTGCGATATCCACCAAAAGTCTAATTCTTACCTACAAATACTGAAATGTTACTTACGAATACAGTATAATACATGACATGTGTAATGAAGTGTCTTAACCAATGGAAATTAATTGTCAAAAACTTTAAGCGGTACCCCAGGACACTATTATTACCCATATACGGATTCATTCAACAATTATTTATTATGTAAAATTGATGATTAACTACTTGTATATCAAAATGAAGTGGTCAAAATCTTGCTAAAAGCATCAAAATTTTTTGATCTAAGGTAATAGCATTTATTCATTTGGACGTACCATCTGAAAGAGATCTAAAACTACCATTTTATTAATTCATTACCATAATAGCAAAATTTAAACCTCTAAACTCAATATAGATATTGTTAAATCGCTCATGTTACCTACGAATACCCGGGTTTCTTCACCTTTTCATTGTATAAAGCGTTAGGTGTATGCGTATAATTCCTAATATTCTTGAAAACATATATCCTACTCGTTCTAATACAATGTGTAAATTGATTCATACTCATTAGATAAATAAAATACAGAAACTGACCTAAACTTCATTTTCAAAAATAAACTATCATAAATTGACTAAGATCATATTGATCGCGTTATAAAAATAAAACAAATATTTTCTGGTTGAGCTAGCATTTTCCTGACATCCTGTGGTCTACATTACACGAAAAAAGCGTTAATGGGAATATTCCATTTGTTTTAGGTTGATTAGTATTGCGATAGTGAAAGCGTCCTAGTGGTATTCGTAGGTAACATTGGGTTTTGATATCACATTTCCTATCACACGTCCTGGATTTATTTTTCAAGATTAGTAATGGCACTTTTGGTTCCTATAAGGCCAATATGTCATGAATCAATGGGCAAAAGGAAAAAATTGTGGAGACATTTTTATTTCGGACTTTTATTTTTGGCCCGTGGACACTTTTGGTTGGATTCGACCATATGCATTGGACCAGGGACTGTGTATGAAGGGACTCGAAACGGATTATAGATAGCTATTGTCAAGCTATTGTTATCAGATTATCTTTTATGACATTCGATTCCATGCGAGTTGCATCGAGGGCGTGATGTTTGTTTTCTTATTATTTACTCATGTTGCCCTATTCAAATATTTCTAAAGTTATGTCAAATAGAGCTTGCACGAATGGTCATTAGTTCAAATCATCCTCCAGACAAGCTCCATAAGATATGCTAATGCATGGAATACAAAGATTTACTTTGATCTATACCAGTTTACAGGTGATTGGTATTGTACTCCATGCATTTGCATATGTCTTCTGGAGCGTGTCTGGAGGATGATTTGAACTTATGATCTTCCGTGCAAGCACCCTATTGTGTAAAATGTCTAGCCTTTGTAGAACATAATTTCTGTGCAGCGATGGTGATTTTGAATGTTTTTAGCAGCCCTGTTGCAAAAGAGGGTCATCGGTTCTTTGTATAGTTTTTTTAATTTGCTTTGTTGTATTTCTCATGAAAGAAACATATAATTAGACACCAAAACTACCAAAATCAGACGTTGTTAACTCGTGGTCAGAATTCAAAAAGGTCGTTGACCTTTGGAAATTTATCATCAAAGCGCCCTCTAGAAAGGTCTGACGCATAATAAACTATACATTTTTGGAATCCTCATGACCATACGAGTATTTTGATATATTACTTGGCATAGTTGGAGCACTCTGAAAATGTAACCCCCATGTGACCTTGATTGACCCCTCCCCGGAATGCCCGGAAGTTTCAGGAGGTGAGCCCAAGCTAAATTTATTCACAATCAATCAAAGATCCCAAAATGACTCTCAAACTTTTGTTCTATGATTTAGTCACGGAGTCTACAGGCTGGTCCTCTACTAAGAATGCTATAACAATTTTACATTTTTCTGGAATGTGTACACTAGCTCGAGATACTCTAGCTAAAATACAGGTTTACATTTACTATCTTACATTATCTTGCTGTATTTCAGCTAGAGCTCCAAACGACAAGCTTCCGGGTTTTTTGGAGAACAATACTGTTACGTAAGATGAAGAAGAAACCCGCCTCGGAGCCCGCCCTACTCATTATTTCATTGTACTTATTGCAATTTGCCTCCACACATTACGTAATCAACACAAATCATAAAGGACATTCCTCGTCGATTGTCATCAATACCGGAAGTGTCCGGTACTCAAGGTCATTTGCATCACAACCCAGCTGAAGACTGAAGGTTTCAGTCGCAACGTCGGTTTGTCCGTCAAAAATAGGTATGTCTGGTTTGACCAGATTTAAATCAAATCTTATTTCAACATACCCAGATGAATGAGAGTCTACACAGTTTGATTCGTAAGGAATACGGCAAGGATTGCCTAAAACTAACAAAGGACCTTGAGAAAACGGCGAGGAAAGTAGCGAATTATCGCAACCATTTACGATTCAACCTCCGGTGTTTACAGGCTGATGTGATACCCCGTAGCGCGAGACTCAGTTCTAATATCAAGGGATCGCGTGCGGAAAAGATCATTCACAGTGCTGAACGCAAATTGTTAAACGAGAGAGTTAGACAGGTTAATTTTACGATCAAGAATTTAAACAACAAGAAATCTGACATTTCCCGCGAGTTGGGTGCTCGGTTGCCAACGGAGATAAACAACAGGGTCACGCAGTTCACTGAGCATGCGCAGCTAGCACAACACGAAACAACAAAATCTAGACAGGTAGAGAAATTCGGCAGGCTTGCAGCGGTTTCACGTGCCGATAAAGATAGGAATTGGAGACAAAAAGAGAGCTTAATTGATCCTAACATCAAAGATAGATGGGTGAGAAATTTATCGCATAGAAAACTCTCGGTAAGTGAGCAAAGTTTACTTGAAAAGGGACTAAATTTCGCGGTTGCATCTAAGCGAATTCAGGTCACTGACATTATCACTGCCACTGAATCGGCGATCAGAGGAGCTTCTATCGGGCCAGATAAAGCGGAAGAATTACGTTCGCGAGTGAGTGCCAGTATTAAAAGTGCCAAACCACCTCAATATAATCTGAGCAAAAATGAATTTAGTGCGCTAGAAAGCTTAAAGAAGGATGAAAACATCACGATCCTTCCGGCTGATAAGGGCCGTTGCACTGTGGTTTTAAATAGCAAAGACTATGATCAGAAGGCTAAAGCACTGTTAGACGATGCTAAAACTTACACTCCTCTCAGAAAAGATCCAACGAGTGGTATAAAGCGGAAGTTGACTTCTAAACTTGGTGAACTTGAGAAAAATGGGTCAATTGATTTCAAGTTAAAACATCAGCTGTACCCGACATCTGAAACCATCCCAGGTTTTACGGCCTCCCGAAGGTTCACAAGGACACCATCCCCTTACGTCCGATCGTGAGCAGTATCGGCTCAGTTACTTATAACATCGCCAAATATTTGGCTAGAGTTTTGGGTCCTGTGGTTGGCCTATCGGACCACCATATTCTGAACTCTAAGGATTTTTCGGATAAAATCCAAGGCCTATCGTTGGCACCGGATGAGACTATAACATCTTTCGATGTTACCGCCCTTTTTACGAGCATCCCTCCGAAGGACGCAGTCTCAGCGGTTCGCGAAGTTCTGTCTCAGGACAGTACTCTTCATGAGCGGACAGCCTTATCGCCTGATCAATTATGTGATTTACTTAGTCTCTGCCTAGACAATACCTACTTTACATACAGCGGCAATTTTTACCAACAACGTCATGGATGTTCCATGGGATCGCCTGTGTCACCGATAATTTCAAACTTGTATATGGAAAGATTTGAACGCTTTGCTCTGTCATCGTTTCCTGGTATAGCGCCCTCTAGATGGTATCGATACGTTGACGATACATTCATCATAATCAAATCTAATGAACTTGACAGGTTTTTCAACCACATCAATCAAATTGATCCACATATCAAGTTCACGCAGGAAGGTTTGTCGGACAACAAACTCGCTTTTCTCGACTGTCTAGTGTCCGTGGAAGTTGATCGCTCCTTACTGTGTCTGTTTATCGAAAACAGACACACACGGACCAGTACCTACAATTCGGTTCCAATCACCCGCTAATTCAGAAACTAGGCGTGGTTAACACCTTGTTCCACAGAGCTGATTCCATCATTACTAAGGACTCCGACAAGATCACGGAATATCAGCACCTGCGCAAAGCTCTGGGTAACTGTGGTTACCAGGACTGGGCTATAAATAAGGCCCTGAACTAGGACAACACTAAAACAGCTGCCACGAGCTCGAATCAGACGGGGAAAACTACAAGCATCACTATCCCATACCACGGTGACTTGTCTGAGAAACTCAAACGAATTTACCGCGACCACGGGATCACCACTCATTTTAAACCCACAAACACTATCCGCCAGTCCTTAGTGCATCCCAAGGACAAACAGCCTAAGGGTAGGATCAGTGGTGTGGTCTACGGGTACGCTGTTCGGAGGAACAAGCCTGTCAGGACTCCTACATTGGAGAAACCGCCCAACCTCTTCACAACCGCATGCTACAACATCGCAGAGCCAGCTCAGGTGGTAACGACTCAGCGGTTTTTCTGCATCTAAAAGCCAGCGGACACCATTTTGACACCAAGGACGTCCGTATTCTTGACCGTGAGCAGCGTTGGTTTGAGCGGGGTGTGAAAGAGGCTATCTGGGTGAGAGCGGAGCAACCATCTCCAACCGCGGGGAGGCGTCCGGGCCAAGCTGTCACACGGCTGGGACCGAATCATAAAGGACATTCCTCGTCGATTGTCATCAATACCGGAAGTGTCCGGTACTCAAGGTCATTTGCATCACAACCCAGCTGAAGACTGAAGGTTTCAGTCGCAACGTCGGTTCGTCCGTCAAAAATAGGTATGTCTGGTTGACCAGATTTAAATCAAATCTTATTTTAATCAACACAAAGCTTTTGTGAGGATTAGTGAGTGGATAAGAAATTGACAGTGGAGGATACGAAGGACACGCCGATTGTTAGTGTCAATCATGAATTGCCGCAACGTATTAATATTTTACTGCATGGCATTCCGCAAACACCAAGACAAATTATGCCGTATTTTTCCAAAGATCATCTCATATGAAGTAAGCTGAATGCGATCTGTACTTTTGTAACATTCCGATCGCTTTTGATCACCTATTATCGGCGAATTTGCTTGAAAACACGTGATTTCATGTTGTGTAAACATAATTAGCATAGACACAAATGAAATTACGATGCAATACAATGCAATTTGAATGCGCAGCAGATCTATAGAAATAACGTTGCCCGGTTTTATGCAGAATTAGACCCTGTCTGGTGTACACCGTACGCTTTCTGTTCCTACTGATTTCGATACTGAAATAATTCTTAAAATAACGTTCTTTGATTATTTATGTTGGTATTTCTAGAGTCTATCATTATAGGCAAACATTTCGCAATGTACAAGACAAGACCGGGAAGACAAGCTACACGCTGTGTTGTAACTATGCTTGGGTTCGTACCAGGGTATCGATCAACGTAGTGCCGTACTATTACACTGACTTTCCTATTCGGCGAGGATGACAATTTTGACCTCCTCATCTATTTACAAATAGAGAGCTAGACAAAAGACCGTTCCAATTGTCCAAAGATTCAAGTATCAGAAGGATGGTCCACAATAGCGTGATTCACGTAACAGGGATTAAAAAGCTGTCAAGTAGAACCATGTGCTTCTTTTGTCCAATTTGCCATCAAGATTTCAAACGGAAACAGTTCAGACCCAGAGCATGATCATGTCAGAAATTTGAATTTTGTTCTGGCCCAATCGATTGCAAAATTTTAAAATCCCACATGGAAATTGCCAAATAACGGCTTGTGCCCCCCCAATCAGACCCGGTGCGCCCCCCCCCCATCACGATCAGTGCCCCCAATCAGATGACCCACGCTACGCCACTGGTTCTGGGACTGATCAATCGGACTACGATCAACGTATTATTTATGCTTGCTCAACTGAGGATAATTTGTAAACCAACAACCCACATGGTACCGTACGCGATATTATGTTTACTAGTCAACATTTGAATAGGAACCGCATAGTCGGAGGCAAGGTTCATCATTGATTGGAGATTATATACGTATTTATTAGTAATAGACAAGTAATAGTATATCGTGTGTTTGCGATTTATTCCGTAATCAATAAGTATGATGAACACACGCATACACTGCGCACCCTCTACTTACCTCCCACGACCTGATCTATGCACAAAACGAAGTTTGGGACCACAAGAAACCCCTGTACCACAGAAAAGGTTTTGGCACCCCGGAAGAACGGGGATGACAACGCCCAGGTGTTGGTGTCGCCCAACACTAACGAGATATCGCCCTCACCAATTCGTTTCTTGCGACCAACAAGGACGTGTTTCGAAAAGGCTCCAATTTCTGTTGAGAAATTTCGTAAGCAGCGTGAGGCTCATCCCGAGTATCAGTAATCACTTCGGTGATATTTTCTGTAACTTTAGCAAGATTTTTTTTTCCATTTGTGATGTTTTTTCTTGCTAGTTTCTCGTAGTCTCTGTGGCCGAAGTGAGACCGCCCAAGTAAAATATTCATAGGTTTTCACTCGGCTCCCCCCTGGTAATTCCACTGGGAGGTCGCCGGGATTTTTTCTTGGCGATCTTCCCTTCTGTCCCGGCTACTTTGGCTTTCGTAGTCGGTGTTTTGATTCATTTTTCCTTCGCACATGTGGTAAGCTTAAAATTCGTGGTTTTTCGCTTAATAGTGCGGGGCCTATGTCAAAACTGTTCCCATGCGCACCTCTCAGTAGTAGGGGATCTCGTGTTCACTTTTTTGGATCCCGTGCGCTTTTTCATGTTTTGGGTTCTCTGGCGGTAGAGGAGGGGGTTCTCCCCTTGGTGGAGTCTGTGGCCCCTTACAGGTTGACACTCTTGCTTATCCCCTCCTCTTACGCCGGGGTCCCTCCCTCCAGTCCTTCGGAGACGAGAGGGAGTTTACATGTTTTCTTACCCTTTCTCCATTACAGGTAGTTATCAAAATGTCTAAAGAGAGTACTCCCTCCAAGGCGTTGGGGACCAGAAGCAAACCTCGGCAGTGTGTTGCGTGCAAGGCATTGCTTGGGAAAGACGATGCGCATGAGGCATGCCTGCTTTGTAGGTCGTGCTCACCGGACCAACCGTGCACCATTGACCGTGACTGGTCCAAGGAGGCCTGGGCTAGGTCCCTGGCCCATAAGGTGAAACTACAGAAGTCTCACCAACGTAAGGTGGAGGGGCTTAGGGACAGGAACCGCAAACGCCGTTCTTCTTCGCAGGAGTCGTCTGGCTCTGCGAAGAAAGTGTCCCTAGCCCCCGCCAGCCAGGGAGTTTGTCCTCCGTCCCCTGGGTCCTCTAGCTCCAGGAGACCAGGTATGAGAGAGTCAATCTCTCTATCTGTCCCTCGGTCGGGCAGTCCCCAAGCCTTTTGGCTCCGCCTGCCCTTATGCTAGGAGGCTCGTACCCTCACGGCGGCTCCCTGAGCGCTACGGCGTCCGGGTCGAGTGCCGTAGGTGGGTATGCGGCCCCGGCATCCTCTGAGCAATGGGCTGGCTCGCGCCCGAGCGGCCACTCCTCGACGGCACCAGTTGCGGTCGGGTTGAGTGCCCCGGGCGTAGGCGCTGCTCAGGCGTCCTCCCCGTGTGCGGTCGACCTCAATGGTTCCACGGCTCGACCGTCGGAAGGCCTCCCGTCCGTCCAGGATGGTAGAGCGACCCCGGCGGCAGCCATGGTCCACCGGTCAACCGCTCGGATCCCTTACGCTCGGCCCCTGGCCAGAGCGTGTTTCGGGATCCCTCCTCTGCCCTAGCTGCTCCCTCGATGGTTGAGCATCCGAGATCCCAGAGCAGTCAATGCTCGGCATCTCAGGCTGAGGCACTGTCAACGCTCATCTCATCACTTTCGGACCCGTCGGCGTTAGACCGCATGAACCAACTCATTGGTTTGTTAGGCAAAGATCCCGGTCAGGTGCCCTCGGCGGTAACCCGACCAGTGGGTCCAGGTTTGCCTTCAACAGATCCGGATCCGCAGTCCGATGCGATTAGCATAGAGGCTAGCTATGATGAGCTTTCAGATGGCTCTCAGAGTCAGACGGAGGTAGAGTCTTTTCGGGATTTTCGACTCCCCCAGGGCTGACAGAGAGGGCTCTGATATCCCCGTTGGGGTTCATCGCGACCCCGTCAGTCATTCAGCGCCTTTCTCGGTCTCCCTCGGAGCTTCCCAACAACCCTCTTCGGTCGGTATTCCCTTGCAGAGCCAAGCACTTTGGCCAGACACGTTCACCGTGGCCGACCAACAGGGTCGATCCTACTCTCTCTCGCGTTTGGTCCCAGGCCCCTCGTCGTTTCCTCCGCCAGTGAGTATGACCCAGTCCTTCCTTCCGTCAGGCTCACAGGCTCAGATTCCACACCTTCCCCGAGCTTAGCTGGCTCGACGTTCGCTGCAGAAACTCAAGGTTTCTCCTTACATTCGACCGCAGAGCGGTCAGGCCGCCTCGGTCCAGAGCGTGGCCCCAATCAGGAGCGATCTCGGTGGGGAGGGGTTCCTCAGCCCGACCCGGCTCCACCTGGACGGTACCAGTGGAGTTGTGATCAGTGTCGAGGCTGGGGGGACCCTTATTCATTCCCAGCACCGACTCAAGGCTCCGAGGAGGACCAGTTGCGGGAGAGGCTCCTTACTCCTAAGGTCTCGGCTCCCTTTTTCGCAGCCGTCCTATCGGACGCTAAGATGCGACTGGAGTTCGAGACACCTCCGCAACTGGCTTCCGACTTAGGATATGCGGCAAAGCCAGCTAAGCCCCCCAAATCAATGCCCTTCATCCCCTTATCACGTGACATCAAGGCACACACCACGGCCGTACAGGATAAGGGTGAGGTAGACCGCCTCCCGTGGCTGGCACGGGCGTTCCCCCACGTTACAGAGGATGTGGCGTTCTTAGAAACCCCCCTCTGTCCGGAGGCGGCCTATCGCCAGATGGAGCGGGATAAGGGGACCAAGTGTCGCCCGGAGAGCTCCCTCCCCTCAGGAGTTGAGGGAGCCCCCAGGCAGGCTGGACCAAATGCGCCCCACAAGGTGCCTCCCTGGGATAAAGCCCGGGATGAGGAGCTACGGTCCCTGGAGTCTCTCGCCAGAGACGGGCTCCGCATTTCCAATGTCCAACAGCTCGTCAGCGCTCATCTAGCACGGAGCTTGCTGGACAAGGAAAGGTCCTTGTCTCCTGAGGCGACACTGAGGGCGGTACATGTGCTGGCTGACCTCAATCATCTCTCAGCGGAGCATTTCGCTCGGATTTCAACTCGGTCTGTCCTGGCGCGCCGAGCCTTGGTCGCCCAGGCGCTCAACTTCTCGGACAAAAGAGAGTTGAGGTCTGCTCCGTTTGGTACTGATCTATTCGGCGGGGCCTTTCCCAGGCTGGCCGAAGATGAACGTACCAGACGGAAGGCGGCTAAGGAGGCCAGCCAACCAAAGGCACCGGCCACATCAGCGCCCAAGCGGTTTCGGTCCAAAGGTCAGACAGCCATCCCGACCTATATCCAGGTGCCCCAGCAGCAGCAGCTGGTTGCTCAACAATTTCAGCAGCAGCAGCAGCAGCAGCAGTATCCTTCCCTCTTGCAACCTTTATTTCCGCCAGCCACCCATGCCCCCTCTGGCCCCGTGCGAGGTGCAAGAGGCGGCAGGCGGAATCACAACCGCAATCGCAGTCCCAAGGGAGGGCGAGGCAAGAGTGACGGTGCCGGTCGTAACGACCCGTCCGCCTATGGCGGACGCGGTCGGGGACGCCGGTTCTGACTCCCTTCCGGGACCCGACTGCCCGCTCCCAGTGGGTGGTCGTCTCGGCAGGGCTTGGCGGGGGGTGACCTCAGACCGATGGGTCCTAGAGACAGTGTCTCTAGGCTACCAGATCGAGTTCACCTCCGCCCTCCTCGGTTCCGGGGGTTCGAGTCACCCCGTCACCGCTGGATCCCTTACAGAGGGAGGCCTTGGTGGGGGAGATCGAAGCTCTCCTAACAAAGAGAGCCATCACACCTCCCCCCAGGGCCTTCCGTACAGGCCATTACTCCACGTTCTTATCCTCAACTTGAAGCCCCTGAATGCCTACATCAAGGCCCCACGTTTCCGGATGGAGACGCTGCGGGCGGTGTTATCTGTCCTTCAGCCAGGCTGGTGGGGAGTCACCCTAGATCTGAAAGATGCATACCTCCACGTACCAATCTGCGAGTCAGACCAGAAATGGCTTCGCTTCGTGTTCGACGGTACCGCCTTTCAGTTCCGGGTCCTCCCGTTTGGCCTCTCCACGGCCCCCGGACATTCACTCGACTGGTCAAGTCGGTGGCAGAGTTTCTCCGGAGGAAGGGGATCACGATCTTCGTCTACCTAGACGACTGGTTGTTGGTAGCAGGCTGGTCGAGTCCCTGGGGTTTATCATAAACCACCAGAAGTCTTTTCTCTCCCCATCTCAGTCGCCTCAGTTCCTAGGGGCGACTATAGACTTCGCCAGGGGCCGGGTTTCTCCTATAGACTCGAGGATCGCCGACGTTCGGCTCTGCGCTCTGCAGATCAGGCAGGCAGCATCGGTCCAGGCTCGGTCGTGGCTTCGCCTTCTAGGGCTGATGGCCAGCCTCATAGATCTGGTTCCAGGCTGCCGGCTACGCACGAGGAAGATACAGTTGTACTTCCTCGGACGGTATCGAGCGTGGCGCCATCCTTTGAGCGTCAGGATTCCGGTCCCTCGGCATCTCCTCCCCTGCCTCTCCTGGTGGATAGGTCAGCCGAGTGTTCAGATAGGCGTTCCATTTCCGAAACCACGTCCTTCCCACGTCCTTACCACGGATGCATCCAAGTCAGGGTGGGGAGCCCACTTTCAGGGCGTCAGGCTCTCCGGGCGTTGGTCGAGGACTCAAGCTCGGAGACACATCAATCTCCTCGAGCTGTGGGCCATTTTCCTCGCTCTCCGCCAGTTGGGTCTACGGATTCACGGCCTGTTCATCCTGGTCAGATGCGACAGCATGACAGTTGTGTCCTACATCAACAGGGAGGGGGGCACCAGAAGTCCCAGCCTTTGCAAGGAGACGGTGTCCCTCCTCCTGTGGTGTCTACGGAGGATATTTCCTCCGTGCGGAGCATCTGGCCGGGGTAGACAACACCCTGGCCGATTCACTGTCCCGAGGGGGGCTTCAGTCATCCACGCGCCTGGCCCAGAGGGGAGCGTCAGTAGAGTGTTCGCGTCTCATCGGAACCACCAACTTCCGACTTACTTCTCCTGGGGCCAAGACCCCCAGGCGATAGGCAGAGACGCCATGCGGGAGAGCTGGGAGGGCGTATTCGGTTACGCCTTCCCTCCCATTGCTCTGATCCCTCGGGTGCTGGAGAAGGTAGCCCGCTCTCCAGGCTGTATTCTCCTTCTAGTCGCTCCTCTCTGGCCCAAGCAGTGGTGGTTCCCCGCCTCCTGGACCTCCTAGTGGGGAGCCAGTCAGCCTTCCTCGCCGTGGGGATCTTCTGTCCGTTCCGTCACGCCAGCAGGTTCAGATGGGAGTGATCAACAACCTCCATCTGACTGTTTGGCGTATTTCCGCCAGTCCTACCAGGCGGCGGGACTTTCTGAGTCGGCTGCCGCGCTCGCTACAAAGGCAAGGCGACAGTCGACTCGACATACTTACGATTCGCGACTTCGCCGGTTCTACAGGTGGTGTGCCGGTCGAGAAATCGACCCCCATTTTGCCCCTGTAGGCGAAGTCGCGGACTTCCTTACAGAAGTTTTCCACGGCGGCTGTATGCCTCGGACCGCCCAAGCGTACAGGACGGCCATAGCAGCGGTCCATCATGGCTTTGGGGAGGCATGACTGTCTCCTCTAGTCCAGCCCTCTCCGCCCTCATTAAGGGCATGTTCTCGGAGAGGCCCCCAGTCCGTTCCCTGGTTCCGGAGTGGGACCTCCCGTTGGTGTTGCGATATCTAGCCGAATCCTTCGAGCCCATGGAGGACCTCTCGCTGCAGGACCTGACACTAAAGACAGTGTTCTTAGTGGCAGTGGCCTGCGGTCGGCGCTGTTCTGATATTCATGCTCTGTCGATCGACGAGCACCATCTACGCTTTACCAACCGGGGTGTCTCAATCCTGCCTAGGACCGGTTTCTTGGCCAAGAACCAGACCATGTCATTTACTCCTTCCCCGGTGTTCCTCCCTGATCTGGTCCTGGTCGCAGGGCAGGCGTAGAAACCGTCATGTCCCGTTAGGGCCCTTAGATCGTACTTAAAGCGTACCGAGAAGATCAGGGGGGACATCAGGCAGCTTTTCATTACATCGGCCAGGCCATTTAGGCCGGCCGCTAGGAGCACTATCAGCCACTGGGTTGCCTCCGTCATCCGTTGCGCCCACCAAAAACATCACGAACGGATGACGGGTCCTCAGACACAGTCACAGTCACAGGTCAGGTGTCACGACATTCGATCCCAAGCAGCATCTTGGGCTTTCCACTCTGGGGTGTCCCTGAGGGAGGTGCTCGACGCAGCAGGCTGGAAGAGCCCCACCACCTCCCAGTCGACCTACCTCAAGGACGTCCTCGCAAGTCATTCAGCTGTAGGTACTTCAGCACTGCTTGCAGGCCGCCAGGGATCGGATCGAGGACGTTAGGTGAGTCTTGGGCTGGGTGGTTTTTGTTGTGGTTGAGCGGAGTTTGCACTGTGTGCCCTCCTTACCTCTCACGACTTTCTTCCACCTCCTTGCTCTCAGTGGTATTCTGTGCATAGATCAGGTCGTGGGAGGTAAGTAGAGGGTGCGCAGTGTATTCCCCTCTCAGAAGTGAGAGGGACATACACAAGCGCACGATACTTACCTCCCACGACCTGAGCCCTTCCCGCGTTTTCTGCGTTCCACCCCTCAAGAAAGTCATACGTTCTCACACGTAGAGGGTCGCAAGAAACGTGTGTTGGTGAGGGCGATATCTCGTTAGTGTTGGGCGACACCAACACCTGGGCGTTGTCATCCCCGTTCTTCCGGGGGCGCCAAAACCTTTCTCTGCGGTACAGGGGGTTTCTTGTGGTCCCAAACTTCGTTTTGTGCATAGATCAGGTCGTGGGAGGTAAGTATCGTGCGCTTGTGTATGTCCCTCTCACTTCTGAGAGGGGAATTTCTGGCAGAAGCACTCATAGCGTAGTGGTATTCGATCTCGACTGTTAATCAAAAGGTTGTGGGTTCGAACCCTGGTAGAATTTTAATTGTAATAAATTTGTTTTGCTTTTGTTAAGGGCTGGGGTATGAACGTTTGGACAGTATTTATTGTTGGACATTAGAGCACATCAGACATATCGAATTGCATTCTGAATACGAAGAATGTCATTCTGATATCAAATAATTTTGATTTTTTGAAATTTGCAATTTAATACACATTTTATGGCAAATCATTAAAATTGATATTTTTGATATTTAACAGTACTTGAAGTAAACTTTATAAATCTGATGATTTATACTTAAAGTGTATGTAGGTGGGATGAAAAGCCGACGATCAATTGAAAATTTTGACCTTTCGTATTGAAGATATGGATTTTTTTCCAAAACACACAAAAAATTAGGTCTTTTTGGGAAAAAATCCATATCTTCAATATGAAAGGTCAAAATTTTCAATTGACCGTCGGCTTTTCCTCCCTGCTACATACACTTTAAGAATATGTCATTAGATTTATATAATTTACTTCGAGGACTGTTATATATCAAAATTTGAAAAATATCAAATTTTTATAATTTGTCATAAAATTTGTATTATATTGTGATTTTCAAAAATGAAAATTATTTGATATCAGAAAGACATGCTTCGTATTCAGAATGCAATTCGATAGGTCTGAGGTGCTCTCATGTCCCACAAAAATACTGACGAAACGCAATAAACGCTCATTTTAGATCCCTTAAGTAAGAGGTAATAATTGAATACCTGAGTGGAAGAAGGGCCCAACTCCAATTTTTTACGAAAATGAGTTAGACCCAGCATTTTATTGCCAGCAGATTGTGCTTCCTTGTGTGTGAAAGATGAGCCAAAATCCACCCTCCAAATAGTCTTCCAAGTACGCTTAATCATGGTTTTCATGGAAGAAGGGCCCAACTCCATGGAGTTGGGCCCTTCTTCCTAAATATTTGGTTAAAGAGGAATTTTGTTCATCCATGATATCTGCTTTTCACTACAATGCTAACATATTACATGCTTCTACTTGTGCAATTAATGGATAATTATTGAATGTCTGTACTATTTATAACACATCTGCTTACGGAACTGGCACTTGCAGTATATTAGTGGAAGAAGGGCCCAACTCCAGCTCATATTAAGACCTGTACCGTTGCCACGGAAACATTATATTTAATTTTGAATGTATGTAATATTGTATGTTCATGTATTAAAGGTCCCCTGAAGATGAAAACATTCTGCCTATAAAACTTTTCCAAATATTAAGTTTTTTCTTAATATCTCAAAAACAGTTTTGCTGGAATTGGCCCTTCTTCCACTCAGGTATTCAATTATGGAAATAAATCCGCCGTATAAAACTGAGCACAGCGCAATCCAGCCTCATAATCATGTAAATGTATTATGTGATGCAAATGTTGACTAGTAAAAAAAAAATCGCGTACCGTACAATGGGTGGAAGCCGTTTCCAGTCCTTTCATACCATACGTAGTAGATAAAGGGTGAGAAACAGACCATTATCAGAAATAATGGGCGTGTTGTTCATGACTGGTGAGATGTTAGTTGGTTTGAGGTTGAGACCCCGATAGGGTTCGAAACCTCAAACCAACTAACATTGAGCCAGTCATGAACAACACACCCATTATTTCTGGTAATGGTCTGTTTTGAACCGTTTATCTTACATATACGGCGAGCAAAATTAAATTGTTTGCATCAAAATATGTATATATAATTGTTTAAAAATAAGTTTAATGCCAAACTGTACTTTCTTGAATTAAAAACACCAACACCTCAGACGCCAGCATTATCAAATCAATAATAGTTATTGATCTCAATTTACATTTGTATTTGAAGTGGTTTGGTAGGTTATTAATCCGCTGGAGTGTATTCACCCCGTGACCGTTGTTATTCAAATGATTAGTGAATAATGCAAATAGTTGTCAACGTTTGTTCTAGGGTTTCAACACCATGAAATTTATATTTTAGAAAAATGTGAGTAACCAGATTTTTGGAACACCTAGTAACGTGTGTCCAATGGTGCTCCCCATTATGGGTAGGTCACAGTAAGGCTTTGCACTCCCAGCCTCTTGACTTGTAATGAGTACCGCAGGTTAGTTGCGAAGCTCCCCTGGTCGGGTAGTATCCCGGGGGTTCTTGCCTAGTAGCTAATTAGCATGGACCGTTGAGCGTTTTTGGGTTGGGCAAGGATAAAGACAGATTCCCTTCTAGAAACTAATGGCAAGTTTATATACATGTACTGAGTATACATTCAACGAAACGGTTACTTTTCATTTATGAGTATTACCTCGTTATGCTAATGCTAATTAAATTTTAATTTGCATAAATTTAACTATCTTTATTAATTGAGCACCAGTGGTGTTCTATAAAACAGTATTGTTAATGTTATACGGACTGCAGTAGCCCTCTATAATTTTCTCTTGCCATGTAACATTTGCATTTAAATTGAGCTGTAAATGCATTTGTTTTCTAAGTCTACCTGAGACTAGTAACGAACTCAGAATCTACATGTATGTTGTGATCCTTTCCAATTCCATAGTGTTTCTAGAATGTCCATGGTATTCCTTTTGTTTAGCTCGCAGCCCGAGACCGTTATCTTGAGCTATTGTGTTGATAATGGTCTCTGGGCAGCTAGCCACCTCCATTACTCTAGGTAATGGTGTGGGCAGCGAACCTTAAACAAAAGAAATACAATGGATAATCTGTGAATAGAAAAGGGCTAGACGTATATATATATATATATGTATAGGCCTATGTATAGTAAATTTGTCTGCTTTATCTGTTTTGTGCTGATTTAGCGACAAGTGACTCATTTCGGAATGCGATCATGAATTTTGAAGAAAAAAAAAAAGTTCCCACAGGTTTCGAGGGGACTCGAACCAACGATTCCACGCGTCGTTGATTATCAGTCCCGGTCTTTACCGCTCTGCCACGGAGGCAGATGAACGGTAGAGTGTAATAATAAAAGATTAATCTCATAATGCTATCTTTAGCCTTTTGTTTACATTAAAATGACGCATTTTGTAAAGATAGATTGGCCGTTTTATGTATAAATAGCACGAACATTTGGAAAAGGGCTCAAACAAATAATAAAGACACTGATACGATGATGAAATTGCATAAGTCGGGGAATATCTGCGTCGCAATGTTTTGTTTTGATTTTAGAAATTTGACCTTAAAATTTACGACGTTAAGACATTATCATTCGAAATCAACAAAAGATATTTCAGCAGTATATGGCAAAATTCTTTCACTAGAGTGTTTTAGACATGTATGCGAAGTAGCTGCAACAATGATTCGCTGCATAATGGTAAAAACAGCCTTGACCTGAAAAAGGGCGAGAGGTGCCATATTTACGGATTCAGGCTATATTCAAAATTTGTATAAAACGTTTGGTTTTTGATCGATTACAAAAATTCATTTTTATCATTAAAAGAAATTGTATCTGGCGTGAATTACACTAAAATTTTTATTCCTAGGGCTCTTTGATTTCTTTAAATATTTTTTTATAATGATAGAGTGAATCCCCTGGCCCTCTATAATTACGCACAAACGACCGCCTCCCCTTAGGCAAATAGTTAAACATAATTTCCATAAAATGTAAGCTTTTACTGTCAGATATGTCCCCTTTTAATTTTGAGCCGAACAAGTGAGGTAAAACAAAGAAAATTGGAATTTACTACTAGCGCCAATGAATGTTATACGATTGTAAAACGGTACGATCCTCTGGGGGGGTGTGGGGGGGGTGTGTGTGCGTATGTGTGTCCTGTACACGTATTTTTTCTGCAACTATAACGGGACGCAATACGATACCGGTATGTTATAAGAATCAAACTTACAAGAAAGATGGCTCTTGTCAAATCCTACAATTCTGTCAGAGAAAATATGCATATTGCGTTAAGTTTTTAATTAATTGACATAATTGATTAATTAATACATATTTTATTTAAGGATTTACCATAATTCCAAACATGTCAAACAATATGTCAAATTAAAGCTAATGAAATGCTTTATAAATTGGTCAGAGCACATTTTGCAGAATGCATTTAGTATTTTAGTTACATGATTCCAAACATTCTATTCAAATTTTTTGCTATACACGCATAGGAGCTGTACTTTTAAAACCCGCTTAATCAATAATGAGTCTTTCACTCCATTTTCAAAGTACTGTGCTCCCTGTAGCATTATATAGAGTGACCAGGTCCTAGAGTGTGATGGTTTTGTAGCAGATGACAGTGCTCATTCAAGCCTGTCAAGGTCAGTTAGTAGCCACTTGCTGAATGGATGGCCATTATCAGCTATCAAAGAGATGCCTTGTGCAGCTGCCAATCACAGTAGAGGTTTGATAACATTTTGTTAAAAACCCAAATGTGATATAAGGACAAAGCTGTGCATGTTGGTACTTAATTGTTTGGATTCTTATGTTGAAATTCCCTTGTATTAGTATTTTTATGTGTAGTGTATATTGTTCATAAATTATATAGCTTTTAAATTTTGGGAATTTTTGCTCTGTTGCACTGTACCATTATGGAATTTGAGCAAATCAATTACCGATTAAGCAGGTATTCGCCACTTGCACGTTCCGCCATTATGCACTATGTGCGGGAGAGCCTCGAACTGGCAGCATACATGAATGGGAATTGAACCAGTCATATAACATTCTGTGTAAGGTTACGTAATTCTTCCTTTCATGTATGCTGCCAGTTCGAGGCTCTCCCTGCATATAGTGCATAATGGCGGAACCGTGCAAGTGGCGAATACAGTGTATTATTTTATTTTTATTTCGTATCTCAGGAGCATAGCTCACTTGGTAAGGCATCAGAATGTGGTACACGAGCGCTTCGAACTTTAAATCGTAAGGTGGTGAGTTCGAGCCTCATCACGGTCACATTAATTTTATAAACCAAATATTGTTCGAACTTTTCATATTTGTTTTTCTTTTATTGTTTCTTTTCTTTGTCTTTTTTTTCTTGTTTTATTTAATTTTTCTTTATTTTTCTTTGATTCATATTGCCAGGGTAAGGAGAGGATGGAACTAACGGCCCATTCAGTGATTTTTTCATCCGGACGATCGTAAAAATCATCAAAATTCAGATTTTGTACTAGACTGCGAAACTCAGTCTTCAATGATATAGTCAGTAATAATCTTTACGACTGAGTTCTTATGACACATCCGAAGAGCAGTTTCAGACAATTGCTTGGGATTGTTGGGGCAGAGGTTATCTTTTGAATTCTTTCATGACCACTGAAGCAGAGTCAAACCTGTCATGGACACTCGGCGTGAATTGAACTGACCATGTCACTCGCCACAAAAGAATGTCAAAGGTCATAAAACATCATAGTGTCTTCTGCTAGTGGTTCAGCCGAAAGCTTTGTAGGCCTATTTAAGACAAAAATAATGCATTTACGTGAATCTGTAATTTATATACTGACAGTATATATAAATTAGCTACATGTATTTGAATGGGGCTTCAACTTCGGTGATACTGCCGTTTTCTTGGTTTTTTTACACATTTTTTTCATTAAAAAAATTTATAAAAGTAACAATTTGATTTTTTTTTGTTCACTTTCGCTGGGATCACTGAATGGGGCTTTGCAACGCGATATATTCAAAACTTGCATTCACCTACTGTTATAGCATTAATCCGATTATTACACAACTTCGCCAGCGTATTCAAGACATCCAATGCAAATAATCACCTAGATTATGACGTATCATACCGTAAATGTGGCGGAGTACTCAAATTCATTCAACAAAAGCATGATTACAAGCTATTGCAATCTACCGCGACAGCTCGTCTCACACACATAACAAATGCATTATACGATCAAATAGGTTGACAACGTTTGATTGAATGCACTGCATTGCGCCATGATTACGGTGAAGGACACCGGTTCAAATCCTTTGTATGGAGCCAATCAATAATTTCACGTACATCCTCTATTATTGCCCAGTTATTGTCCGGGTTGATTGCACACTGTAAAAGAGCTGTTGTATGTTTGATGAAATCGTGTTTAACTAAAATACAGACAAAGCAGACAGATTTACTACATGTGGTACATGTATACATATAGGGAATGTGTGTGAGTATTACCTAATTATAATAGGGCGTATCCAAAAATGAATTCACGCCCCTTTCAAATGTCGAGCCAAAGTGCAGGCCCTATGGCAAAGAAAAGCTTCTTCTTGGTATCCGGATCATTGGATCCAACCGTTCTTTGGATGAAGCCAAGTAAACGTAACTTCAATGTATTTCATACCTTACCTCTTACATTGCTATTGCAAAATGTCATTTCATATCAAATTAGTAGACTTTCTTTGAAAAAAACATATCACTGGTGCCTGATGGGAAATACCTGTCCGCCATTTCATAAACTGGATCGTTTTCGCCTGGTTTGTGCCCAGATGTATTGAGGGCGCGGTATGCTCTCATTGAACAGGCAAAGTTCGCAAAACTAACAACGTTGTTATTTGCCAATCTCAATTAACATGATTCAAGGGGTCGAACATGAATTATTCATAACGGATTGTCCTTATTCAACCCAAGGGTGTGACTGAGCACAGCACACAAAATCACACTTTACCGTCGAAGTGCAATTATTTACCACCCACCTTTATTTAGGCGCCTCATTTAAATCAATTAAAGGGCAGGTCTATTGCAAAAACAACATCATATCATTGGCAAGCTAATATTATGAGGACAATGAAAATGACTCCTTTTTTGAGAAAATAAGACGTTTAAAATTGATATTCCGCAAAAACCAACTTAAGCGGTGAGTTCCTTCGAACGAGACAGATTTGGCCTAGAAAAACGGTGACGTCATGAAATGAGATGTGCCCGCTGGAATGGCAGGTGAGTCAGAGGTCAAAAACAAAATTGTTACCTTTTTGACCTCAGCACATGTGTATGTATGATGTGCCATACAAAAATTAACAACACAATACCTTAAAGAATCATTTTTTAATGTTTTTTGCCATAAACAGTATTTTTTACAAGCTACAACTATTTGTACCGGGGGCGTGTCTGTTGTCAAGTCGTTAACAGACGGTCAGACCTTGAATAATAAATATTTTGGCTTTACATTACGCATTGCTTAAAGCAATTATAGTAGCCTTGGCCCAAGGCTTTGGGTCTATAAGTCACAGGAAAGCACACACTATTCGCTGGAATAGTGTGATGTCATAATAATACAGCCTGTATGCCTACTTTGGTTCACGGACATGTTCCTAGTCATGCATGGTTCCTATTGACTTTGTGTTGATCAAACGAAGTTTACATCCACCTAAATGGCATTATCTCAAAAACTAGAAAGTTTTAAGAGCTAAAAGTTTGTCCAGTTATAGTAATTAGTAAAATAAATCATAATATCCTACTTACATGTCTTAAAAATGTGAAGTTTTGTCAGAAAGTATCATATTCTTTTTACCAACTGGTTGGTTTCCAAAAATCCAATTGGTCATACTGTGTAAACATGGTACACAGGGGACTGTCCTTGAACCAAAACACTTCAAATTGTATGCATGGCTGTCTTTATCCAAGGTGATGATGTAGTGACTATTCCAGCGAATAGGCCTATTCAACTATTATTGCTTTATATGCCCCCCCCCCCACACACGTTGTGTTGTCTCATATCCCTGGTCAAATCCAGCTTGCAATAAATATAGGCCTAAATGTGCTGATATTACCTCATGGTGGTTTCTTTAGTGTTTACATGTAAATGGCAAGCATTGCACCTGGCACCACTTTCCATACTGTTAGATTACATACATGTAGGACCAAAAATTGTGTACTCACAAATGTTAGGAAACTGACCAAATCCTAGATCCAAACTCAATATCCTACAATTGGTCTTAGATTACATGCATGTAGCTGTGGCACCAAAATAGTGCCCTCGTTAAGTTATACCTTTTATATCTTGTTTGGAAGATTTTGAACTTAATAAGTTTGGTATATCATGATATAGGCCTACATGAATTTTCATTTTTGATGATTCATTGACACTACTTCACAAAGTAGGCCTACTATGTTAACTGTAAAGTAGAGCCTATGTTAAATACAAAATAATAGGCCTATGATATCTTGATAATGATAATGTCGCACACCCATTATAACTTAGTAATTTAGGCATAGGCCTATTATAATACAGTCTACATGAATTTTCACTGAAAATTAATTTTACTGTTCAACCATGTCCAAAGACTTGGTCAAGTCTAAAGCAATAGAGGGTATACAATACAATGTCACTCATGGCAGAGTCAACCTCATCATATTTTCATTGAAATAAAATTTTGACTGTCGTAGCCTATAAGGTACCACGGGCCAATCGCATGATAATACAGATAAAAACAGGTGATAGGTATGAATGGTTTTGGAATCGAACTACACGTCTGTTCTCTGTCACGTACTAGTTGCCCAACTCAAAACTATATAGTCGAAAGTATGGATCAATCCCAGCGCGCTAATCGATTGAGCAACGGAGGGAGTTTACGAAAACGGATGCTCTCTAACTGACTATGATATTCAATCGTGCATACAGGCTGTTATGATAAACAAGTCGGACGCATCCACGACGAAAAACTCGTCTTTTGCCAAAGTAGCTTCAATTTGGAATGAAAATCAAATGGTAGAGTAATCGACAGACCGTTGAGAAATAATGTTAGATATCAAAATTAACGTTCCACAATCAAGATATCGATAATGTGACAAAACAGTGTTTTCTCAAGCAAGATTCTTGAAAATGTTCCCCCAAAACGGGCTTTTAAAATTTAATCGGTACTGTATGTGGTTCTTCCCCATGGCAACATTATTTCTTTGATCGATTTGTAGTACAATACAACATGAGGAAACGTCTTCCAGCCTTTTTGTTTGATAGACCTCCTCACTTTGTGAGGTGGACCAACGCTCTGCAGGGTCTATTGTTCTATTGTTTCCGATTAGAGCGCTGACATATTGGAAAATGTTGCCAATCAATATTCATAAGAGTGTACATCCAACGTCCAGTTTTCGAAATTGGGTGACTTGTGTTTGGTAGGTGTGAAATACATCTGACTGGGCGTTTTAATTACGTAACGAATAAAGGCATTGACATCATCGAATGGCTGCCCAGTGCTGTTATGTGTTTAGTTATTATATGTGACCCCTCGGCACAACTGAGCCCGGATGTCGCCAGTGCCACTATTGAGATATGCTCCATTGAACTTAACAATAAACAATAGGAAACAAAGGATTTATTGACTGTTTTATTGATTTTCACTACTTAAATGTCAAGTACTATAGACATGATATACATCATTTTAAAGCTAATTTCAGGCAGAATATTTTGGTTGAATATCTCAAAAATGATGATTGGCGACATCCGGGCTCAGTTGTGCTGAGGGGTCACATATAGGCCTAATAATTATTATTAAATGTATTCATCATTCCTTTCTTTTCCCTTCTCTGTACTTATTCTTTCCTAGGCCTACACTTTATCACTCCCTCCCTCTCATTGTCCCCTCTCACCCTCCCTCTCTCATTCCCATCATTTTCCTTATATTTCTATTTATCTACTTGTCTTTATTATATCTTTTTATTTCTCCTTCCTCCAGCCCTCTCTCATTCTCCATATCCTCTCCTCCCCTCTTCCTTCCTCCTCCCCTCCCAATCTCCTTCTTAAAATAAAATTAAATGGAAATTTCTTAAAAACAACCTTTATAGGCCTATACTTCTCCTTACACATGTATACGTATAGCGATTACCATTATAATGTAATATAGATATATGGACTGGACATGGCAGCCTTCATACATTCTAATGTGTAATCGATCACCAAGAGCATTCAATTTATTTAAATGAAACGCCTAACGTCAGGTGGGTGGTAAAGATGATTGCATCGACAGCTAAAGCCTCCTTTTAGACTTCAGACCCGCACAAGCACACATTTGGGATAAGTGAGTACAATGGTACCACTTTACACATGACTGCCCTTACACATGACTGTAGTGTGGTCACTTATTGATACTCGCCTGTTGTGTAGAGCGTTAATATGATGCCGGATCAGTGACCAATTTAATGGCGGAACCCCTTTGTTAGAAACAATGGTACCACTTTTATGAATAGCCTGTCGCAACTTCTAATCGGCATCAAACGAACAAAAGATTATGTAATCTATTGCGACTCTATTTCTATTAAAAGCTCTTTGAGGTGGACTGTCAGTGCTTCACCTGATTATGCCAGTTACACCACATTTCGCCATAATGCATTTTAGAAACGCTTGCTGTTAGAATAAGAAAAATTTTAATTGTAATTATTGCACAGGTCACGACGACCCTGTGACCTTTCCGGAAAAAGCCGAGTGGCAGGTTTTTCAAATAAATATTTTCTGTGTAAAAACTGTACCATCAGATAGGTAATGGAATATATGAATATGAACTGTACATCTATCACAAAAATTTTTGATAACAACTGCGAGAATTTATTTCAATCTTATATACGCCATTTTTTTTTGGAATTAAGTGAAAATTAATTCTGTAAAAACTGTAATTATTTCATGTAATTTTCACATTAGACCCGACAAAAGATTACCGTTTTGTTGTTATGATAATCTAATCTTTTGATTTCGTAAATAAAATTAGGGGTCTAATGTGGATTTAGGATGCAAACTGGAACAATCCAATGCCTTGTCAAAAACATTTGCTTCAAAATGGAGTTCGGATGCACTTCGTAATACAACTTCCGCCACTGCGGGAAACCACATGCACAGCAGAGCACGTGGCCGATACCCGGGGCCGATATCAAAATCGAGTTTATGTATTGTGTATGTATATATAGCCCTCGTATTAATTGTCTCTATGCGCTTGAGAATTCAACAATATAAATAATGGTAGCTTTATTATAATACACATTAATGTTTTAAGCAGATAAAATTCCAAAATATGATGTAGTAATGAAGTTGGGATTTATTAATATTATATGTTTAAATTTTCATGATGACACTATCAAGTCCTTCGTGGTCGAGCGGTCTAAGGCGCTGGTCATATGGTATACGTGATAGCGGCGCAATGCAGCGTGGGTTCGAGCCCCGCCTCTGCCTATAAATTCAATTTCCTTCTTTTTTAAATTTCATATTATGTTAGGGAAATGTGGCTGGGAGAATGTATGTATGGCGAAGAGTGGTGTGTATGCCAGTTAAGGTTATACAGGATTTTGACATTTTGTGTAGGCAAATTGGCTGCACGTAGCCACCTAAAATATTTTGTTTTTCAAAAAATAAACATGGCAGGCCTAAAAATCATACTTCATCTTAAAGTTGACACTCTAATGATTATTATTGTAATACTTTTAACGTCATAGCTCATACACAAATGTACTTTGTAAGTGTTTCAATTTGTGTTCAATTTCATGAGCATAAGGTTTTTTGGGAAAGAGGCCAGGAAAATATGGGGAGAGGGTCCGATTTCATTGCGATTTCGCATATGTGTTACAAACAAACCAATGAAATAATGTACCTATTTATTCTTTCGATAGGTCCTCCTGATTTAAAACAGTAAGCTTACATGTTCACAGAATGTCAATGAAAATGATGGGGTAAATGTCGTCTTTTTTGCAACAACAATATTAATTTAGTGTGCCAATATATTGACACAATTATTCCCTACATTATTTCTTAGAAGTATCAGCTAACACATGCATATCAAAATTTTATGAATCAGCTACGGAAACATTAAAAATAATTTATTTCATCTCAGCATATCAGGCCAAATGGTCCAAAATGGAGTTCTGAGATATCCACACATTTAGTTTCAAGTACTCACATTTTCTGCTATTTCACAGTATCAATTCACAATCCCATAATATTCCAGGTGCAGTGCTCCTGTATTACTACTGATAATCCTTACTGCATGGGAAGTATCAATTGATTTTCACAAAACTTGCAGAAATTGACAAATTTCTGCCAAAACTTCCACACTATCAATATCATGTTCAAACCATGTGCTAACTTGTTTACAATGCTAGTTAATGTTGCCAGGGCCAAGGTGATAGTACTTATTTTATTGATTTTGTCTAGTATAGTGCTGGTTGAATACTCATGCTCCACTGTGCATATGCTTCAGTGATTTTAGCAATCAAATGAAAATGACAGGGTTGCCAGTTCATGCGCTGGAATAATAATCACTATAAGGGGGGGCACATCACTAAATAAATGTCCCATTGAAATACATGTGAAAATACAATAAAGTAACTAGGTGCATAATAATTATGAGTCCTGGGGAGGGTAGAATGGGGAGGGGGAGCAGTTTTTGGCAAACATTTACAGTGCATCTTTATAAGGCTTAGGAAACACTACAGAAACATTCAAATCTGCATCATAATATCTAGGCCATTTAAAGTTTCCACATTGGCAAAGTTAGGCTGGCCGAGAGCAGGGCCAGGGGAGGATGACAGGAAATGTTGGCATACCTTTTAAAATCTAACCCACGGGCCCCCCCATGTATATTTGGGATTCCCCCTTCCAAAGAAAATGATAGCCCCACACACCTTCTCTTTCTTCCATGAGTTACACCAAATGCGGAAGGATTTAGTGTAGTGTCCCTTAAAACAAGAACTGTCTTTAAAAAAAGAATTAGTGCTGTGGGATATCTAGAGCAAATATTGATACACAAAAATAATTTCAAAAATACTTTGTTGATACAATTTTTTCAATCTACATCTCTGAGATGTTTAATATATACATATACTTCATAAATAAAAATTAAAAAACAAAAGACAAGTTGAGTGGAATTTTCACCCTCCGTAACCTTAAGTAAACGGTTTGTCAATAGCTGTTATTACATGGGTTTGTGAGCATATCCTATTCAAAGCAAACACGACTACAATAGAAGACTATTGATGCTTCTCTGCTGATATGCCAACGATAAAGATTCAATAACTTAGGGAGTACAATTATCAGAACAGTTTTCATTCTATTGCGAATAATTGGAAGCATTGACTTGACTGCAAGTGAAGTTTTTGTATTATCTAAACTATGCAAACATTTCATAAAACGTTATTATTGGTTGTGGTTTGAAAAGTGTGTTAATACTAAACGAATTTTGTTATTAAGATGACGTTTCTTGTGTTTAGACTTGCGTGTTTTTGCTGAACCATGAAATGGTATCAGCCTATATGAGTGAATGTTACTTACTAGCTTACTAGCTTACTTACTAACTGACTAACCATTTGGTCTGAAATGGACATATCTCTAAATGCCACGAAGGTATGACCCCATGAGTGGTGTCATATGAAAGAGGAAAACATAAAGAATATAATAAAAATATTTCCAAACGTCAGAGGTCATCCAGGGGTCACAGGGGTCAAAAAAGGTCATTTTAACCGAAAATGCTCCGATTGAGCTTAAATTTAAATGCAATGATCCTTATGACATTCTAAACATATTTAAAACATTTAAAAGTTATTTAAGGTCATTAAGGGGTCATAAAGGGGTCAAAGGTCAAGGTTTCCAAAATGCTCCAATTGAGCTGAAATTTAAATGCAATGATCCTTATGACATTGTAAACATTTAAAAATTATTTTAAAATTAATTTAAGGTCATTAAGGGGTCATAAAGGGGTCAAAGGTCAAGTATTTCAAAATGTTCTAATTGAGCTGAAATTTATATGCAATGATCCTTATGACATTCTAAACATTTTAAAAACATTTTAAGATTCATTTAAGGTCATTAAGGAGTCATAAAGGGGTCAAAGGTCAAGTTTTCGAAAATGCTCCGATTGAGCTGAAATTTTAAAGCAATGATCCTTATGACATTCTAAAGATGTTTAAAATATTTTAAAATTCATTTAAGGTCATTAAGGGGCAATAAAGGGTCAAATGTCAAGTTTTCAAAATGCTTCAATTGAACTGAAATTTAAATGCAATACTGCCGAAGCCACATGGTTCAGCTATGGTGCGGTTATCGCTCTAGTTTTCTATAGGCTCTAGCTATAGGTCAGGTCATGATGATCATAATAATGAAGACCGTCATGGATGGTAGGCCTACCCAAACAATGGGGAACCATGCAGGGATATGTAAAATCATGTAAAATCAAGTTTAGACTCACTGCCCCTAATTTATTTTATTTCATTTTCATACATCAACAGCAACAAGATGATGATGATGATGATGATGATGATGATGATGATAATTATGATGATGATGATGATGATGATGATGATGATGACCCTTCTTAAACATGTAAAATGACAATCTTTCAAATCCTGCGTTCGCATATTAATTTATTTGCAATGAAAATATAACAACAGCAAGATAGTGATGACGATGTTGTTAATGATGATGATGAGCGTCATGACAATGACTGCTGTACAATTGATCATGCAGAAGGTGTGATTTTAACTATTTAGGCCTAGTACATGATTCAAACCCAGAATATAACGGCTGCTTTTTATAATTTCACATCAATATGCACGGTTTTCTTTTCATGCAAATCCGATGCAAAAAGCATCGCAAAAGCGAGACATAAAGCATGCATATTTGACCAAGTATTGCAAAACCGTGACATAATGAGCTTGTTTTCAGCTTATCCGTTATTCAATCCATGTACTATAATGCAGAGAAGTTTTCTTCTTTTTTTTTGTATAAACACGCTCAAATAGGTACAAATGGTTGCAAATCCAAGACACAATAGTGCAAGATGTTGCAAAACCGAGACACAATACAAAGTCAAAATGGCTTTGGTCATGTTGGTTTGCAATTCATTTTTTTCTTTCATGATAAACCGGTCAAGCATGAATACATTTCCATTGATCATTGTCATTCATAACGTGTGTTGCTAATCTTCGAGTATCGAGTTTCGAGTTCGAGTATCGAGTTTCGAGTTGCAATTTTCGAGTATCGAGTTGCAATTTTCGAGTATCGAGTTGCAATTTTCGAGTATCGAGTTGCAATTGTCGAGTATCGAGTTGCGATTGTCGAGTATCGAGTTGAAATCTTCGAGTATCGAGTTGCAATTTTCGAGTATCGAGTTGAAATCTTCGAGTATCGAGTTGCAATTTTAATTTTCAATCTGCTTTTGAAGTAGGCAATAGGATGACCCCTCTCCGACATGAAGAGAAAGCACAAATGTTTAACCCTTCTCTATCCAATTTGTTATTACGTTCTCCACGGAATTCGTAAAAGCCCCGGTAAAAGCACACTAGTTGTTCATAAAAGGGGTAGGCCTACTAGTGGATAGGTATTAACCTCGGGGTATATTTACTATATATGAAAGGCAAAATACTTCAGATCAATTTAGATTAACCTTTGGCCTAAATAATATGTGTTTACCACTTTGATTAAGGGCCGCATGTGCGACAAATGCATCATTTGCAACAGAAAAGTTTAACTCGAACTTCGTTCATTTGAGCGCATTTCGAGTAACAAACTCGAAAACCTGCAAAATGAGCGTACTTCGAGTTAAAAACTCGAAAACCTGCAAAATGATCAATATTCGAGTGAAATCCATATTTACTATATATGAAAGGCAAAATACTTCAGATCAATCTAGATCAACCTTTGGCCTAATAAAATGTGTTTACCACTTTGATTAAGGGTCGCATGTGCGACAAATGCATCATTGCAACAGAAAAGTTTAACTCGAACTTCGTTCATTTGAGCGCATTTCGAGTAACAAACTCGAAAACCTGCAAAATGAGCGTAGTTCGAGTTAGAAACTCGAAAACCTACAAAATGATCAATATTCGAGTGAAATCCATATTTACTATATATGAAAGGCAAAATACTTCAGATCAATCTAGATTAACCTTTGGCCTAATAATATGTGTTTACCACTTTGATTAAGGGCCGCATGTGCGACAAATGCATCATTTGCAACAGAAAAGTTTAACTCGAACTTCGTTCATTTGAGCGCATTTCGAGTAACAAACTCGAAAACTTGCAAAATGAGCGTACTTCGAGTAACAAACTCGAAAACCTGCAAAATGATCAATATTCGAGTGAAATCCATATTTACTATATATGAAAGGCAAAATACTTCAGATCAATTTAGATTAACCTTTGGCCTAAATAATAATGTGTTTACCACTTTGATTAAGGGCCGCATGTGCGACAAATGCATCATTTGCAACAAAAACGTTTAACTCGAACTTCGTTCATTTGAGCGCATTTCGAGTAACAAACTCGAAAACTTGCAAAATGAGCGTACTTCGAATTAAAAACTCGAAAACCTGCAAAATGATCAATATTCGAGTGAAATCCATATTTATTATATACAGTATATGAAAGGTACCACCTTCCCCGGGGGTGGGGTAGCTCGTCAAAGATGGCGGGTACGGGGGGGTGGTTGCCACCTGGGCATATTTGTACTGCTCTTACATAAATATTTGAAGTCCTACTGACTTCTAATTTGGTATGTAACTTAGAATTGTCATTTCCCACAATATTCTACAGAAAACCCCATCAAAATAGCATTTTTCTAAAAAAAATTAGCAAAATTTCAATTTTCCTATACTTTTGTGTGTATTCTGATATAGGCCTATCATGATTTTTCGAGGGCGGGCTTCATTATGACGTCATAACTTCTAGGCTATGGGGAATGTTGGTACTTGTTGGGTATCAATGTTTAGAGGAGGGTCATAGCTAACCACTAGTACCACTTTCGTAAGTGTGGGGTGCTTTATAACGAATTCCCGAGGGGGGGTGGTAACCACCCCCCCCTTGGTAAAATACGTAGTAAAAAAGGCTTGGTAGGACGAGGGTTAATAAGGGCCGCATGCCTAAAATGTATCATTTGCAACAGGAAAGTTTAACTCGAATTTCGTTCATTTGAGCGCATTTCGAGTAACAAACTCGAAAACCTACGAAATAAGCGCTGATATGAGCCTACTCGAGTTTCAAACTGAAACATGCAAAATGATTAATAGGTGGTACCCCCGGGTTTTTTTATGTCAAAATAAGCGCAAAGGATGAAAGGACAACTACCTAGAAGCCGTAGGTCCCATTCGTTTGCGTTTTTATGCGACAGGTAACAATCCGTTAGGGGGTGGTAACCCCCCTTTGGTAGGACGAGGGTTAATCAAAGTGGTAAACACATATTATTTAGCCCAAAGGTTAATCTAGATTGATCTGAAGTACTTTACCTTTCATATAGTAAATATGGATTTCACTCGAATATTGATCATTTTGCAGGTTTTCGAGTTTTTAACTCGAAGTACGCTCATTTTGCAGGTTTTCGAGTTTGTTACTCGAAATGCGTTCAAATGAACGAAGTTCGAGTTTAACTTTCCTGTTGCAAATGATACATTTTTCGCACATGCGGCCCTTAATCAAAGTGGTAAACACATATTATTAGGCCAAAGGTTAATCTAGATTGATCTGAAGTATTTTGCCTTTCATATACTGTATATAATAAATATGGATTTCACTCGAATATTGATCATTTTGCAGGTTTTCGAGTTTTTAACTCGAAGTACGCTCATTTTGCAGGTTTTCGAGTTTGTTACTCGAAATGCGCTCAAATGAACGAAGTTCGAGTTAAACTTTTCTGTTGCAAATGATGCATTTGTCGCACATGCGGCCCTTAATCAAAGTGGTAAACACATATTATTAGGTCAAAGGTTAATCTAGATTGATCTGAAGTATTTTGCCTTTCATATATAGTAAATATGGATTTCACTCGAATATTGATCATTTTGTAGGTTTTCGAGTTTCTAACTCGAACTACGCTCTTTTGCAGGTTTTCGAGTTTGTTACTCGAAATGCGCTCAAATGAACGAAGTTCGAGTGATGCATTTGTCGCAAACTTTCAAAGTGTTGCAAATGATGCATATTTTGTTTCATATAGCACTCGAATATTGATCATTTTGCATTTTCGCGAAGTACCCATTTTGCAAGTTAATCAAAGTGGAGTTAAACTTTTCTGTTGCAAATGATGCATTTGTCACAATCAAAGTGGTAAACACATATTATTAGGCCAAAGGTTAATCTAGATTGATCTGAAGTATTTTGCCTTTCATATATAGTAAATATGGATTTCACTCGAATATTGATCATTTTGTAGGTTTTCGAGTTTCTAACTCGAACTACGCTCTTTTTGCAGGTTTTCGAGTTTGTTACTCGAAATGCGCTCAAATGAACGAAGTTCGAGTTAAACTTTTATGTTGCAAATGATGCATTTGTCACACATGCGACCCTTAATCAAAGTGGTAAACACATATTATTTAGCCCAAAGGTTAATCTAGATTGATCTGAAGTACTTTACCTTTCATATAGTAAATATGGATTTCACTCGAATATTGATCATTTTGCAGGTTTTCGAGTTTTTTTTCACTCGAAATACGCTCAATTTGCAGTTTTTCGAGTTTGTTACTCGAAATACGTTCAAATGAACGAAGTTCGAGTTTAACTTTCCTGTTGCAAATGATACATTTTTCGCACACGCGGCCCTTAATCAAAGTGGTAAACACATATTATTAGGCCAAAGGTTAATCTAGATTGATCTGAAGTATTTTGCCTTTCATATACTGTATATAATAAATATGGATTTCACTCGAATATTGATCATTTTGCAGGTTTTCGAGTTTTTAACTCGAAGTACGCTCATTTTGCAGGTTTTCGAGTTTGTTACTCGAAATGCGCTCAAATGAACGAAGTTCGAGTTAAACTTTTCTGTTGCAAATGATGCATTTGTCGCACATGCGGCCCTTAATCAAAGTGGTAAACACATATTATTAGGTCAAAGGTTAATCTAGATTGATCTGAAGTATTTTGCCTTTCATATATAGTAAATATGGATTTCACTCGAATATTGATCATTTTGTAGGTTTTCGAGTTTCTAACTCGAACTACGCTCTTTTTGCAGGTTTTCGAGTTTGTTACTCGAAATGCGCTCAAATGAACGAAGTTCGAGTTAAACTTTTCTGTTGCAAATGATGCATTTGTCGCACATGCGACCCTTAATCAAAGTGGTAAACACATTTTATTAGGCCAAAGGTTGATCTAGATTGATCTGAAGTATTTTGCCTTTCATATAGTAAATATGGATTTCACTCGAATATTGATCATTTTGCAGGTTTTCGAGTTTGTTACTCGAAGTACGCTCATTTTGCAAGTTTTCGAGTTTGTTACTCGAAATGCGCTCAAATGAACGAAGTTCGAGTTAAACTTTTCTGTTGCAAATGATGCATTTGTCGCACATGCGGCCCTTAATCAAAGTGGTAAACACATATTATTAGGCCAAAGGTTAATCTAGATTGATCTGAAGTATTTTGCCTTTCATATATAGTAAATATGGATTTCACTCGAATATTGATCATTTTGTAGGTTTTCGAGTTTCTAACTCGAACTACGCTCTTTTTGCAGGTTTTCGAGTTTGTTACTCGAAATGCGCTCAAATGAACGAAGTTCGAGTTAAACTTTTATGTTGCAAATGATGCATTTGTCACACATGCGACCCTTAATCAAAGTGGTAAACACATTTTATTAGGCCAAAGGTTGATCTAGATTGATCTGAAGTATTTTGCCTTTCATATATAGTAAATATGGATTTCACTCGAATATTGATCATTTTGCAGGTTTTCGAGTTTGTTACTCGAAGTACGCTCATTTTGCAAGTTTTCGAGTTTGTTACTCGAAATGCGCTCAAATGAACGAAGTTCGAGTTAAACTTTTCTGTTGCAAATGATGCATTTGTCGCACATGCGGCCCTTAATCAAAGTGGTAAACACATTTTATTAGGCCAAAGGTTGATCTAGAATGATCTGAAGTATTTTGCCTTTCATATATAGTAAATATGGATTTCACTCGAATATTGATCATTTTGCAGGTTTTCGAGTTTGTTACTCGAAGTACGCTCATTTTGCAAGTTTTCGAGTTTGTTACTCGAAATGCGCTCAAATGAACGAAGTTCGAGTTAAACTTTTCTGTTGCAAATGATGCATTTGTCGCACATGCGGCCCTTAATCAAAGTGGTAAACACATATTATTTAGGCCAAAGTTTAATCTAAATTGATCTGAAGTATTTTGCCTTTCATATATAGTAAATATACCCCGAGGTTAATACCTATCCACTAGTAGGCCTACCCTTTTTATGAACAACTAGTGTGCTTTTACCGGGGCTTTTACGAATTCCGTGGAGAACGTAATAACAAATTGGATAGAGAAGGGTTAAACATTTGTGCTTTCTCTTCATGTCGGAGAGGGGGCATCCTATAGCCTACTTCAAAAGCAGATTGAAAATTAAAATTGCAACTCGATACTCGAAAATTGAACTCGATACTCGAAGATTTCAACTCGATACTCGAAAATTGCAACTCGATACTCGAAGATTTCAACTCGATACTCGACAATCGCAACTCGATACTCGACAATTGCAACTCGATACTCGAAAATTGCAACTCGATACTCGAAAATTGCAACTCGATACTCGAAAATTGCAACTCGAAACTCGATACTCGAACTCGAAACTCGATACTCGAAGATTAGCAACACACGTATTCTACACCCAACAAAAGATGGTTATTTTGACATGCGTGCAGTATATGGGTCATGCATACACAGGTCTAACACAACATCAACGCATGGAGTATTGCCATCTTCTATGCATCTAGACAGAAGGCATGCTTTACCCCCTGTATCTTGAATTTTGAAGCAAACCATTTTCATCTCCTTCTGATTACATAGGCGTAGATCCTGGGGGAGGTGGGGGATTTATCCCCCCCAATATTTTGCCAGGGGGGGATGCTCCATACAATCATCCCCCCCAATGTTGACGCCTGAATATAAGTTTCTGACCAAATTAACCTCATATTTGCCCATTTTAGCCCCAAAAGTACAAATTTTCGCGCGCTTCGTGCGCATTTATTCCACTTTTGCACCAGATTTAATCAGTTTACCTTAAAAATAGCAAAATTTTTCCCGCGCTTCGCGCGCATTTGTACCATTAACTTATTCTGTCGCCAAAAGGTGCTGCTTTCACTATACTTCAAGAATTTTTTACCACACCATCCCCCCCAATGTCAAAAGGAAATCTACGCCACTGTCTGATTATCATGTTAAGTGGCCAAGTCGAAACATACCCTGGTCCTCAGAACTCAGTTCCCATTAATCACAGTTCTACTTAAACTCTGTACCCATGTGGGTCATGTAAAAATGAAGTCAAAGATGAAGACAGAGCACTTTTATGTGATAAATGTGAACTGTGGTTCCACACAAAATGTACTGAAAACCCTAACCTAGATTATAGCATTTTGATGAACAAAACTAGTTTCTCATGGATCTGCTGTGAATGTGGATTTCCCAACTTTGATTCCACACTGTTTTGTACCCAGTCAATCAATTCATCCAATCCATTTTCTGTGCTATCTGATCTAGACACTCAGGATGATTTTGATTTTGAAACAAATTAATGATATCATGTTTCCCAAGACATCAACACCAATAAAAACAACAGGTGCAGACCGGAAACCATCCACATTTAAGAACCGCAAGCATGGTCTCAGAGCCATGATCATTAATTGTGATGGTATAAAAAGTGCTAAAAAACAAGCTGATTTCCGTGCCGCTATTGACCAACACAGCCCAGATGTCATACTTGGCTGTGAATCTAAGTTGGATAGTACTTTAGACACTTATGAATTGTTCCCAAGTAATTACAGTGTTTGTCGCAAGGATCGGACAAAACACGGAGGTGGGGTGTTCATAGCCACCAAGGACTCCCTCATAATTTCCGAGGAACCGGACTTTGATGCAGACGGTGAAATTATTTGGACAAATATTCAATTTTGCAATTCCAAACCTCTGTTGCTAGCTAGTTACTATAGATCACCAAGTAACAAAAGTCCTCAATCCCTGGATTCCCTAGTGTCATCGGTAACAAAGGTTTTCAGCAAAAATGGCAGAAAACATCCAAATTTAGTGATCGGCGCTGATTTCAATGTGGACTCACACTAATAGTAAAACCAAGGCTCTGCACACAAAATTCATTGATTTTCTGCTCAACAACTCCTTGTCTCAATTACAAGACAAGGTAACAAGACCAGTGTCAAATAGTGTCTTGGACCTCATAGTGACATCAAACCCAAACAATATTGGACTCATACAGGTTGTCCCCGGCATCTCAGATCATTGCATTGTCCTGTTTGATATTAATATGAAGCCAAAGTTACTAAAGAAACCTCAGAGAAAGATTTACTGCTTTGATAAAGTAGACCCTCACACCTTACAATATGAAGTGAGCAATTTTGTGCACGATTTCCTATTATCAAATCCTGATACAAGCTCAGTTGATACGAACTGGGAGACATTACGTGATAGCTTGTCAAAAATTGTTGACGAGAATGTTCCATCTAAACTGACAAAAGGTAAACACAATCTGCCTTGGATAACTCCGGAAGTGAAGCGTAAATTGAGGACACGTGACAGAAAGTTCTCCAAAGCTCGTTAATCCAAAAACTCAAGTGACTGGAAGAATTATAGATCCTGCCGGAACAATGTTACTAAGAGTGTTCGCAAAGCTCATCATGACTATGTGAATGATGTTATTGGTAAAAATATAAGCGAGAACCCAAAATCGTTCTGGTCCTATATAAAACTAGCCAAAAAATGTGCAGCACTGACTATGACAAGGCAGAAGCTCTTAATGCTCAGTTTCATGTAGCTAAACATCTCAGCTCGCATAAAATATTAATTGATGAACAACATGGATTTCGTGATCACTTATCAACTGTGACACAGCTCATTACCTCCGTTAATGACTGGACAGAAACAATCAATCGGAAAGGCCAAACTGATGTCATCCTACTCGATTTAGTAAAGCTTTTGATAAAGTTTCGCATCAACATCTGTCTTCAAAATTAGACTACTATGGCATCAGAAACAGCACTCTTGCATGGATAAACAGTTTCCTTTCAAACAGGAAACAAGCTGTCTCAGTTAATGGAACTCATTCCAACTGGGTTGATGTTACCTCAGGTGTCCCACAAGGGTCGGTCCTTGGACCGGTCTTATTTCTATTATACATCAATGATATTAACGAACAAATACAGTAAAAAATCAAGCTTTTTGCTGATGACAGCATATTGTACAGAGAGATAAAGAACTCAGATGACCAAGAAATCTTACAGAAAGATCTTGACTTCCTAGCTGAATGGTCTGGCAAGTGGTTAATGCAATTCAATGTCAAGAAGTGTGCAGTGTTAAACATCACACGCAAAAGAAACCCTGTATTATGTCAATACAATCTCCTTGGGGAAAACTTGAATATAGTCCAACAACATGACTATTTAGGTGTTACTATTTCGCATAACCTGAACTGGAACGACCACTGTACTAAAGTCATCAATAAAGTCAGCCGTACACTAGGTCTTCTGCGGAGAACTTTGTCCCCCTGTTCAACTGATGTCAAAGACAAATCGTATCAAACACTTCTGAGACCACAAATCGAGTACGCAAGTGAAGTTTGGAACCCGTGTACAACCACCGAAATCAATAGACTGGAACGGGTTCAAAGAAATGCAGCCAGATTTGTTTTCTCTGATTACCGCAGAGAAACACATGTGTCACCTCAACTGGGACTCACTACATATTAGACGACTAATACAACAGTCTTGCATGTTCTACAGGATCCAGTATGGACTAGTGCACATAACTCCCCCATCTTGTATTCAAAGGGCAACTCACGTATCAGCAAGAACTGATCACCCATTGAAATTTGTCAACTTGCTCATTCCTACTATAAATGCATACAAATATGCATTCTACCCAAGAGCCATTGCAGTTTGGAACAGGCTACCACCAGCAGCAGTTCTACACATCGCACCATCTGTGCCCGTTTTCAAGAGTGTTGCAGCGCCAGTAATAAGGAATAAGGGAGATACAGCCTCTTCATGGACTACATATCCTTTAAATGAATTCGCGCCTTGTATATAGCGCACCATTTTGTTTTTCGTTGGCTTATTTGGATTTCCTTCGCACCCTATGTTATTTTTTGTACGTCCACGGGCTGTAGACGGCTGATGTACTTTTCATCCTAGTATAGCTGAGATCAGCTTTTAAGGATTATACAACCAAAAACCAAGAACCCCATCAGACCATCAATCTCTCTAAAACGCCACCATACTGGACTACACTCTCTCTAATACCCCACCAGACCCTCACTCTCTCTTATACTCCACCGGACACTCACTCGCTGTAAAACACCACCAGACTGGCCCACACTCTCTATAATACCACGGTACCCTACCAAGCCTTCACTCTCTCTTATACCCCCATCAGACCCTCACTCTCTCTAAAATACCATCAGACTGGACCACGCTCTCTCTCTAATACCCCACCCATTAACCAACCACATCCCTTGTCCCATCATGACAACCTTTTGAAGTGGTCCATGGAACCAAAATCAAAATGCATACACATTCCCTTTTCAGGGAGTTTTTGTTAAGTGATCAGTTTCCTTGACGTATAGTTGGCTTTTGCTATGAAAAAGGTGATAAATCCAGGCCCAATTACTGATTACCCCCTTTGGTCAATTACAATTCCAGCTAGACAAGCCCACCCCAATGATAAACCACAGCAGACAGTCCAAAAGATAGGAAATTGTTATGTAATAATGTTATTATGATACATGTTGGCACACTTTTTGAGAGTTCTATAATGGGAAATCAACAGGAGCTAATTGGAGGGATTAGTGGTTTTGATTTTTATTCCTTTTTCATAGAGCAACCAGAGTACACGATTCAGACCTTTATCATTGCAAACACAGGTAGCTAACAAAATACTACCTATTGCGTTACACTGTGTTAATAGGTCGTACCTGTTTTGCTTTTTAAAGCCTTTAGACTTTTACCTCTGAGGAAGCGGCTAATATAGAATACATCAAGGGTCATGGGTCATCATTGTACCAAATATGAACCCTGAGGGCGCTGTAGTTCTTGAGCTAAATTGGTTTTAAAAATTTACACATATTGCCCCCTGTAGCCTATGAACTTTAACCTCTGGGGTCGCGGCTACCATAAGTTATTTTTTAGGGTCATGGGCTATCATTATACTAAGTATGGACCCTGAGGGCGCTATAGTTCTTGAGCTAGAGGTGTTTCAAATTTTACACATATTGCCCCCTGTAGCCCATGACCTTTGACCTCTGGGGTCGGGGTACCCTAGGATGTTGCTAGGGGACATGGGCCATCAGTATACCAAATATGGGCCCCGAGGCTACTTTGGTTCTTGAGCTAGAGAAGTGCAAAGAAGTGGTCTTAAGAAGGAGGAGAAGCCGAAGACTAAACACAACAAATACACTAGAAACCACAGTTGTGTTTGAGCAAACACGAATATCTATGCCCGTGACCACACCTAACCCCCCTTCCGCTGTTCACAAACGAAAACTTGGTGAGCACCATGTGAAAGCCCTTATTTTAAGCTTTCATTTGATGCACATGTAATGCTCATAACACCAGACTGGCTCACACTCTCTCTAATACCCTACCAAGCCGTTTTATGCTAATTAACTAATTTGCATATAACTCAAAACAGGAGCGTCCAATGAAAAAATAAAGCGCCTACATGTTGTTGCTAATGAAATTTGCCACATTTTGGTACCAATGACGACACACTTCGGACAATATTTGAGCATTTTTATGCTAATGAGCTAATTTGCATATAACTCAAAACAGAAGCGTCCAATGAAAAAATAAATCGCCTTAGGGTTGTTGCTCATGAAATTTGCCACATTTTGGTACCATTGACGACACACTTCGGACAATATTTAAGCATTTTAATGCTAATTAGCTAATTTGCATATATCTCAAAACAGAAGCGTCCAATGAAAAAATAAATCGCCCAAGGGTTGTTGCTCATGAAATTTGCCACATTTTGGTACCAATCACGATACACTTTGGACAAGATTTGAGTATTTTTATGCTAATTAGCTAAATTTTACACATATTGCTCCCTGTAGCTCATGACCTTTGACCTCTGGAGTCGAGGCTACCACAGGAGTATCTAAGGGTCATGGGTCATCATTGTATCAAGTATGAATCCTGTGGGTGCTGTAATTGTTGAGCTAGAGCTGTTTGAAATTTTACACATATTGCCCCCTGTAGCCCATGACCTTTGACCCCTGGGGTCGAGGCTACCCTAGGATGTTTCTAGGGGTCATGGGCCATCATTGTACCAAGTATGGGCCCCGAGGCTACCTTAGTTCCTGAGCTAGAGGAGAGCAAAGGACTGGTCTTGAGAAGGAGAAGAAGGAGAAGCCGAAGACTAAACACAACAAATACAATATCTATGCCCCGTTGCACGGGCATAGATAAGAAGGAGAAGCCGAAGACTAGAAACCACAGTTGTGTTTGACCAAACACGAATATCTATGCCCGTGACCACACCTAACCCCCCTTCCCCTATTCACAAAACGAAAACTTATACCCCTTGGTATCAGCTTTAAATGATATAAGTATCATTATCATAGCACCTAAAATTTAAAAAAATGCCCAATTGGGCACCAAATGCACAGATTAATATATGCGAGGATCGGAAATAAACGATGCAAGCTCGAGAAATTATAATTTAAATGGTGTGATTGGGGCTCGAGCAAACTGGCATATGAAAATATTGAAAGAGAAAAAATCAGGACTCAGCGGGGATTGAACCCGGTCGCTGAATTACCGGTCCAGAGCTTTACCACTATGCTACCTGAGTTCACAGTCGGTACTCGGGCAATCTCAACTTAAATCCCCATGATAACTCTCTCATTGTGTCTCAGCGGCCAATTATATATTAAATAATGAAAAAGGAGGCGGCCTATATGCTTCACCCTAGCAGGGCGTAAGACAATGCGAAACACAAATGAATATATGCGAGGATCGGAAATAAACGATGCAAGCTCGAGAAATTATAATTTAAATGGCGTGATTGGGGCTCGAGCAAACTGGCATATGAAAATATTGAAAGAGAAAAAATCAGGACTCAGCGGGGATTGAACCCCGGTCGCTGGATTGTCGGGAGGGGCTAGGCTTGGGCATCGTCAGTCTTTCGCATATCGCATCCAAAACATATCACGATATCGCCATCCGACGATATTTTTATCAATACATGCATGCATGCCATATCAGAAGTTCAAAAAGTATAGGCCTACGGGTGCAAAACGGCCCGGCAAACAGTGAAGCATCAAGTATACAAATAAACAAGTACAAAACATACTTCAATCCACTGCCATCGTTCAAAACAGCTTCTTTATATCCGAAACGTTATTAAAAACAGTATGAATTCAACCATTTGCCGCTATTTTGCATTGCATGAACGTTGAACATTTCGTTGGTCGATCGTGGCCTCCTGAGTGGATGGGAGACCAATTACACATATTGCCCCCTGCAGCCCATGACCTTTGACCTCTGGGGTCGGAGATACCCTAGGATGTATCTAGCGGTCATGGGCCATCATTGTACCAAGTATGGGCCCCGAGGCTTCTTTGGTTTTTGAGCTAGAGGAGTGCAAAGAAGTGGTCTTAAGAAGAAGGAGGAGGAGGAGGAGGAGAAGGAGAAGACTAAACACAACAAATACAATATCTATGCCCCGTTGCACGGGCATAGATAAATATCTATGCCCGTGCATAGATAAGGAGAAGAACTAGAAACCACAGTTGTGTTTGACCAAACACGAATATCTATGCCCTTGGCCCACACTCTAACACCCCACCAGACACTCACTCGCTCTAAAACACCACCAGGCTGACCCATACTCTGAGTCTCTTTAATACCCCACTAAGCCTTCACTCTCTCTCTTATAATCCACTATACACTCACTCTCTCTAAAACACCATCAGACTGGCCCACACTCTCTCTAATACCCTACCAAGCCTTCACTCTCTCTTATATCCCATCAGATCATCAATCTCTCTAAAAGACCACCAGACTGGACCACACTCTCTCTAAATATGCACCACCAGACCCTCACTCTCTCTTATACTCCACCAGACACTCACTCGCTCTAAAATACCACCAGGCTGACGCATACTCTCTTTAATACCCCACTAAGCCTTCACTCTCTCTTATACTCCACCAGACACTCACTCGCTCTAAAACACCACCAGACTGGCCCACACTCTCTCTAATACCCTACCAAGCCTTCACTCTCTCTTATACCTCATCAGACCCTCACTTTCTCTAAAATACCACCAGAGTGGACCACAATCTCTCTAATATTCCACCCCTCAACCCACACCCCTTGTTCCATCATGACAACCTTCTGGTCCACGGAACCAAAATCAAAATACCTACACATTCCCTTTTAAGGGAGTTTTTGTCAAGTGATCAGTTTTCTTGACGTACGATTTAGACCGTTACCATTGCAAACACAGGTAGCTAACAAAATACTACCTATTGCGCTACACTGTGTTAATAGGTCGTACCTATTTTGACCTCTGGGATCGAGGCTACATTAAGTTACATTTAGGGGTCATGGGCCATCATTATACTAAGTATGAACCACGGTTGTTTGATGTATATAGAAATGGCTTCATTATAAAGAAAATGCAAACTATAGATGGCGCTATATATCATAAATCATATTTCTTAATTTGCAAGGGGTAGGCAATCAATACTGTCATTTAAACAGGTGGAATAGGTGAAACAAGCAACAAAGAAATGTTATAAGCATATTTCATCAAAAAATAAAAGGAATTATTTTGATTAAAAGCCTGAAAGAGTAATTTCCAGTATCTAAATAGCGCCACCTATCTTGTCATAAATAGATACATTTTATATCCCGAAAAAGCTTTAAACATGCTGTGAAAGTGAATAATGTTGTTAATAAGGGGAAATTAAAGTTGAAAATGACTCAAAAGCATCTGTATATATTAGTATGATATAGCTTTAAGCTGTTTAAGCCTAAAAATTGGGTTGTACATGATGTTTTGTTTGAAAAACTAATAAATGATCACACCAAACAGCTGTGGAACCCTGAGGGCGCTATAGTTCTTGAGCTAGAGCCGTTTGAAATTTTACACATATTGCCCCCTGTAGCCCACGACCTTTGACCTCTGGGGTCGGGGATACCCTAGGATGATGCTAGGGGTCACGGGCCATCACTATACCAAGTTTGGGCCCCGAGGCTACTTTGGTTCTTGAGCTAGAGGAGTGCAAAAAGTGATCTTAAGAAGAAGAAGAAGAACTAGAAACCACAGTTGTGTTTGACCAAACACGAATATCTATGCCCGTGACCCCACCCCTTAACCAAGCATCCCCCTTGTCCCATCATGAAAACCTTTTGAAGTGGTCCAAGGAACCAAAATCAAAATGCCTACACATTCCCTTTTAAGGGAGTTTTTGTCAAGTGATCAGTTTTCTTGACGTACGATTCAGACCGTTATCATTGCAAACACAGGTAGCTAACAAAATACTACCTATTGCCCTACACTGTGTTAATATGTCGTACCAATTTTGCTTTTTAAAGTCTTTAGACTTTGACCACTGGGGGATGCGGCTAATATAGAATACATCAAGGGTCATGGGTCATCATTGTACCAAATGTGAACCCTGAGGGCGCTGTAGTTCTTGAGCTACAGCTGTTTGAAATTTTACACATATTGCTCACTGTAGCCCATGACCTTTGACCTCTGGGGTCGATGTTACCGCAGGAAATATCTAAGGGTCATGGGTCATCATTGTACCAAGCATGAACCCTGAGGGCGCTATAGTTCTTGAGCTAGAGCAGTTTAAAAAAATACACATATTGCCCCCTGTAGCCTGTGACCTTTGACCTCTGGGGTCGAGGCTACATTAAGTTACATCTAGGGGTCATGGGCCATCATTATACTAAGTATGAACCCTGAGGGCGCTATGGTTCTTGAGCTAGAGCCGTTTGAAATTTTACACATATTGCCCCCTGTAGCCCACGACCTTTGACCTCTGGGGTCGGGGATACCCTAGGATGATGCTAGGGGTCACGGGCCATCACTATACCAAGTTTGGGCCCCGAGGCTACTTTGGTTCTTGAGCTAGAGGAGTGCAAAAGGTGATCTTGAGAAGAAGAAGAAGAACTAGAAACCACAGTTGTGTTTGACCAAACACGAATATCTATGCCCGTGGCCCACACTCTCTCTAACACCCCACCAGACCATCACTCTCTTATACTCCACCAGACACTCACTCGCTCTAAAACACCACCAGACTGGACCGCACTCTCTCTAATACCCCACCAGACCCTCACTCTCTCTTATACTCCACCAGACACTCACTCGCTCTAAAACACCATCAGGCTGACCCATACTCTCTCTAATGCCCCACCAGACCCCCACTCTCTCTTATACTCCACCAGACACTCACACGCTCTAAAACACCAACAGGCTGACCCATACTCTCTCTAATACCCCACTAAGCCTTCACTCTCTCTTATACTCCACTATACACTCACTCTCTCTAAAACACCACCAGGCTGACCCATACTCTCTCTAATACCCCACCAAGCCTTCACTCTCTCTTATACTCCACCAGACACTCACTCGCTCTAAAACACCACCAGGCTGACCCCAACTCTCTCTAATACCCCACCCAGCCATCATCCTCTCTTATACTCCACCAGACACTCACTAGCTCTAAAATACCCCCCAGATTGGCGCACACTCTCTCTAATACCTCACCAGACCCTCACTCTCTCTTATAATCCACCAGACACTCACTCGCTCTAAAACACCACCAGGCTGGCCCAAACTCTCTCTAATACCCCACCAAGCCATCACTCTCTCTTATACTCCATCAGACCCTCACTCTCTGAAACACCACCAGACTGGAGAATACCCCTTTAATCCCAAAACATTGTGTCCCTTTAAGACGTATATTTGAAGCCTTCATCATTGCAAATACAGGTAGCTACCAAAATGCTACCTATTGCGATACACTGTGTTAACCGGTCGTACCTATTTTGCTTTTTAAAGCATATGAACTTTGACCTCTGGGGTTGCGGCTAGCATAGCATACTTCTAGGGTCATAGGCCATCATTGTACCAAGTATGAACCCTGAGGGCGCTATAGTAGTTGAGCTAGAGCTGTTTGAAATTTTACACATATTGCCCCCTGTAGCCCATGACCTTTGACCTTTTGGGGTCGGGGGTACCCTAGGATGTATCTAGGGGTCATGGGCCATCATTGTACCAAGTATGGGCCCAGGTGCTACTTTAGTTCCTGAGCTAGAGGGGTGCAAAGGACTGATCTTGAGAAGGAGAAGAAGAACTAGAAACCACAGTTGTGTTTGACCAAACACGAATATCTATGCCCGTGATGACCACACCTAACCCCCTTCCCCTATTTACAAACGAAAACTTGGTGAGCACCATGTGAAACCCCTTGTTTTAAACTTTTATTTGATATACATGTAATGCTCATAACACTAGACTGGCCCACACTCTCTCTAATACCCTACCAAGCCTTCACTCTCATTTATACCCCCACCAGACCCTCACTCTCTCTAAAACACCACCAGACTGGACCACACTCTCTCTGATACCCCACCAGACCCTCACTCTCTCTTATACTCCACCAGAAACTCACTCGCTCTAAAACACCACCAGACTGGACCACACTCTCTAATACCCCACCAGACCCTCACTCTCTCTCTTATACTCCACCAGACACTCACTCGCTCTAAAACACCACCAGGTTGACCCATACTCTCTCTAATACCCCACCAAGCCTTAACTCTCTCTTATACTCCACTATACTCCACTATACACGCACTCTCTCTAAAACACCACCAGACTGGCCCACACTCTCTCGGCGATATTTTTATCAATACATGCATGCATGCCATATCAAAAAGTATAGGCCTACGGGTGCAAAACGGCCCGGCAAACAGTGAAGCATCAAGTATACAAATAAACAAGTACAAAACATACTTCAATCCACTGCCATCGTTCAAAACAGCTTCTTTATATCCGAAACGTTATTAAAAACAGTATGAATTCAACCATTTGCCGCTATTTTGCATTGCATGAACATTGAACATTTCGTTGGTCGATCGTGGCCTCCTGAGTGGATGGGAGACCACTGCTGCCCTCATACACATTGAACATTTCGTTGGTCCTGGCCTGCTGAGTGGATGGGAGACCACTGCTGCCCTCATACACATTGAACATTTCGTCGGTCCTGGCCTCCTGAGTGGATGGGAGACCAATTACACATATTGCCCCCTGTAGCCCATGACCTTTGACCTCTGGGGTCGGGGATACCCTCGGATGTTTCTAGGGGTCATGGGCCATCATTGTACCAAGTATGGGCCCCGAGGCTTCTTTGGTTCTTGAGCTAGAGGAGTGCAAAGGACTGATCTTGAGAAGGAGAAGGAGAAGGAGGAGAAGGAGAAGGAGAAGGAGAAGGAGAAGGAGAAGACTAAACACAACAAATACAATATCTATGCCCCGTTGCACGGGCATAGATAACTAGAAACCACAGTTGTGTTTGACCAAACACGAATATCTATGCCCGTGAGCACACCTACCTAACCCCCTTCCCCTATTCACAAACGAAAACTTGGTGAGCACCATGTGAAACCCCTTGTTTTAAACTTTCATTTGATATACATGTAATGCTCATAACACTAGACTGGCCCACACTCTCGACTCTCATTTATACCCCACCAGACCATCACTCTCTCTAAAACACCACCAGACTGGACCACACTCTCTCTGATACCCCACCAGACCCTCACTCTCTCTTATACTCCACCAGAAACTCACTCGCTCTAAAACACCACCACGCTGACCCATACTCTCTCTAATACCCCACCAAGCCTTCACTCTCTCTTATACTCCACTATACACTCACTCTCTCTAAAACACCACCAGACTGGCCCACACTCTCTCTTATACCTACCAAGCCTTCACTCTCTCTTATACCCCATCAGACTATCGATCTCTCTAAAACACCACCAGACTGGACCACACTCACTCTAATACCCCACCAGACCCTCACGCTCTCTTATACCCCACCAGACCCTCACTCTCTCTTATACTCCACCAGACCATCACTCTCTCTAAAACACCACCAGACTGGACCACACTTTCTTTAATACTCCACCAGACCATCACTCTCTCTAAAACACCACCAGACTGGACCACACTCTCTCTAATACCCCACCAGACCCTCCCTCTCTCTTATATTCCACCAGACACTCATTCGCTCTAAAACACCACCAGACTGGCCCACACTCTCTCTAATACCCCACCAGACCCTCACTCTCTCTTATACTCCACCAGACCATCACTCTCTCTAAAACACCACCAGACTGGACCACACTCTCTCTAATACCCCACCAGACCCTCCCCCTCTCTTATATTCCACCAGACACTCATTCGCTATAAAACACCACCAGGCTGACCCATATACTCTCTCTAATACCCCACCAAGCCTTCACTCTCGTATCCTCCACTATACACTCACTCTCTCTCAAACACCACCAGACTGGCCCACACTCTCTCTAACACCGCACCAGATCCTCACTCTCTCTTATACTCCACCAGACCATCACTCTCTCTAAAACACCACCAGACTGGACCACTCTTTCTAATACCCCACCAGACCCTCACTCTCTCTTATACTCCACCAGACTTCACTCGCTCTAAAACACCACCAGGCTGACCCATACTCTCTCTAATACCCCGCCAAGCCTAAACTCTCTCTTATACTCCACTATACGCGCACTCTCTCTAAAACATCACCAGACTGGCCCACACTCTCTCTTATACCCTACCAAGCCTTCACTCTCTTATACCCCATTAGACCATCAATCTCTCTAAAACACCACCAGCCTGGACCACACTCTCTCTAATACTTTCTAATACCCCAGCAGACCCCCACTCTCTCTTATACTCCACCAGACTTCACTCGCTCTAAAACTCCACCGGGCTGGCCCCATACTCTCTCTAATACCCACCAAGCCATCACTCTCTCTTATACTCCATCAGACCCTCATTCTCTCTGAAACACCACAAGACTGGAGAATACCCCTTTAATCCCAATTCATTTTGTCCCTTTAAGCGGTTAACCTCTTAACCCCATTGTACGTCGTGACGTATATTTTTAGCCTTCATCATTGCAAATACAGGTAGCTACCAAAATTCTACCTATTGCGATACACTGTGTTAACCGGTCGTACCTATTTTGCTTTTTAAAGCATATGAACTTTGACCTCTGGGGTTGTGGCTAACGTAGCATACTTCTAGGGTCATAGGCCATCATTGTACCAAGTATGAACCCCGAGGGCGCTATAGTTTTTGAGCTAGAGCTGTTTGAAATTTTACACATATTGCCCCCTGTAGCCCATGACCTTTGGGGTCGGGGGTACCCTAGGATGTATCTAGGGGTCATGGGCCATCATTGTACCAAGTATGGGCCCCGAGGCTTCTTTGGTTCTTGAGCTAGAGGAGTGCAAAGAAGTGATCTTACGAAGAAGGAGGAGGAGGAGGAGAAGGAAAACTAGAAACCACAGTTGTGTTTGAGCAAACACGAATATCTATGCCCGTGACCACACCTAACCCCCCTTCCGCTATTCACAAACGAAAACTTGGTGAGCACCATGTGAAAGCCCTTGTTTTAAGCTTTCATTTTATATACATGTAATGCTCATAACACCAGACTGGCTCACACTCTCTCTAATACCCTACACCTTTGTTCCATAACCATTAGGGTATAGGACATGTTTTGTTTTTGATATAGCCCCCGAATGAAATGTATTTAATTATGTTTGTACTCACTCAGGTAGCATTGTGTGTGAATTTTACATCCAAACTAGAGGCTATTCTTTTTTTATGGGCATTTTAGTGTCTAAAATGGCCCAAAATGAGGGTTTTTCAATATTGCCGTCCATTTCTAATCGTCACCCCCATAGGCTTTACATGTAAAATAAAAAGGCTCGTAAAAAAATAATAGCCTCTAGTTCAGATGTAAAATTCACACCAAATGCTTTTTGAGTGATTACAAAGATAATTAAATACTTTTCATTCGGGGGCTATGTGGAATTTTTTTTATGTATTCCTTGTACAATGACATTTCACAAATAAAATGTCCATTGGAAACAAAGGTGCCTACCAAGCCTTTTTATGCTATGATTAACTAATTTGCATATAACTCAAAACAGAAGCGTCCAATGAAAAAATTAAGCGCCTATATGTTGCTAATGAAATTTACCACATTTTGGTACCAATGACGACACACTTCGGACAATATTTGAGCATTTTTATGCTAATTAGCTAATTTGCATATAACTCAAAACAGAAGCGTCCAATGAAAAAATAAATCGCCTACGGGTTGTTGCTCATGAAATTTGCCACATTTTGGTACCCATGACGATACACTTCCGACAATATTTGAGCATTTTTATGCTAATTAGCTAATTTGCATATAACTCAAAACAGAAGCGTCCAATGAAAAAATAAATCGCCATTGTACGTCTTGACGTATATTTGAAGCCTTCATCATTGCAAATACAGGTAGCTACCAAAATGCTACCTATTGCGATACACTGTGTTAACCGGTCGTACCTATTTTGCTTTTTAAAGCATATGAACTTTGACCTCTGGGGTTGCGGCTAGCATAGCATACTTCTAGGGTCATAGGCCATCATTGTACCAAGTATGAACCCTGAGGGCGCTATAGTAGTTGAGCTAGAGCTGTTTGAAATTTTACACATATTGCCCCCTGTAGCCCATGACCTTTGACCTTTGGGGTCGGGGGTACCCTAAACCAAACACGAATATCTATGCCCGTGACCACACCCAACCACCCCTTTCCCTATTCACAAAACGAAAACTTATAGGCCTACCCCTTGGTATAAGCTTTAAATGATATAAGTATCATTATCATAGCACCTAAAATAAAAAACCGCCCAATTGGGCGCCAAATGCAAAAGTTAGTGACCATCATGTGAAAGCCCTTGTAATCAACTTTAATTGATATAAGTATCATCCTCATAGCACCTAAAATAAAAAAGCGCCCAATTGGGCGCCAAATCCAAAAGTTGGTGACCACCATGTGGAAGCCCTTGTTATAAACTTTAATTGATATAAGTATTATCCTCATAGCACCTTAAATAAAAAAAGCACCCAATTGGGCGCCAAATCCAAAAGTTGGTGACCATTATGTGGAAGCCCTTTTTATAAGCTTTAATTGATATAAGAATCATCCTCATAGCACTTAAAATATAAAAAAGCGCCCAATTGGGCGCCAAATCTAAAAAAAACTGGTGACCACCCCCCTCCCCCCCTACAAACCGTGACAACCCTTAACCCTCCTAACACCCATTAACCAACCATACTCCATGTCCCACAATGACAGCCTTTTGAGGTGGTCCAAGGCACCAATATCAAAATGCCTACACATTCCCTTTTAAGGATATTTTTGTTAAGTGATCAATTTCCTTGACGTACGATTCGGGCCGTTATCATTACAAACACAGGTAGCTAACAAAACGCTACTTATTGCGTTACACTGTGTTAATAGGTTGTACCTAGTTTGCTTTTTAAAGCCTTTGAACTTTGACCTCTGGGGTTGTGGCTACCATAGAATACATCTAGGGTCATGGGCCATCATTGTACCAAGTATGAACCCTGAGGGCGCTGTAGTTCTTGAGCTAGAGCTGTTTGAAATTTTACACATATTGCTCCCTGTAGCCCATGACCTTTGACCTCTGGGGTCGATGTTAATTCAGGAAATATCTAAGGGTCATGGGCCATCATTGTACCAATCATGAACCCTGAGGGTGCTATAGTTCTTTAGCTAAAGCGGTTTAAAAAAATTACACATATTGCTCCCTGTAGCCTGTGACCTTTGACCTCTGGGGTCGTGGCTACCATAAGTTACTTTTAGAGGTCATGGGCCATCATTATACTAAGTATGAACCCTGAGGGCGCTGTAGTTCTTGAGCTAGAGCTGTTTGAAATTTTACACATATTGCCCCCTGTAGCCCATGACCTTTGACCTCTGGGGTCGAGGTACTCTAGGATGATGCTAAGGGCCATGGGCCATCAGTATACCAAGTTTGGGCCCAGAGGCTGCTTTGGTTCTTGAGCTAGAGGGGTGCAAAAAGTGATCTTGAGAAGAAGAAGAAGAACTAGAAACCACAGTTGTGTTTGACCAAACACGAATATCTATGCCCGTGACCACACCTAACCCCCTTCCCCTATTCACAAACGAAAACTTGGTGAGCACCATGTGAAACCCCTTGTTTTAAACTTTCATTTGATATACATGTAATGCTCATAACACTAGACTGGCCCACACTCTCTCTAATACCCTACCAAGCCTTCACTCTCATTTATACCCCCACCAGACCATCACTCTCTCTAAAACACCACCAGACTGGACCACACTCTCTCTGATACCCCACCAGACCCTCACTCTCTCTTATACTCCACCAGAAACTCACTCGCTCTAAAACACCACCAGGCTGACCCATACTCTCTCTCTCTAATACCCCACCAAGCCTTCACTCTCTCTTATACTCCACTATACACTCACTCTCTAAAACACCACCAGATTGGCCCACACTCTCTCTTATACCCTACCGAGCCTTCACTCTCTCTTATAGCCCGTCAGACCATCAATCTCTCTAAAACACCACCAGACTGGACCACACTCTCTCTAATACCCCACCAGACCCTCACGCTCTCTTATACTCCACCAGACCATTACTCTCTCTAAAACACCACCAGACTGGACCACACTCTCTAATACCCCACCAGACCCTCACTCTCTCTTATACTCCACCAGACACTCACTCGCTCTAAAACACCACCAGGCTGGCCCATACTCTCTCTAATACCCCCACCAAGCCTTAACTCTCTCTTATACTCCACTATACACGCACTCTCTCTAAAACACCACCAGACTGGCCCACACTCTCTCTCTTATACCCTACCAAGCCTTCACTCTCTCTTATACCCCATTAGACCATCAATCTCTCTAAAACACCACCAACCTGGACCACACTCTCTCTAATACCCCACCAGACCCTCACTCTCTCTCTTATACTCCACCAGACACTCACTCGCTCTAAAACACCACCAGACTGGCCCACACTCTCTCTAATACACTACTAAGCCTTCACTCTCTCTTCTACCCCATCAGACCCTCACTCTCTCTCTTAAACACCACCAGACTTGACCACACTCTCTCTTATACCCCACCCCTTTTAACCAACCACATCCCTTGTCCCATCATGACAACCTATTGAGGTGGTCCAAGGAACCAAAATCAAAATGCCTACACATTCCCTTTTAAGGGAGTTTTTGTCAAGTGATCAGTTTCCTTGACGTACGATTCAGGCCGTTATCATTGCAAATACAGGTAGCTAACAAAATGCAGTCTATTGCGCTACACTGTGTTAATAGTTCGTACCTAATTTGCAGTTTAAAGCCTTTGAACTTTGACCTCTGGGGTTGCGGCTACCACAGAATACATCATTATGGTTATGGGCCATCATTGTACCAAGTATGAACCCTGAGGGCGCTGTAGTTCTTGAGCTGGAGATGTTTGAAATTCTACACATATTGCTCCCTGTAGCCCATGACCTTTGACCTCTGGGGTCGATGTTACTGCAGAAAATATCTAAGGGTCATGGGTCATCATTGTACCAAGCATGAACCCTGAGGGCGCTATAGTTCTTGAGCTAAAGCGGTTTAAAAAATTTACACATATTGCTCCCTGTAGCCTGTGACCTTCGACCTCTGGGGTCGTGGCTACCATAAGTTACTTCTAGGGGTCATGGGCCATCATTATACTAAGTATGAACCCTGAGGGCGCTGTAGTTCTTGAGCTAGAGCTGTTTGAAATTTTACACGTATTGCCCCCTGTAGCCCATGACCTTTGACCTCTGGGGTCGGGTATACCCTAGGATGTTTCTAGGGATCATGGGCCATCATTGTACCAAGTATGGGCCCCGAGGCTACTTTAGTTCTTGAGCTAGAGGAGTGCAAAGAACTGGTCTTAAGAAGGAGGAGAAGCCGAAGACTAAACACAACAAATACAATATCTATGCCCCGTTGCACGGGCATAGATAAGAAGAAGAAGAAGAAGAAGACTAGAAACCACAGTTGTGTTTGACCAAACACGAATATCTATGCCCGTGACCCCACCCCTTAACCATGCACCCCCCTTGTCCCATCATGAAAACCTTTTGAAGTGGTCCAAGGAACCAAAATCAAAATGCCTACACATTCCTTTTAAGGGAGTTTTTGTCAAGTGATCAGTTTTCTTGACGTACGATTCAGACCGTTATCATTGCAAACACAGGTAGCTAACAAAATGCGGCCTATTGCGCTACACTGTGTTAATATGTCGTACCAATTTTGCATTTTAAAGTCTTTAGACTTTGACCTCTGGGGGATGCGGCTAATATAGAATACATCAAGGGTCATGGGTCATCATTGTACCAAATATGAACTCTGAGGGCGCTGTAGTTCTTGAGCTACAGCTGTTTGAAATTTTACACATATTGCTCACTGTAGCCCATGAACTTTGACCTCTGGGGTCGATGTTACTGCAGGAAATATCTAAGGGTCATGGGTCATCATTGTACCAAGCATGAACCCTGAGGGCGTTATAGTTCTTGAGCTAGAGCAGTTTTAAAAATTTACACATATTGCCCCCTGTAGCCTGTGACCTTTGACCTCTGGGGTCGAGGCTACATTAATTTACATCTAGGGGTCATGGGCCATCATTATACTAAGTATGAACCCAGAGGGCGCTATAGTTCTTGAGCTAGAGCCGTTTGAAATTTTACACATATTGCCCCCTGTAGCACACAACCTTTGACCTCTGGGGTCGGGGGTACCCTAAGATGATGCTAGGGGTCACGGGCCATCACTATACCAAGTTTGGGCCCCGAGGCTACTTTGGTTCTTGAGCTAGAGGAGTGCAAAAAGTGATCTTGAGAAGAAGAAGAAGGAGGAGGAGAAGGAGAAGACTAAACAGAACAAATACAATATCTATGCCACCGTTCCACGGGCATAGATAACTAGAAACCACTTGTGTTTGAGCAAACACGAATATCTATGCCCGTGACCCCACCCCTTAACCAAGCACTCCCCATGCAAAAGTTACTGACCAACATGTGAAAGCCCTTGTTATAAACTTTAATTGATATAAGTATCAATCATCCTCATAGCACCTAAAATTAAAAAGCGCCCAATTGGGCGCCAAATCCAAAAGTTGGTGACCACCATGTGGAAGCCCTTGTTATAAACTTTAATTGATATAAGTATTATCCCCATAGCACCTTAAATATAAAAGCGCCCAATTGGGCGCCAAATCCAAAAGTTGGTGACCATTATATGGAAGCCCTTTTATAAGCTTTAATTGATATAAGAATCATCCTCATAGCACTTAAAATAAAAAAGCGCCCAATTGGGCGCCAAATCTAAAAAAACTGGTGACCACCCCCTTGGTCACCCCTTACAAACCGTGACAACCCTTAACCCTCCTAACACCCATTAACCAACCATACGCCATGTCCCACAATGACAGCCTTTTGAGGTGGTCCAAGGCACCAATATCAAAATGCCTACACATTCCCTTTTAAGGATATTTTTGTTAAGTGATCAATTTCCTTGACGTACGATTCGGGCCGTTATCATTGCAAACACAGGTAGCTAACAAAACGCTACCTATTGCGTTACACTGTGTTAATAGGTTGTACCTAGTTTGCTTTTTAAAGCCTTTGAACTTTGACCTCTGGGGTTGTGGCTACCACAGAATACATCTAGGGTCATGGGCCATCATTGTACCAAGTATGAACCCTGAGGGCGCTGTAGTTCTTGAGCTAGAGCTGTTTGAAATTTTACACATATTGCTCCCTGTAGCCCATGACCTTTGACCTCTGGGGTCGATGTTAATTCAGGAAATATCTAAGGGTCATGGGCCATCATTGTACCAAGCATGAACCCTGAGGGTGCTATAGTTCTTTAGCTAAAGCGGTTTTAAAAAATTACACATATTGCTCCCTGTAGCCTGTGACCTTTGACCTCTGGGGTCGTGGCTACCATAAGTTACTTCTAGAGGTCATGGGCCATCATTATACTAAGTATGAACCCTGAGGGCGCTGTAGTTCTTGAGCTAGAGCTGTTTGAAATTTTACACATATTGCCCCCTGTAGCCCATGACCTTTGACCTCTGGGGTCGAGGTACTCTAGGATGATGCTAAGGGCCATGGGCCATCAGTATACCAAGTTTGGGCCCAGAGGCTGCTTTGGTTCTTGAGCTAGAGGGGTGCAAAAAGTGATCTTGAGAAGAAGAAGAAGAAGGAGAAGGAGAAGACTAGATGGCACAGTTGTGTTTGACCAAACACGAATATCTATGCCCGTGTTTCCCACCCTAACCCCCTTAACCCACCATGACACTCTTAATCCATCATGACACTCTTAATCCATCATGACACCCCATATTCTAATCAGTATACCAACGAAAAAAATTAAAATTAATTAATTAATTAAAAATCAAATAATACCCCTTTAATTGCATTTGCTGTGTAAACGCTTGAAGTCGCTTCTCCTTAAATAATGCAACAAACATGTTCCATACAAAAAAAAAAAATTTAAATCTAAATACCCCTTTAATTCCAAAACGGATTGTCCCTTCAATGGCTGTTCCATCACCTTAACACCCCCTCGGCCTTAACTTACCATGACACCTTTAATCCACCCTGACACCCCGTAATATTTGTGATTCTAAAAGGGCTATCAGTATCCTGACTAAAAGATAAACTTGAAAATCAAGGAATGCACCTTTAATTGCATTTGCTGTGTAAACGCTTGAGGGCGCTCCTCCTTAAATAAATTAATAAACATGTTCCATGCAAAAAAAAATAAAAAATAAAAAAATTAAAAAAATCTGAATACCCCTTTAATCCTAAAACGGAGTGTCCCTTTAATGGCTGTTCCATTGAATTTACATACTCCATCTGGAATAGCTTTATAACAATACCTATAAGAATCAATAATTGGACACATGCTAATAAGCTATTGTTATATCCTGATTTAAGTATCCTTGGCAATAGCGCGATGAGCACAAGGCTAACATCCTATATATCTTCAAGGTTGACATCCTATGTACCTAAATTCCTAAATATACACATATTGCTCCATGTAGCCTATGAACTTTGACCTCTGGGGTCATTGCTAGCATATAATACTTTTAAGGGTCATGGGTCATAATTATACTAAGTATGAACCCTGAGGGCGTTATAGTTCTTGAGCTAGAGATGTTTCAAATTTTACACATATTGCCCCCTGTAGCCCATGACCTTTGACCTCTGGGGTCAGGTGTACCAAAGGATGTTTCTAGGGTCATGGGCCATCATTATACCAAGTATGGGCCCTGAGGCTACTTTTAGTTCTTGAGCTAGAGGAGTGCAAAGGACTGATCTTGAGGAGGAGAAGAAGAAGAAGAAAGAGGAGGAGAAGAATAAAGAACATAAGCAGAATATCTATGCCCCGTTAACACGGGCATAGATAACTAAACAGAACAAAGACAATATCTATGCCACCGTTCCACGGGCATAGATAAAGAAGGAGAAGGAGAAGACTAAACAGAACAAAGACAATATCTATGCCACCGTTCCACGGGCATAGATAACTAGAAACCACAGTTGTGTTTGACCAAACACGAATATCTATGCCCGTGACCACACCTAATAACCCCCTTCCCCTATTCACAAACGAAAACTTGGTGAGCACCATGTGAAACCCCTTGTTTTAAACTTTCATTTGATATACATGTAATGCTCATAACACTAGACTGGCTCACACTCTCACTAATACCCTACCAAGCCTTCACTCTCATACCCCACCAGACCACTCTCTTTAAAACACCACCAGACTGGACCACACTCTCTCTGATACCCCACCAGACCCTCACTCTCTCCAACAGAAACTCACTCGCTCTAAAACACCACCAGGCTGACCCATACTCTCTCTAATACCCCACCAAGCCTTGACTCTCTCTTATACTCCACTATACACTCACTCTCTCTAAAACACCACCAGACTGGCCCACACTCTCTCTTATACCCTACCAAGCCTTCACTCTCTCTTATACCCCATCAGACCATCAATCTCTCTAAAACACCACCAGACTGGACCACACACTCTCTAATACCCCACCAGACCCTGACGCTCTCTTGTGCTCCACCAGACACTCACTCGCTCTAAAACACCACCAGACTGGCCCACACTCTCTCTAATACCCCACCAGACCCACACTCTCTCTTATACTCTACCAGACCATCACTCGCTCTAAAACACCACCAGGCTGGACCACACTCTCTCTAATACACCACCAGACCCTCACTCTCTTATACTCCACCAGACACTCACTCGCTCTAAAACACCACCAGACTGGCCCACACTCTCTCTAATACCCCACCAGACACTCACTCTCTCTTATACTCCACCAGACACTCACTCGCTCTAAAACACCAACAGGCTGACCCGGAGGCTGACCCATACTCTCTCTAATACCCCACCAAGCCTTCACTCTCTCTTATACTCCACCAGACACTCACTCGCTCTAAAACACCAACTGGCTGACCCTACTCTCTCTAATACCCCACCAAGCCTTCACTCTCTCTTATACTCCACCAGACACTCATTCGCTCTAAAACACCACCAGGCTGACCCAAACTCTCTCTAATACCCCACCCAGCCATCACTCTCTCTTATACTCCACCAGACACTCACTAGCTCTAAAACACCACCAGACTGGACCACACTCTCTCTAATACCCACCAGACCCTCACTCTCTCTTATACTCCACCAGACACTCACTAGCTCTAAAAACACCACAAGACTGGCGCACACTCTCTCTAATACCTCACCAGACCCTCACTCTCTCTTATAATCCGCCAGACACTCACTCGCTCTAAAACACCACCAGGCTGGCCCAAACTCTCTCTAATACCCCACCAAGTCAACACTCTCTCTTATACTCCATCAGACGCTCACTCTCTCTGAAACACCACCAGACTGGAGAATACCCCTTTAATCCCAAAACAGTGTGTCCCTTTAAGCGGATAACCTCTTAACCCCATTGTACGTCATGACGTATATTTGAAGCCTTCATCATTGCAAATACAGGTAGCTACCAAAATGTCATGACGTATATTTGAAGCCTTCATCATTGCAAATACAGGTAGCTACCAAAATGCTACCTATTACGATACGCTGTGTTAACCGGTCGTACCTATTTTGCTTTTTAAAGTATAATGAACTTTGACCTCTAGGGTTGCGGCTAGCATAGCATACTTCTAGGGTCATAGGCCATTATTGTACCAAGTTTGAACCCTGAGGGCGCTATAGTTTTTGGGCTACAGCTGTTTGAAATTGTACACATATTGCCCCCTGTAGCCCATGACCTTTGACCTCTGGGGTCGGGGGTACCCTAGGATGTATTTAGGGGTCATGGGCCATCATTGTACCAAGTATGGGCCCCGGGGCTACTTTAGTTCCTGAGCTAGAGGGGTGCAAAGAAGTGGTCTTGAGGAGGAGGAGAAGGAAAAGGAGAAGACTAAACACAACAAATACAATATCTATGCCACCGTTCCACGGGCATAGATAAATGCCACCGTTCCACGGGCATAGATAACTAGATGGCACAGTTGTGTTTGACCAAACACGAATATCTATGCCCGTGTTTCCCACCCTAACACTCTTAATCCATCATGACACCCCCGTATTCTAAAAGGGCTATCAGTATACCAACAACAAAAAATTAAAATTAATTAATTAAAAATCAAATTATACCCCTTTAATTGCATTTGCTGTGTAAACGCTTGAGGGCGCTCCTCCTTAAATAATGCAACAAACATGTTCCAAAAAAAAAAATCCAAAAAAAAAAATCAAAAAAAATCTAAATACCCCTTTAATTCCAAAACGGATTGTCCCTTTAATGGCTGTTCCATCACCCCCTCGGCCCTTAACTTACCATGACACCTTTAATCCACCCTGACACTCTGTAATATTTTTAAAAGGGCTATCAGTATACTTACTAAAATATTAAAATATTAACTTGAAAATCAAGGAATGCACCTTTAATTGCATTTGCTGGGTAAACGCTTGAGGGCGCTCCTCCTCAAATAAATCAATAAACATATTCCATGCAAAAAAAATCCAAAAAAAAATCAAAAATCTGAATACCCCTTTAATCCTAAAACGGAGTGTCCCTTTAATGGCTGTTCCATTGAATTTACATACTCCATCTGGAATAGCTTTATAACAATACCTATATACATAAGAATCAATTGGACATATGCTAATAAGCTATTGTCACATCCTGATTTAAGTATCCTTGGCAATAGCGCGATGAGCACAAGGCTAACATCCTATATACCTTCAAGGTTGACATCCTATATACCTCTTACGTAGAGATGGTGACATTCCTAAATATACACATATTGCTCCCTGTAGCCTATGACCTTTGACCTCTGGGGTCACTGCTAACATATAATACTTTTTAGGGTCATGGGTCATAATTATACTAAGTATGAACCCTGAGGGCGCTATAGTTCTTGAGCTAGAGATGTTTCAAATTTTACACATATTGCCCCTGTAGCCCATGACCTTTGACCTTTGGGGTCAGGGGGTACCCTAGGATGCATCTAGGGGTCATGGGCCATCATTATACAAAGTATGGGCCCCGAGGCTACTTTAGTTCTTGAGCTAGAAGAGTGCAAAGGAAGCGTCTTGAGAAGGAGAAGAAGAAGAAGAAGAAGAAAGAGGAGGAGAAGAATAAAGAGCATAAGCAGAATATCTATGCCCCGTTAGCACGGGCATAGATAAGGAGAAGTCGAAGACTAGATGGCACAGCTGTGTTTGACCAAACACGAATATCTATGCCCGTGATGACTTTCACCCTAACACCCCCTCGGCCCTTAACCTACCATGACACCTTTAATCGACCCTGACACCCTGTAATATGTTTGATTCTAAAAGGGCTATCACTGTAGTATCAGTATACTGACTAAAATATTAAATTGAAAATCAAGGAATGCCCCTTTAATTGCATTTGCTGTGTAAACGCTTGAGGGCGCTCCTCCTTAAATAAATTAACAAACATGTTCCATACAAAAAATCAAAAAATCTGAAAACCCTTTAATCCCAAAACGGAGTGTCCCTTTAATGGCTGTTCCATCACCCTAACACCCCTCAGCCCTTAACTTACCATGACACCTTTAATCCAACCTGACACCCCATAATATATTTGATTCTAAAAGGGCTATCAGTATACTGACTAAAATATTAAATTGAAAATCAAGGAATGCGCCTTTAATTGCATTTGCTATGTAAACGCTTCAGGGCGCTCCTCCTTAAATAAATCAATAAACATGTTCCATGCAAAAAAAAATCAATTTTTTTTTTTTTTTAAATCTGAATACCCTTTAATCCCAAAACGGAGTGTCCCTTTAATGGCTGTTCCATTTAATTTACATACTCCATCTCGAATAGCTCTATAACAATACATATACATTGTATACATAAGAATCAATTGGACACATGCTAATAAGCTATTGAAAACCCTTTAATCCCAAAACTGAGTGTCCCTTTAATGGCTGTTCCATCACCCTAACACCCCCTCAGCCCTTAACTTACCATGACACCTTTAATCCAACCTGACACCCCATAATATATTTGATTCTAAAAGGGCTATCAGTATACTGACTAAAATATTAAATTGAAAATCAAGGAATGCGCCTTTAATTGCATTTGCTATGTAAACGCTTGAGGGCGCTCCTCCTTAAATAAATCAATAAACATGTTCCATGCAAAAAAAAATCAATTTTTTTTTTTTTTAAATCTGAATACCCCTTTAATCCCAAAACGGAGTGTCCCTTTAATGGCTGTTCCATTTAATTTACATACTCCATCTCGAATAGCTCCATAACAATACATATACATTGTATACATAAGAATCAATTGGACACATGCTAATAAGCTATTGTCACATCCTGATTTAATTATCCTTGGCAATAGCGCGATGAGCACAAGGTTGACATCCTATGTACCTAAATTCCTAAATATACACATATTGCTCCCTGTAGCCTATGAACTTTGACCTCTGGGGTCATTGCTAGCATATAATACTTTTAGGGGTCATGGGTCATAATTATACTAAGTATGAACCCTGAGGGCGCTATAGTTCTTGAGCTAGAGATGTTTCAAATTTTACACATATTGCCCCCTGTAGCCCATAACCTTTGACCTCTGGGGTCAGGTGTACCAAAGGATGTTTCTAGGGGTCATGGGCCATCATTGTACCAAGTATGGGCCCCGAGGCTACATTAGTTCTTGAGCTAGAGGAGTGCAAAGGACTGATCTTGAGGAGGAGAAGAAGAAGAAAGAGGACTAGAAACCACAGTTGTGTTTGACCAAACACGAATATCTATGCCCGTGGCGGGGCCCGTGGCCCACACTCTCTCTAACACCCCACCAGACCATCACTCTCTTATACTCCACCAGACACTCACTCGCTCTAAAACACCACCAGACTGGACCACACTCTCTCTAATACCCCACCAGACCCTCACTCTGTCTTATACTCCACCAGACACTCACTCGCTCTAAAACACCATCAGACTGACCCATACTCTCTCTAATGCCCCACCAGACCCCCATTCTCTCTTATACTCCACCAGACACTCACACGCTCTAAAACACCAACAGGCTGACCCATACTCTCTCTAATACCCCACTAAGCCTTCACTCTCTTATACTCCACTATACACTCACTCTCTCTAAAACACCACCAGGCTGACCCATACTCTCTCTAATACCCTACCAAGCCTTCACTCTCTCTTATACCTCATCAGACCATCAATCTCTCTAAAACACCACCAGACTGGACCACATTCTCTCTAATACCCCACCAGACCCTCTCTCTTATACTCCACCAGACACTCACTCGCTCTAAAACACCACCAGGCTGACCCAAACTCTCTCTAATACCCCACCAAGCCAATACTCTCACTTATACTCCACCAGACACTCACTAGCACTAAAACACCACCAGACTGGCACACACTCTTTCTAATACCCCACCAGACCCTCACCATCTCTTATACGCCACCAGACACTCACTCGCTCTAAAACACCACCAGGCTGACCCAAACTCTCTCTAATACCCCACCCAGCCATCACTCTCTCTTATACTCCACCAGACACTCACTCGCTCTAAAACACCAACAGGCTGACCCATACTCTCTCTAATACCCCACCAAGCCTTCACTCTCTCTTATACTCCACCAGACACTCACTCGCTCTAAAACACCAACAGGCTGACCCATACTCTCTCTAATACCCCACCAAGCCTTCACTCTCTCTTATACTCCACCAGACACTCACTCGCTCTAAAACACCACCAGGCTGACCCCAACTCTCTCTAATACCCCACCCAGCCATCACTCTCTCTTATACTCTCTAATACCTCACCAGACCCTTACTCTCTCTTGTAATCCACCAGACACTCACTCGCTCTAAAACACCACCAGGCTGGCCCAAACTCTCTCTAATACCCCAGACACTCACTAGCTCTAAAACACCCCCAGATTGGCGCACACTCTCTCTAATACCTCACCAGACCCTCACTCTCTCTTATAATCCACCAGACACTCACTCGCTCTAAAACACCACCAGGCTGGCCCAAACTCTCTCTAATACCCCACCAAGCCATCACTCTCTCTTATACTGCATCAAACCCTCACTCTCTCTGAAACACCACCAGACTGGAGAATACCCCTTTAATCCCAAAACATTATGTCCCTTTAAGCGGCTAACCTCTTAACCCCATTGTACGTCTTGACGTATATTTGAAGCCTTCATCATTGCAAATACAGGTAGCTACCAAAATGCTACCTATTGCGATACACTGTGTTAACCGGTCGTACCTATCTTGCTTTTTAAAGCATATGAACTTTGACCTCTGGGGTTGCGGCTAGCATAGCATACTTCTAGGGTCATAGGCCATCATTGTTCCAAGTATGAACCCTGTGGGCGCTATAGTAGTTGAGCTAGAGCTGTTTGAAATTTTACACATATTGCCCCCTGTAGCCCATGACCTTTGACCTATGGGGTCAGGGGTACCCTAGGATGTATCTAGGGGTCATGGGCCATCATTGTACCAAGTATGGGCCCAGGGGCTACTTTAGTTCCTGAGCTAGAGGGTGCAAAGGACTGATCTTGAGAAGGAGAAGGAGAAGGAGGAGAAGGAGAAGGAGAAGGAGAATCCGAAGACTAAACAGAACAAATACAATATCTATGCCCCGTTGCACGGGCATAGATAAGGAGAAGAATAAAGAGCATAAGCAGAATATCTATGCCCCGTTAACACGGGCATAGATAACTAAACACAACAAATACAATATCTATGCCCCGTTGCACGGGCATAGATAACTAGAAACCACAGTTGTGTTTGACCAAACACGAATATCTATGCCCGTGATGACCACACCTAACCCCCTTCCCTTATTCACAAACGAAAACTTGAAGGGCACCATGTGAAACCCCTTGTTTTAAACTTTCATTTGATGTAATGCTCATAACACTAGACTGCCCCACACTCTCTCTAATACCCTACCAAGCCTTCACTCTCATTTATACCCCACCAGACCCTCACTCTCTCTAAAACACCACCAGACTGGACCACACTCTCTCTGATACCCCACCAAACCCTCACTCTCTCTTATACTCCACCAGAAACTCACTCGCTCTAAAACACCACCAGGCTGACCCATACTCTCTCTAATACCCCACCAAGCCTTAACTCTCTTATACTCCACTATACACGCACTCTCTCTCTCTAAAACACCACCAGACTGTCCCACACTCTCTCTTATACCCTACCAAGCCTTCACTCTCTCTTATACCCCATTAGACCATCAATCTCTCTAAAACACCACCAGCCTGGACCACACTCTCTCTAATACTCCACCAGACACTCACGCTCTAAAACACCACCAGACTGGCCCACACTCTCTCTAATACACTACTAAGCCTTCACTCTCTCTTATACCCCATCAGACCCTCACTCTCTCTTAAACACCACCAGACTTGACCACACTCTCTCTTATACCCCACCCCTTAACCAACCACACTCCTTGTCCCATCATGACAACCTATTGAGGTGGTCCAAGGGACCCAAATCAAAATGCCTACACATTCCCTTTTAAGGGAGTTTTTGTCAAGTGATCAGTTTCCTTGACGTACGATTCAGGCCGTTATCATTGCAAATACAGGTAGCTAACAAAAAACGGCCTATTGCGCTACACTGTGTTAATAGTTCATTACCTAATTTGCAGTTTAAAACCTTTGAACTTTGACCTCTGGGGTTGCGGCTACCACAGAATACATCTAGGGTTATGGGCCATCATTGTACCAAGTATGAACCCTGAGGGCGCTGTAGTTCTTGAGCTGGAGATGTTTGAAATTTTACACATATTGCTCCCTGTAGCCCATGACTTTTGACCTCTGGGGTCGATGTTACTGCAGGAAATATCTAAGGGTCATGGGTCATCATTGTACTAATTATGAACGCTGAGGGCGCTATAGTTCTTGAGCTAAAGCGGTTTTAAAAATTTACACATATTGCCCCCTGTAGCCTGTGACCTTTGACCTCTGGGGTCGAGGCTACCATAAGTTACTTCTAGGGATCATGGGCCATCATTATACTAAGTATGAACCCTGAGGGCGCTATAGTTCTTGAGCTAGAGCTGTTTGAAATTTTACACATATTGCCCCCTGTAGCCCATGACCTTTGACCTCTGGGGTCGGGAGTACCCTAGGATGTTTCTAGGGGTCATGGGCCATCATTGTACCAAGTATGGGCCCCGAGGCTACTTTTAGTTCTTGAGCTAGAGGAGGGCAAAGGACTGATCTTGAGAAGGAGAAGAAGAAGGAGAATCCGAAGACTAAACAGAACAAATACAATATCTATGCCCCGTTGCACGGGCATAGATAAGGAAAAGGAGAAGACTAAACACAACAAATACAATATCTATGCCCCGTTGCACGGGCATAGATAACTAGAAACCACAGTTGTGTTTGACCAAACACGAATATCTATGCCCGTGACCCCACCCCTTAACCAAGCACCCCCCTTGTCCCATCATGAAATTGAAAACCTTTTGAAGTGGTCCAAGGAACCAAAATCAAAATGCCTACACATTCCCTTTTAAGGGAGTTTTTGTCAATTGATCAGTTTCCTTGACGTCCGATTCAGACCGTTATCATTGCTAACAAAATACTACATATTGTGCTAAACTGTGTTAATATGTCGTACCAATTTTGCTTTTTAAAGTCTTTAGACTTTGACCTCTGGGGGATGCGGCTAATATAGAATACATCAAGGGTCATCATTGTACCAAATGTGAACCCTGAGGGCGCTGTAGTTCTTGAGCTACAGCTGTTTGAAATTTTACACATATTGCTCACTGTAGCCCATGACCTTTGACCTCTGGGGTCGATGTTACCGCAGGAAATATCTAAGGGTCATGGGTCATCGTGGGTCATCATGAACCCTGAGGGCGCTATAGTTCTTGAGCTAGAGCAGTTTTAAAAATTTATACATATTGCCCCCTGTGACTATTGACCTCTGGGGTCGAGGCTACATTAAGTTACATCTAGGGGTCATGGGCCATCATTATACTAAGTATGAACCCTGAGGGCGCTATAGTTCTTGAGCTAGAGCTGTTTAAAATTTTACACATATTGCCCCCTGTAGCCCACGACCTATGACCTCTGGGGTCGGGGTACCGGGCAATCACTATACCAAGTTTTGGCCCCGAGGCTACCTAGGTTCTTGAGTTAGAGTGGTGCAAAAAGTGGTCTTTAGAAGGAGAAGAAGTCGAAGACTAAACACAACAAATACAATATCTATGCCCCGTTGCACGGGCATAGATAACTAAACACAACAAATACAATGTCTATGCCCCGTTGCACGGGCATAGATAACTTAGCAACGATACCTTTGGTTTAAGATATGGCTACGGAAGTACGTTGGCATAACAAAACGGTTTCTTTTGGAATAATTTTACGATTTTTGACAGTTATCGAAGTTAGATGGGGGTCAAAAAAGTCACTTTTTTAACATTTTCCCTTCGGAATTTCATCAAACAATATTTTCATGTGAAAGAAGAACGTTTTTCCCTTCCATTTTTGCAAAAAAGGCAATTTTGATTTTCCACCCTACACGCATTATTTGGCCCATATCTCAAAACAAGGATTGATGAGTTTCGACTGGTTTTGCTTGATCGCATCAAAAACGTAATTGCTCGAAGAAAACAGCTCACCTTTTAACAAATCGTTAAATGTTGCCATTTCGTCTAGATCGAGACTTACCTTGACAATGTCCAGATGTAGTAGAAGCCCCTAAGAGAAGCAAGAGACTTGTAATTATTATTGTTCCCGTCATTATAGCTCATTATGTAATGGCTTGCGACTAGAACAATCCGATGCCATGACGCAGTATGTTTAAATCATGTGATTTAAATTTAATCTGAATCTGAATCTGAATCTATGCAAATAAAAAGGCACATGATAATTATGACGTATGCATGCTATTTGCGAATCATTGTGCACTTTGTGATAAAAGCATGAGAGTGTCCACACATGAAGTACACGGCCCAAAGTTTATATGTCCTTTTCATGACATAATTTATGTATCCTCTACCATATAGTATACAAATATTGACTGCTATTAGGGGCATGGTTAAAATAGGCCGAAGGTGATCTCAAAACCACCGCGGGCCTATAATCATGTTAATCATGACCCGAATAAAGCAGTCACCTATTTTATTGTTCATAGGCTATGGTAAAATTTACATAGAAATTTTTTTTCGTTATGAACCAATCGCGTCCGCAACTGGCCGGCAGCGCGTTGGCGCCGCGTAATGCGAACACGTCATCGCGCGCGAAGAGTATGATCGGGACGCACACCGATGATGTGAAAATGACTATGCCCGTGGAATAGGGAATAGTTCAGTTTTTACGTAATTCTTAAAAAGGAGGGCATAGCTAATTCAATGACTGCACTTTTAACCAATCAGATGACAGGAATCTATATATGAATGACCGTCAATATTGTAGACCAAGAGCGTCCAGATGGCTCCATCGATGAAGGCATTTGGCGTAATGATAACACGCGTGGTGTACGTAAAGTTGGGAGAACAGGGAGCAACAAATATGGACAAGAAGCAAATACCATCCGGAAGACCTTCATGGAGTACTTCTCATCCCCTGCAGGTTCTGTAAGTTGGCAGATAGATCGTGTTCTTAGAGGTATTATCAATTAGAAAGTTTTTGACATTGATTTTATCTTAACATAGACTTACCATTATACTGGATGCAAAAAATGGACATAATTCCTGAAACGTGTATTGTCACAATGCTATCCGCTAAGGAGTTTTAATGTGAATTTTAATCAGAATGAACATGCTCAATGCAAATGAGTTTCAGATATTCAGTAACAATTTGGTTATTAAAAGTACATCTATAATGATACAACTGAAATATTTCTCCTTGTAACAGACGATACTGGCTTCGATGAGATCTTTCAGACCATATGTGATTTAAGTCCTTTTTGTGCAAAACATGATGTTTGAGAACAAGTCCGGTCCCCCCAAGCAAAAAACGCAGTATGTGCATTCCAGATGACATGCAACCTTCTATCTTTCACCTTACAGATTGCTGAAACAATCAGCAAACGATCAATGCTCTTGAATATAAACTAAAAGCATTATCTACTATATCAATCACATGAACATACACCGTTTAAGGATGTGAGCAGATTGACCCAAAATTGGACGTCGAACATCACCTGTTGATTTTTGATTTTTGCCACTGCCCTTTTGTATGGTGAAAAAGCGCCTGAGTTGAATGCCAAGAGCCGTGGCAAATATAGCACAATCATCATTATTTTCAATTGCCATATTTTAATGAGTGATTCTTGAGCCTCTTGCGCCTTCTGAATCATGCCAATCATCAGCTGGTTTGGTAGCCTCTTCTCCTGCTGGTTTGGAAGAGTCGTCTTGGTCAATTTCTGCCGCTTGGTCACCGTCTCCAACTCTCCATCGTCGTTGTCAATATCGTTGTTCGCAACCTCAATGTTTGACACAGATCTGAAATAGATTGTTATTAAATATTACTATAAGAACACATTAGAGTATAACAATGGTAGAATAGGCCTAATAAGGAATTGAAAGTTCAAATACAATTTTGAAAATAGTTTTCACATTATAATATAGTATGATATATAATACCCTGAAATGTATGTTGTGACTGTGATAATGACAAAGATAAGTGAAACATTTGTATTCCAAAGCGCAAATGATGTAATAAAATCTTGCTGTCTGTAAAATATTATCAACTGTGTGATGATATGTATAATCTGTGTATTATCAGGTGATTTTTTGAGACTAGCCAAGATAACTTAAAGCCATATTATAACAGTTGCTGAGGAAGATGCCCTCTCTGAATTGTACTTTATTAAACCAATATACCCTGCAAAAATCAAGACTCTAGGTGCTGTAGTTTTGTCAAAATCCGAGATTTTGAATAAAACGCCGGAACCGGCGATTTATTATTACGATGGAATTATTAGTCGAACGCATACACGATGTTCATAACACACAGTACGTACACGGCGTGCGGGACGGTGATATACACAACAAAGGGTCGTACCACAACAAAGGAGTGGTACGTATTGGCGACATGTGCGCTGGTAGTAAATTCAATTTTCTTTGCTTTGCCGTAGTTGTTCGGCTCAAAATAAAAGGGATATATCTGACAGTAAAGCTAACATTTTATGGCAAAGAAATGCTGATCTATTTTGTTTGAAAATGTTATAATATGGCTTTAACTATGATGTTTCAGATTTGCGTTTGGGATTTTCATTAAGACGCCCTGTGTGTAGTACCCAGTGTAAAATGTCAGTTATAAAGAATCCGGGTAAAGAATTCATACCCTGCTTTTGACGTGACATGTGGCGTCATGAAGGGCATGTACCCCTCCCATTTCCACCTTTTTTACTTGATGTTGATGCGCCGCTCCCGGACTTGCTTTTGGGGGCATTGACGACTTGCCTGTAACCGGCGCGGAGGTTGGTCTATACTTTCTTGCAGGTTTTAACTGCAAAGCAAATCAAGAAATGAATGAGTCAATAGATAAATACATAAATAAATAAATAAAAATAAACAAATAAATAAATATAAATAAATAAATAAATAAATAAGTCATTAAATACTTGGAGAAAGGTGACTATGATGTTTCAGATTTGAAACTATGATGTTTCAGACTTGCGTTTGGGATTTTCATTAAGACGCCCTGTGTGTAGTTCCCAGTGTAAAATGTCAGTTATAAAGAATCCGGGTAAAGAATTCATTCCCTGCTTTTGACGTGACATGTGGCGTCATGAAGGGCATGTACCCCTCCCATTTCCACCTTTTTTTACTTGATGTTGATGCGCCGCTCCCGGACTTGCTTTTGGGGGCATTGACGACTTGCCTGTAACCGGCGCGGAGGTTGGTCTATACTTTCTTGCAGGTTTTAACTGCAAAGCAAATCAAGAAATGAATGAGTCAATAGATAAATACATAAAAATAAATAAATAAATAAATAAAAGTAAATAACTAAATAAATAAGTCATTAAATACTTGGAGAAAGGTGACTATCTTCGTGCGGAGTGCTCGATGCATTAAAGCAGAGCTAATAATACGAGTAGAACTTGTGGAACGAAAGTTGTAGCTCTGAGTTTCACGCTAATGCGATCATCAGACAACTGATGGCTATACGCTACTTACCGTAGGCCCCGCCGTAGGCATGGTAGGTAGGCCTTATCCTATTAATGCGGACGTGATAGAGAAATTTGGTCTGTCGTAGAGGGCGACATGAGATGGGTATTGCGGACGTGAGAGAAATACTTACGTAATATCTGGTGAAATTTTCGAGGTTGAACTTGTTCTGGTGTCGGTACTTTGATACTAATTCCGATCTTCTGTTGAGTAGTTTTCCTTTGTTCCCGTTGATGATGAATAGCTTCTCCGTTAGACATAAGTCGCAGCGTTTGGTTCCATTGTCGTAAGCGCGTGCTTTTGCGGCGATAGACCATGCGATGGTGTATTCCTTCTCCTTCTTTAGATCCCATACATACATACCGTGATAATGCAGTGCTGTACATGTGCTTCTTGTCCCTGAATGACTGCTGGTGGATATAATAACGCTTCTTCAAGGTTAGTTCAGTAAATCCGATGTAGACCTTGGTGTTGTCCTCGTTGGCTGCTTTCACTTCTGCTTTGTAGATGATGCTGGGGTCAGACACTTACCTTGTAGGGGACATGTTGTATTCTTGCGGCAATTGCATAACTTACCTGTCTTTCCTTTCTGGTCTTCTTTCTTGGATGAAACCGTCTTGTTGTGAGACTTGATAATGCTGGCTACGTTGGACATACAGCTGTAACTTACCTTAACTGTGTTCCTGTTGAATATTTTGTTGAGCTGGGATCCTTCGGGAAAGTGTTTGTCGATGAGCTTCAGGAAAGTTTTGCCGATGTTGGTTGCGACATTCTTGCTGTACGATGGATTAAACCAAATGATGTTGCGTTTCCGGTTTCGCGTCCTCTTAGGTCTGTTTTCTGTGTAGGATATGTTATCGGAGTATCCACTGGATCTTAATGCGTCGTTGTATACTGGTGCTGCGTCGTTGAATGCTTCCATGCCGTACGAAATGTCTGATATGCGTCTACTGACCGAGGCTGGCAGGTTCTTGAAGGTGGATGGATTCAATAAATACATAATTAATTAATTAATTAATTAAATATAGAATAATTATATAAATAAAACAAAATAAAAAGAAAATAAATTAATAAATTATTAAAAAATAAATAAATAAAAATAAATAAATAAATAAATAAATAAATAAATATAAATAAATAAATAAATAAACAAACAAACAAACAAACAAACAAACAAACAAACAAACAAACAAACAAACAAACAAACAAACAAACAAACAAACAAACAAACAAATAAATAAATAAATAACATTTATAAGACATGATTGAAGCGACGACAAATATAACAGCCCTGACAAGTGTTATATGAGACCACCCACCAAATATATATCTGTCGAGTTAAACAAAACTGAACGTTTGTCAATATATTTCCGATGAATACTGTTTTCATTGGCTGATACCCACTTGAGATCGGTATCACAAAGTAGTATTGCGCTCATTTCATGATTCATTGAGCAATCAATTTTGGAATACGCGACAGTCGTTATATTTTTACTACAAAAGATAAGAAGTCTCGTTCCCAACTTGTGGACATGTATTCACAAATTATAGAAATAAACAAGAATTCTTTTAAAAAAGAACACGCAATATGGTACCAACGTTCGTGGTTTTGGTTTTGGTTGTTCTGTATAATTTATGAAGACATTTGAACGCTATATATATCCATTCCTACATGTTACTTAAATATCATATTATTTGCATAAAACATTACTTACCATCACTGCAGCATTGGAAGGCTATTGCCTCCCACGCATTTTCCTTCTTCTGGAGGTCTTTGTAGTCCTTCATCTTCATATCATATATAAATGGGTACGCCTGTACCGCGCTAGCGCGGCTAGGCCGTTCCACCCAAACTTCTTAGGCTTTCGCCAACGAGTAGGCACAGAAGACGCAATCGCATCACTCATCAGTCACATTTCTAGTGCAAAGAACGCAAAATCACACTGTAAAGTCACAGCAGTCTTTCTAGATCTCGAAACAGCATTTGAACTCGCGAACAAAGACGCCATTATCTAAACTATGATCAACCCTGGTCTTGAAGGAAAACTCCTTGGGTGGTGCAGTGATTTTCTCACCAACAGACAAGCAAGAGTCGAATTCCAACGTGCATACTCACAATACCAAACATTTCACAACGGCACTCCACAAGGCAACCCACTTAGCCCAACACTCTTCAATTTTCTAATTGATGACATTCTCAGAAACACACAACTTCCACCAATGACACACATGTTTGCCTACGCTGACGACTTGGTTATAGTCTCTTCCAAGAACTCAATACGCAATTGCCAGAAAACACTCAACTCGCTTAAGAACGTCACAGATACACTAGGTCTCAAATTCTCAACTACCAAATCAAAGACTATGAGCTTCCAATAAGGCATCCCGGATTCCCAACTAAAACTGTGCAATGAAGCCATTGAATGGGTCTCTGAAGTATCTAGGTGTCATCATCGACAAAAACCTAAACTTCTCCAGTCACATCAAATACACAACCAAAAGAGTTCGATGCCGTCTGAATGCTATGAGAGCAATAAGCGGCCTCCCTGGGGGAGCGAACTCCAAGGTCCTCAAAAAAGTATACCAAGCAACTATGCGCCCCATACTAGACTATGGCTGTGTGGCCGTGGCCTTTGCTCCAAAGACAACATACGAACAACTCGAAAAACTTCAGAATTAAGCTATACGTATCATCCTTGGTGTGCCACGCTGGTCCAGTATCGCTACATGCCAACTTGAAACAGACATCATGCCTCTCCAGTTCCGATACGAAGCCCGCCAGGCAATCTTCGCTGATAAGGTTCGCCGCAACCCAAAACACGCAATTCACAAACAACTGTCTTCAAGCATAAATAAGTTTTCACCGACAACACATGGCTATACAAAACATCCGACGCATGGCACCTTCATAACACAGCCGCCCAACCACCAGTCACGGAAACCACGCAGGTTCCTGACCCCTGGTTACCTCCCCTTGCAGACATAAGAGTACACCGACCATATGATAACAAGTCAACTGCACCTCCCGACGAAGTATCAGAGGCCGCATACAAAAGCATCGCAGACGCAGAACAATCTACCAACGCACCGCCACTAGTTTACTACACAGACGGCTCAGTCAACGCAGATGGCACATGTGGATATGTTTTTGTAGGACCACACATTACAAAATCATTCAGAGCATCCGATGGCTGTTCAACAGTACAAACAGAACTCGCCGCCATTCGGGAAGCAATTCGCGATGTCAAAAGCAAACCAGAAACAAACATTGTAATCCACACAGACAGTCAAGGCGCCATTGACAATCTTCGCAAACCACATCGCCCTGAACAAACACATTCAAACAGACATACGAAACAGTAACAAAAACTTCATCATTAACTAGATCCCAAGTTATATTGGTATCCCTGGTAATGAAGACGCAGACGCCGCAGCGAAAGCCGGTACCGCCAAATCACAAACAGACTCCATCATACCACAAAGTCGCCGACAGACAAGGGCCTCCATCCATGCCATTGCACACCAAAGATGGCAAGACCAAATACAATCATCCCAGTCAACATCTGTCCACTGGAGATTCTCACTACCATACATCAGGTGTCACCAGACGTGGTCTAATTCTGCATAAAACCAAGGGGGTGACACTAAATTCACGGTTGTTCTATCAAGCACGCAAACGAATGACAAATCCCGTTGGTTTGCTATCTAGAAAATGAGGCCAGTTATCGATCCGTTATGAACCATTATGAATAATTCATATTCGACCCCATGATCAAGTTGGCGAATACTGACGCCGTTAGTTTTACGAACTTTGTCTGTTCAATGAGAGTATAGCGCGCCCCAATACATCTGGGCACAAAACACTCGAAAACGATCCGATTTAATGAAATGGCGGACAGGCATTTCCCATCAGGCATCGTGATATGTTTTTCAAAGAAAGTCTACTAAATTAATTTGGAAATGACTGTTTGCAATAGTAGTGTCGAAATAAGGACTTGCTGTCAGTAATGCGAAGAAAATGCGTGACAGGTGTAAGGTATGAAATACATGTAGAATTTGAAGTATAGAAAATATTTGACATCACATCTGACCTTCCATTTTGGCGCCATTTTGAATGTGTGTTTCTATTCGTTTCCTTGCGTGATAATAATTATCAATCTGCAATTATCAGACATATTGGTACTTGGCTTCCGGAGTGAATAAGTATTTTTAAATGTATGTAAAGAATTTCACATCATAGTGCCATTTCATCTATGCATACACAACACCAAAATGAACCAACTTCTGATTGGTCACAGTCTGCGTATTCCGGAAATCGAATAAATCAATGTCCTTGAACATTTTAAGATCCATTGTTGCTTTGACATAGCTGGATGACACTGTGTACACTCAATTATATATCATTGTGAATTAACATGTCTTTTAAATGCAGACGAACCGTGTTTGCTTCTAATGTATTCGATAAAATTCCATATTATTGGGATAGGATTCTATGATGCAGCCCGGCGGGTGTGGCCACGCGTTGCCACCAACTGGCTTTAGCTGTAGTTTCAGTCGCTGGAGCTCCGCACTTCAGGCAATAAAAAAGGTATGTAAATCTCAAAGTGTATACACTTGATACATTTAATATTTGGCCTTTCTTTTATAACGAAACGGTATACGAAATATACCAGCTTATAGAAAGAAAGGTGATTATACGTATTCACTTATCAATTTGGCATGGATGCAGGCCCCGTCTGCATAACATGACTACCGCCCGCAATACGCCAGGGCACAAATTTGAATAACAATACGCTATTTTATAATACATATCAATGCGCCTCATGCTAATGAGTTGAGCCCTCTCCGGGAATTGCTCTATGATAAAACCGGGCAGCCTTATTTCTATAGATCTGCTGCGCATTCAAATTGCATTGTATTGCATCGTAATTTCATTTGTGTCTATGCTAATTATGTTTACACAACATGAACTCACGTGTTTTCAATCAAATTCGCCGATAATAGGTGATCAAAAGCGATCGGAATGTTACAAAAGTACAGATCGCATTCAGCTTACTTCATATGAGATGATCTTTGGAAAAATACAGCACAATTTGTCTTGGTGCTTGCGGAATGCCATGCAGTAAAATATTAAAACGTTGCGGCAATTCATGATTGACAACTAACAATCGGCGCGGCGTGTCCTTCGTATCCTCCGCTGTCAATTTCTTATCTACTCACTAATCCCCACAAAAGCTTTCAAATACATGTAGCTAATTTGAACTGTCAGTAAAGAGATTGTGCATATGTGATGCGATCAAACAAAATCAGCCGGAACTCGGAAATATTGATTTTGAGATATAGCCAAACAAAGGATCTATTTCTTTTTGTTTCCTCTTGTTTTTGGAACTCTTTCATTGCTCATATCTTTGGAACTGGTTGTTCTATTTCAATGGGGTTTTCTGCAAAATCCAGCTTTGTAAATGCTTTTACTTTTCTATAAGAAACTGAAAATTAAATATTTCCGAGTTCCGACTGATTTTGCTTGATCGCATCACATATGACGTATCATACAGTGGATATGGCGGACTACTAAAATACATTCAACAAAAGCATGCTTGCAATACGCTGGCGAAGTTAAGTAATAAATCCGACTAACTACCATAGCAATAGGTGAAAACAATTTGGAACATATCGCGCTGCACTACAAGCAGATTGAACTTATCACCTGTGTATGTCTGCAATCATAGATTGAACACAATACTGGTCTTTTCAAAGATACTAATCTTACAGGTGCAAGTGATCAGCATGATACGGTTCAATGCAGAGGTACCGCGTGAAAGTATCAGTGCAGCGCGGTATATTCAAAAATTGTTTTCACCTATTGCTATGGTAGATAATCCGATTATTACGTAACTTCGCCAGCGTTATATACCGTGGCAGTTTTTCTCACAAACATAACAAATACACTACGATCAAATAGGTTGATGACAACAATGGATTGAATGGACTGCACTGCGACTGCACTACGGTGAAGGACACAGGTTCAAATCCTTTGTTTGGAGTAAATCGATAAAAGCATGCAGGGTCTCTATATAAATTACAGATTCACGTGAATGCATTATATGCGGTTTTCGGCTGAACCACTAGCAGGCTATGTTAGCACATCTATGACAATGACAAAAGTACAAAATCTGAATTTTGATGATTTTTACGATCGTCTGGATGAGCAAATCACTGAATGAACCTTTAGTTCACTCCTCTCCCTGGCAATATGAATCAAAGAAAAAAAAGACACAAAAAAAGACAAATAAAACAAAGAAAAGAAACAATAGAAGAAAAACAATTATAGAAAAAATTTAACAAATATGAAAAGAGAGAACACGAAAAGAGTATTAATAGAAGAATGTAAGAAAATATAAATACAACACCAAAATATAAATGAAAAGTTCGAAAAATATTTGGTTTATAAAATTCATGTGACCGTGATGAGGCCCGAACTCACAATCTTTCGATCTATAGTCTAAATCGCTCGTGTACCAAAGTCCTATGCCTTACCAAGTGAGCTATGCTCGTGAGATGCGAAATAAAGATAAAATAATACATTTTATACCTGCTTGTGATCATGATGCAGCCATGTCTACAGTAGAATTCAACTCGACCTTTGCAGAACCCCATTAAAAGCTATTAAACCAAGCTAACACTCACTGAAACCAGCTCAACTGATTAAATCCTATCTTCTCTGGTTAAATACACACAACATATGTTTCTGCATTACACGTACAGTGGAGCAATGAGCTGAGATTATACTTTCAGTTGGGTGAACGATTATAAAGCGAGCGCTATAGAGAACAATTCTGTGTGGTCTTTGTTTACGAAATGAGACAATGCGTGCTTATTGTTAACCAGCGTTCTTGAAAATGAGAAACATGGTGGTTTGCAGACTTAACACGATTTGGAAATAATTTCTTCATATTTTTTGGTGTTATCTGTCGTTTACGTATCCTTCCTAAACACCAAAGTACGCATATTTCCAAACATCTAAATTAGCTAAAAATTTAGGACATGTTACAAAACTATATTTTCTAGAATTTTAGAAGAGTACTTTTAATATTGGCCGGGTTTTTTCCACACAGCGACATTAACTAGGCAATGTACTATTACCTATAACATTAACTAAAACACCAAAGTACGCATATTTCCAAACATCTAAATTAGCTAAAAATTTAGGACATGTTACAATACTATATTTTCTAGAACTTTAGAAGAGTACTAATATTGGCCGGTTATTTTTCACACAGCGACGTTAACTAGACATATCCCCATACTTTTAACGTAGGCTATTTGTAGAGGTCACGCGTCAATGGGAAAGAGCACTGTGTATTGTGTATAGGAAAACGGACAGTAACTGCAGTATGTATATTCTTGAAGAGGTTCATTAGGTTTGTAGAAACTCATAATATACATTTCATCTTGTCAAAACCAAAAGTTATTTACTGACCTGACAGTTTCGACCATCTTGGACGATGATTATCTTCAGAGTGATGTTTTTCTCTCCACCTTCTGTTTACCAGATTACAACAGGATAAGACTCTGCACAAACGGACTCTACTCGCGGTGGATGACATTATTGTTCTTCTGAAGTTTGTACTTACCACCACATATTTTCTGTTTCGTGGAAAAATATACAAGCAGCGATTTGGTGCGGCTATGGGTAGCCCGGTTTCCCCAGTTGTCGCGAACTTGTATTTGGAATTTCTGGAGCAGCAAGCGATAGCCACAGCGCCTTTAGACTGTAAGCCGCGCCTCTGGAAACGTTATGTGGATGATATTTTAGAAATTGTAAAGGAAGATCAAACGGACCCCACGGACAGTATCAAATTTACATTCGAGAAAGAGCAAGAAAGATCCATACCGTTTTTAGACACGTTGATTGTGCGCAAACCTGATGGTTCTGTTAAGCTACTGGTCTACAGGAAAGCCACACATACAGACCAGTATTTAAATTTTGCTTCTCATCACCCCGTTCATCATAAATTGGGCGTGGTCCGCACACTTTTGGACAGGATGAACAGTGTTGTATCAGAAAAGGAGGACAAAGAACAAGAAGAAGGAAAAATCAAGCACGCTCTCAAGAAATGTGGCTATCCCGAGTGGACTTTTAACCATGTCAAGCGCAAGATGGAATGTAAACAGGCTAAAAAGCAAAGTAAGAACAAAAATTCCACGGAAAGAAGCAAAGCAAATAAATGTTGTTAAACAACATTTATTTTCATTTTAGACTTTTTTATAGTCTATATTTTCTTCATTTCAGCTTAATTTAGCAGTTGTCATGGTTGTGTGCAACTTCCTATTACTATTAGATACGTTGTAATAAAACATGATTTTAAACATTTGTATATTACTTTTCTCTGAGGGCTTGCAGCAAAACTGATATTTTATTTTCCTTGGTATGGGTTTGTGGCTAGTAGTCAGGTAATGATGATGATATGATGATGATGATGACGACGACGACGACGACGATGATGATGATAATGATGACGATGACGATGATGATGATGATGATGATGGATAGTACAACTGATGTCAGATGATTATTAGAGTCGTGATGGTGACGATGATGGCAGTGATGAGGATTTAATTTAGTATGAAATTCTCACCCCCCTCCCGCACCCACCAGTCAATGTTGTTTTGATACTGAGACAGGAACGGACAATTGGTCTAGTATTGGCTCCAACATTGCTTGGGGGGTTGTGCTAATATAAACATTAATGTTTGCCACTCATGTTACTTGCAATGTTTAAACAAAGAGCACGTTTCTATATGGTATCAGTCACAGTATATGTTTTTGCTTAACACGTGTGCTATGACCCAAAAAATACATCATCTCCAAATACACAGTTCAGTGACCTCGAGGCCTCCATTCAACAAGAAAGTTAACCTGTTGTTATAGAAGGACATGCATTTATACCCAATACACTCAGAGGTCAATTTATGAGTGCACAAACATTATAGGGTCAACAAACTGTGTCTTTATAATCCGAACAACATGTGACATATTTACAGCAAGGGCCCGTGCCAAGGCCAAATCGACTTTTACAATGTTTATTGAAGAGATAAGATATGCATAATCTCAGTTTGCGAGTAGATAAGAGGTCAAATTTTTCCATGTTAAAATAGAATTACATGCTAGGCATGTTTGTTCCTCTTTTTCGTTTGTGTATTAATCATCATCATCATCATCATCATCATCATCATCATCATCATCATCATCATCATCATCGTCATCATTATCATCTTTGATTTGATTTGATTTGTTCATCATCATCATCATCATCATCATCATCATCATCCGATCGTCGTCGTCATCGTCATCATTATCATCATCATCATCGTCGTCGTCGTTGTCGTCGTCGTCATCATCATCATCATATCATCATCATTACCTGACTACTAGCCACAAACCCATACCAAGGAAGATAAAATATCAATTTTGCAGCAAGCCCTCAGAGAAAAGTAATATACAAATGTTTAAAATCATGTTTTATTACAACGTATCTAATAGTAATAGGAATTTGCACACAACCATGACAACTGCTAAATTAAGCTGAAATGAAGAAAAATATAGACTATAAAAAAGTCTAAAATGAAAATAAATGTTGTTCATCCAAGATGGTGGAAACTGTCAGGTCAGTAAATAACTTTTGGTTTTGACAAGATGAAATGTATATTATGCAGTATGTATAATATTGTGGAGGGCGCTAGCGTGAAATTTGCTATCATCACAGTCGCTACTATATGCTTGTAGACGGGTTTGTACGGTATGTAACATTATCATGAATAGCTCTTTTAGAATTCGAGCAACCACCTTCTGAAATTGGGTAAAGTTGTTTTTGGCCCACACTGTATAATATATCAGGTTATATGTAATCGTGCTACCGCATACGTAACGTATAGGGTATCTGAGGGGGATGTTCCCCTTGATAAGTGGGACATTTTTCAAAATGAAGCCCCAATTGAAGCCGATACCAAAATGTTGGTTTAATATCAGACCTACTATGATATAAAATTGGATCGATTGAGCCCATATTTATTGGTCGAGCTATAGTTTTAAAAGATTGGACGCGTCGATGAGATGTGGGCGTAAAGCATCCAATTTATCATTATTATTATCATTGTTAATAATTATGTTTTGGATCCAATATTTTAACACACTTGGATTCATCAAAATGTAACGATAAATAATTATGAGGCGAAACAAATTTCAAAATAGAACTTTATATCAGTATATACTAATGAAATCAACAAAATAGAATATGTTTTGATAGTGCATGACAGTTAATACTTATTATTATGTGAAATCTGACTTACCCGCTAACTAAATCGCATTTTGCACATCCAAGAAAAGTCAACATAAATTCAATTTGAGAAAGAAACACGAAATCTAGTGATTTTAAGACAACTCTGGCAAACATTTTTGTGCTTTCTCATAAATTTATTGTGTTCCCCCACTTTGAATAGTGTGTGCGTGTCCCCTGTCCCCATCCGATTCACGCCCTTGTAGGAAGAAAATACATATACAGTACACAAGTAAAAATGTACAATAATTTGAATGTAACACAGGAATCACCCCATTACAAATTGACAGTTTCCCATCTGTTACCATTTGGTTACCCCACTTTTTAAGACTATTATTTTTAACAGCAATAAACTTCTCAGTTTCTCTATAATTATGAAGAGTTTGTTTCCAACAGGCGCTAAATCCAATAGCTGCCTTGTGTCACATTTTATGGAATATTTTAACATTTTTAAAGTGACATTTAACGATTGGAGTGTAATCTAGCTTATTTTCGAACTATTTTCAAAAGCATTTTGTCCCCTTACAATTCTCCAATGCAAAGTTTTAAATTGGCTGCCTTTGGATTTAGCTCCTTTCGAAACAAAAATACCGTAATTATTTTCTTTTATATTTATTGTTTTCGCCTTCGCACGTGGGAGGTTAAAGAGATTTGCAATTATTTTTTTAAAGATATCCACAGAATTGTTATTACTATTCTAGTGGTCCAATGTTATTAGATTGGCAAGATTACTTCTACTCTTAGGAATATCTACAATTGGATTTTACATAAAGCAGCCTTTGGATTTAGCGCCTTTTGTAAACAAACTCTTCATATACAAGATTTATGAAATTTTACAAAAGCATTATAATTAGGTTTAACCAAATAAATTTATAGAAAGTATATCAAAATCCTTCAAAAATACATCATCAGGTTTTGGTAAAACTGAAAAAGATCGATCAATTCTGAAAGACCCAAAGTTTTAACGGTGATTATACCTCAGCTCTCATAGACCAGTTTCTAAGAATACTTTTGAGCTTCTCAAATTTATGAACAAAATTTAATTGCACCATATACTTTAAAGCAGTATTAAAAGTACACCAAGTAGTTTTATCAGGCCAGCACAAAAAGTCAATCCAGTATCAGTAATATTAGGGACCAGAATAAAGTTTAAAACCGTTGAGAATTTCCAAAGATTTCCTCAGAGAATAATTTGTACAATCAGTATCATGATCAGCATAAGCGCTAAGGATGTTGTGATTTACCACAATTCCATTAACATGATTAATACCAATGTTGTAATTTTCAGTATGTAAACTAATGTCACTACAATCTATATACAACAAAGGACTAAGAGTACATCCCCAGCAAACACAAAACGTTTTCGACATCATTCGCAAAAGGTTATCAGAAAACGTTTAAATGTCGGGTTATATAAAGGGTATATTAAGGGTATAAAACGTTTTCATAACATTAAAAAACATTTTATGATCATCTACTGCCCAGCAAACACAAAATGTTTTACAGAAAACGTTTAAATGTCGGATTATATAAAGGGTATAAAAACGTTTTAATAACATTCCAAAAACATTTTGGAAAACTTGATATAAAACAATCTAAACAGAATGTTATTTTGGGGTTGAAAAAATGTTTTGCGAAAAATGTTTGACCAAAATATTTGCAATAACGTTTTAAAAATGTTTCCATGACCTTTATTATATAACCCGACATTGAAATGTTATTAAAACGTTTTGAAAGTAACATCTTAAGAACATTTCTGTGTTTGCTGGGTGCAAATATTTTAACATTATGTTTGCAAAAATAGTTTACAATAGCATTTTAAAAACATTTAAAAAGATATTGTTGTAGTGTGTTTTCATACAAAATGACCTTTATATTAACCCGTCATTTTGCTGTTATTAAAACGTTTTTACCTAAACCAAAAGCCAAAATATAACTTATTTAAAACGTTTTTGTGTTTGCTGGGTCCTTGACGGACACCGCAATCCAAATTAAAAAAAAAGCTTGACGCATGACCATTATTTATTACATAAGAAGAAATATCTGTATCAACCCATTTCATTAAATGAGGACCAAAATTAAGTATTTAAAACTTTTTTGACCCCCCCTCCTTTTAGTAAACAAAACTTTTTGGTCCCTCCCCCGTTTTGCAACTTCAAACTTTTTGTGTCCCCACCTTTTGCCCAGCCCCCCCAAGTATTTATGAACGTTCCCGATTTCTATGCCTAGGGCCCATACAAAATATCTGGATTGTGTGTAGCATAATACCAATAGATATACTGAGGGTTGTAAACAGGTTATCAAAGACTATTTCTATATATACTCGTTTGCGCTACACTCTTAAAACTCTTCCTTTTGACAAATTTAATGTGGCATCGTATTAGCCTCAAACAATATAATATTTCTATAGTAAAAAATCGTTGTTAAATATCTAGAATCACATAGAATTTGACACGAAACGAATCACGATTTTACTAGTCAGTTTAACGTGTGCAAAGCATATAAATCGTTTGATTCCAATAAAATACAAATGCATAATCCGACATAAAAAGGACGTTCAACAGGTGATCTTGAAGACGGAATTATAATAGTAATTCACAGTGGATGATCTCTCTGATCTGAAAGAAATAATCAAGCAAGAATAAACATTTCTCAATTTCACAAATTGAATATTCAATAGATGTTATGGTCATCGTATACACCTCACGAACAGTACATTACAAATATTTATGAGCTATCATAACAATATCTGAATTAAACCACGAGCCACTTTTAAGGAAAATACTGTAGGATCCGCCCTATTTTCCCTAAACTTACCATGTGGCACGGTTATAGGCATTTGTGAAGCAGCTTGCACTTGACATGTCGCCTTTAATGTCATAGTTTCTTTTACCAGTGTTGCAGGATTTCGGGATGACATTAGCTGAAAAAATATAGCATCGGCACCGTAGCTTTTTGGTTGCGAATTTTCGTTGCTCATGCAGTCCTTGGTGAAATATAAGATCCCATTCTCACGGAACAGGTCGCTGATAAGTTTGGTATTTCCCAATAGCGTTATGTTGTTTTTCGCCCAGATAGTAATTTGGACAGCTGAAAGCAAGAGTACGGAAGTCACAGCTATATTTGTAAATAAGTTGAGAATGGATTGATAATAATCGTATGTTTCTAAACATTTTTTGTGTATACGGTATGAACACATTGAACCCCCGGGGTCTTCGAATAAAATTGTACGGGGCGTGTGCCACGCAGACTTTCGGATGCTGACTTTCTCTATACCTACTTTTTGCTGTTTTTGCTACCCATCAGTATACCAATTTTCAAGAAAAGCACCCAAAAACACCTAAATTTGCCATAATTGGGCGCTTTAAGGGCACTTTTGCCAAAATGCGCCCCATTTGGGCGCATTGATCTCCACTGAAAACCCACCCATCGATATACCAAAATCGCTGAAAAGGTACCCCAAAACCGTGGCACATCCCCGTATACCTTCAACCAGGAAGAACCCCCCCGGGTATTGAACAACCGTTATTCGTTGAATTTTGAATATATATATATTTACCGTTTGATACAACTTTATCATGTTTATATAAATGATATATAGAATTACTAAATAAATTCATCAGGTTTGTTGATAAACATTATAGAAGATTTCATTGAAACAAAACCAAAAATAAACTCACTGTTTGACGGTTTCGCCTATCATGGTCGATAGGCATCATCAGAATGATGGTTGCAGATCCATACTTCCTTGGACGTATCCCGACTGAAGAGGGTGTTTTATCAGCCAGGAGAGGATCATACACGTGACTAAGGTAGTGGGCCCCCTCGTCTCTGTTCATGACGTTCGGACCTCGTTGCCAATACAAGAATAATTAAAGAATCCATTTGGATCAGGAGACGAGGTCCGAACGTCTATCGACCATGATAGGCGAAACCGTCAAACAGTGAGTTTATTTTTGGTTTTGTTTCAATGAAATCTTCTATAATGTTTATCAACAAACCTGATGAATTTATTTAGTGATTTAAGGACTACTTATGGACAAGAATCCGTGAAACAACTACGTGATTTGGAAGGAGTCGGCAAGAAAATCGCCCGACATAGAAATCATCTTGTATTCAATCTCCGTTGCAAGGAATTACACATCACTCCCCGGAGTTTACAGTTAAAGTGCCCGATAAATACGGTAAAAGCGAGAGAGATCGTGGATAAAGCAAAACAACAACTTGTTCGCGAACGCATCCGCTTGATTAATAACAAATTAGAGTCTCTAAAAGAAGAAAAATCGCGAGTAGAATCGGATTTGTTTTCCCGGTTACCAAGCAATCTAGTTGATCATGTGACCGATCACGTGAACCGGAAGTCGGAAAGTGAATTTTGCAAAACAAAATGTCGCCATACACAGAAGTTGGAACGTTTACAACAACGATACCAAGCGAAGAAGAGAAGGAATACACCCGATAATGTAGAATTAGGAGGTGAACAATTGAAGAAGTGGGTGGTCAATCTTTCTAAGAAAGAACTCACGAAGCCGCAGGAGAGTGTGTTAGTTAAAGGACTCAATTTTGCGCCGTCGCCGGTGAAGCTTCCATATGAAGACTACATCGTGGCTACAGAGCAAGCATGCCGTAAGTTACCTCATAATGAAGCCACTTTACTTAGATCTGAAATGGCCGGTGCTATGCGTAGCTCAAAACCCCCTAAATCAAATATCACTAGGGAAGAGAGACGTGCAATTAATGAGCTCAAGAATGAAAAATCAGTGCTTGTACTGCCGGCAGATAAAGGAAAGCTACTGTTATCATGGAGGTGTCAGAGTATGAGGAAAAAAATTGTCCGCGATGTTAAATGATGAAAAACTTATGAACAGCTTTCCTCTGACCCCACGCAACGGTATAAGAGAGAGCTGGTGTCCACTCTTAGTAGACTCAAAAAAGAGGACAAAATCACGAGATCACAATATGAGCTCCTCTATCCCACAGCAGAAAACATCCCTAGAATTTACGGTACCCCGAAAATTCACAAGCCAGGCAATAAGGTCCGTCCGATCGTGGATTATACTGGCACTATTGGCTACCAGACTTCTCGCGCTCTAGCTGACATTTTAGGTCCTCTCGTAGGTGGTACTGAACATCATGTTCGTAATTCAAAGCACTTAGCGGAAAGCATGGCAGAAGTGTTCATAGAAGAGGGGGAGATTTTTAACTCCCATGACGTTGTCTCGTTGTTCACTAACACTCCCATAGATAAATCGCTGGAAGTTATCAAATCTCGGCTTGAGGATGACAAGACCTTGAAAAATAGAACTCTGCTCACAGTTGCTGATGTTATTGAATTATTACGCTTTGTACTCACCACGACTTACTTCTTATTCCGCGGTAAGATATACAAACAGCGGTTCGGTGCAGCTATGGGAAGCCCCGTCTCCCCGGTGGTGGCTAATCTGTACTTAGAATTTTTAGAACAACAAGCGCTGGCCTCGGCACCATTGGACTGTAGACCTACCCTTTGGAAGAGATATGTCGATGACATATTAGAAATTGTCAATAAAGAACAGGTAGACAATCTCACGGACCATCTCAATCAAAGCGACCCCACGGGAAATATAAAGTTTACATATGAGAAAGAACAAGAAGGTACCATCCCATTTTTGGACACTTTAATCGTACGGAAAGCTGATGGCTCAGTGAAGTTGTTGGTTTACAGGAAGGTCACCCACACTGACCAATACCTTAACTTCGAGTCTCACCACCCTATTCACCATAAACTTGGTGTAGTTCGTACTCTACTCGATAGAATGAATAGTATTGTTACTGAGGAGGAGGATAGGAAGCAGGAAGAAGAAAAGATCAAACAAGCGCTCGGGCGCTGCGGTTACCCGGGTTGGACTTTCAAACAAGTCAAAGAAAAAATGGTAAAAAAAACAGAGTAAGACTAACACCAAGAAAGACAGTAAAAATCAGACCAAGGGACTGGTTGTGATCCCGTACGTAGAGGGACTCGCAGAGAAAGCCAACAGAATCTTCCGGAAACACGGTATAGCTACGGCTATGAAACCAAACACCACCCTCCGCAAAATGCTTGTCCATCCTAAAGATAAAATCGATCCTCTCAGCACCACCGATTGTGTATACGAGATTCCATGCGCGAACTGTAAACATTCCTATGTCGGTGAAACGGGCCGCAAATTTGAAACACGACTTAATGAACACCAAAAAGAAACTGCCAGGGTGTCCAAGACCAAAACAAACTACACTCGTCAAACCCGCAAGCAATCTGCGAGTGAACAGTCAAAGTCGGCAATTGCGGATCATGCGGTCCAGCAAAACCATGTTATCAATTGGGACAATGCCAAAATTCTTTGTAAGGAAGATGATGCCAATACAAGAAGAATTAAAGAATCCATTTGGATCAGGAGACGAGGTCCGAACGTCATGAACAGAGACGAGGGGCCCACTTCCTTAGTCACGTGTATGATCCTCTCCTGGCTGATAAAACACCCTCTTCAGTCGGGATACGTCCAACCGGAAGTATGGATCTGCAACCATCATTCTGATGATGCCTATCGACCATGATAGGCGAAACCGTCAAACAGTGAGTTTATTTTTGGTTTTGTTTCAATGAAATCTTCTATAATGATATATAGAATTTCTTTTGCATAGTGTCTTACAGACTTAATATTTGCACATATCTGTTTGTTTGTTTGTTTGTTTATTTATTTATTTATTTATTTACTTATTTATTTATTTATTTATTTATTTATTTATTTATTTATTTATTTATTTATTTATTTATTTATTTATTTATTTATTTATTTATTTATTTATTTATTTATTTATTTATTTATTTATTTATTTATTTATTACTTATGTACTTAGCCCGACCGACCCAGATTTTGAACAAATTGAGAAATAGAAATAATTTTTTTCGGTACAAATAAATGTTTTTTTATTTTCTCAAATTGCAAATTATTTACAGATTTTGGTGATTTTAGGGGTTATTTCAACAACAAAAAACAGACCGACCGACCGACCCTACTTGAAAGGTCCGTCCGCCCGTAGAACAGAATTTCTTTTTTTCTTAGCCTTACTTATAATATTATAAATATTATTTGTTCCCCCTTTCGGCTAGGCAAAACCCACCCTCCCCCTTTTACACTCATAAATTAATTGTTTTTTTGCTAAGTTTCCCCTTCCGTGTAAAGTATAACTTTATAAGCCGTTTGAACCAAACTGAACAAAATTGACGTATACAATTACAATATATAATACCATGACAATAATGTGTATGACGACCATACTAGAAGAATAAATCATACATTACATACGTGATTGTACGTCAAATTAGAGACCTTGCGAAATGAAGTTAGAAACCAAAAACTTTGACGTCTAAAGGATTATAGAGGACTATGTATTCAAAACCACTCTGCCATTAAAGCCGCTTGAAGTTAAAGTTAAGGTTACACGAAGAAACGTATAAAAAACGTATAAAAGACGTATAAAGTTGTTCTCTAAAACCGCGTTTTCTAAGCAATCAAATATCGCAGCGAGTCAAATGTTGGTGCATGGATGTATCTTTACATTAATTTTGTGTGTTTATACAAATTTTTAGAATCCGTTTGAAAATCCTTCGTTTAAATCATTTTTACGCACCGTGTTCACAAGATCAAAAACGCGTTCCATGCAGTTTTTTTTCAAATGTTCGCTCCGTATAAAACCACGCCGAGTGATTGTTTTCTCCTTTTATGTATTGTACTACAAATCGACCAAAGAAATAATGTTGCCATGGGGAAGAACCAAATACAGTACCGATAAAATTTTATTAGCCCGTTTTTGGGAACAGTTTTCGAGAATCTTGTACCACAAAACACTGTTATGTTACATTATCGATATCTGGATTGTGGAACGTTAATTTTGATTTCTAACTGCCTACATTATTTCTCAAATGTCTGTCGCTTACTTTACCATTTGAATTTCACTCCAAATTTAAGCTACTTGTGCAAAAAACGAGGTTTTTCGCCATCGATACCTCCAACATTTACAGCGGTATTGAGCTTGTTTATCATAAGAGCCTGTTATACACTATTCCATAATAGTCAGTTTGAGATCAATCCTTTCTATATGTCCCCAGTAGCTCAATGGGTTAGCGCGTTGGACTCACGCTGGACTGTATAATGCTATAGTTTTGAGCTGGGAAACTTTGGTACGTGTTCGAGTCCCGATGAGGTCCACTCCATTTAGTTTAGTTTATTTTTCTCTCACTTTTTTTCTTTTTTCTTGTTCGTTTCTTTCTTTCTGACTGCAGCGATTGATTGTTTTTGCCCGTTTTTTTCATTATATAATTTAGGAATGTTTAGGCTTATACTAGTCTAATAGACGGCCTATGATATGAATATAAACTGCTCAAATAAAGAAAGTCCGCAGTCATGTAACCCGTCCTACACCAACTCCTGATCTTATTATGAAAATTTGATTGATACGGTTGTGTGCATAATCTTGTTAGCTCTAATTTGATACCAAATGTGATACCAAACACTCAAAAGTGACAAAGACTGATACCAGTTTATGGCATTTGGTGCATTTTCAAAAGTTGCAAATTAAAACGATAACGCGTTCGAAACTGCTTAGCGTGGCAATGTTGTCAAACTTGCTTGCCCACGATGAACCCATGTCGACTATCCCAAGTGCGCGCTTTATTCAATTATTAATTCAAAACGCATGGATTGCTACAGTGCTTTACTGAGAATGCTAGGGCACGATGCGATCGATATGACCAAGCGGTTGTTTCGGGCTATGTCAATGGTCGCGCTGTGCCATTCACCTCTACAGCTCCGCGTGGTCCATTTTTAATTTGCAACTTTTGAAAATGCACCAAATTTCATATACTGGTCTCAATCTCTCTGAATTTAGAGTTTTTGGTGGCAAATTTGGTATCAAGTTGGAGCTAACAAGATTCTGCACACGACTTTATCAATTAAATGTTCATAACACGCTCAGGTTTTGGTGTAGGACGGGTTACATGACTGCGGACTTTCTTTACTTGATTGAGCAGTTTAGGTCAATATTAGTGATAACAAAATATTGGTTGTTGGTTTTGTTATTGTAGTTATTGTTGTAGGCCTATATTTCATAATCAGGGTATAAATAGGCATACTAGGCCTGATTATAGCCTATAGAAGCATTGATTTATTTCACGACAGATTTCATCCAGGATAATTTTAAAAATTGAAAATTTAGAAAATCCAAAGGAAAATTGCCGAAAACGGCTGCCCACAATCACCCCCCCCCCATCAGCCCATATGGTCCTATCATGGTCGCCCCCCTCCCTATCCCTGCAACATATAGGATGACTCACGAGCCGCGGTTTGTCCGTGGCCCTAGTTCAGATTGATACACTATTGTACGCGTGAGTTCATTCTTTTCTGCATGGCTGTTTCCATTATTAACTTACGCCCCTCTGGAATCAAGCCTTGAAAATCAATTGTATTTAACCTTAACGCGAGAATCTATAGTGTGCCGTAAATTATGATGAAAATACGTCATAATTAAGAACAATAGTTTGGATATTTCCTCAAAGACTACATAATTACCACTTATGTATTATCTAGTTAATAGACCAAGTATTGGAAATCTAATTTGGTTTGGGTAAAAAACATGCCACATGTTGCTGAAAATTACTGATTGAATTAGATCAAAATATTTTTTGTTCCAAACGTCACACTTGGTATATGCTTTTGTGTGTGCTCATGACGTACACCAAATCAGCTTGCGGAACCAAGTTTTGGCTTCGACTTCAACGCCAAGGGGATTAAGTTCCCGTAAAATGGCCTGATTTTACTGGACCCAGCAGTGTACTGAACTTCTGCGAATTGCAGCTAATGTGAACTTTTTTTTTTACAACGTTGCGTGTCTTTTAATTACACCTCTATATAACCAAATATGCTTGTACTGTTCAGGTATTTTATTTAATTATTTATTTTATTTATTTAGGCCTACATTATGTGCCATGCTATACGCTGACAATCTTTAAACACACTCATCAAACATAAGTTATACATTGTGGCATATAGGCCTATGGGTATTGTATGTCAACCAAATTATTCATTATTAAAAGAGGAGGCCTATTGTTACAAAAAATAAGAATGTCAGAAAAGGAGCATCCAGAAATATGTTGGTTGAAATTCAAAATTCTGGGAGTTTTTAAAGAACAAAATGAGGATCATTCGGGGAGATATATTTAATTCGATCAGAATGCAAAGAGGAGTCCTTGCCCTCCTAAAAGAAAACTCCTGGCAACGCCACTGGGGAGTGGGAAAGTGAGGATAGATGAATAGATGGAGGGAGGGGAGGATATGGAGAGGTGGTGGTGGTGGTGGGGGGGGCAGGGAGAGCAAACAGATAAAATGGGCTTGTGTCCTGATGGAAATATAAAATTGACAAAGCTAACGTTTAATAATTGAGCTGGAATAACAATTGAGCTTTTAATCATCCGGGACATTGATAGGCATATCACAAGAATATTTAATTAAAACATGTTTAGAAGTATAATATTAGCGTATAGCTCATAACATAGGCCTAATTCCCATTGCATTGGTCATCGCCTAGAGATGTAATCCATGTTTATTCAAACTAAGCGCCTATTGTAATAAGTGTTACCAACAAACCACTTCAGCAAACAAAAGGGAGAAATTTGTTGCAGTCGCTTTTACATACCCTTCTTTTGATCACCCATTGATACACTTCCCTAGTTTAAACAACAAGACGCTGTTGGTACAGAAACCAATCTGACGTTCGCGTTGAAGTGAATTTGAGCAAGAAATCGAATCGATATTTTTGAAGTTGCCGTTAAAGTTCCAGTAACTTCATTCCGCAAAGTCTCTATTGTCATATAACGTATGAGCGTGATGTATAGTATACGAGTCTTCCTCAACATCTTCCAGCCGGGATGATTAGATCATGTACAGTCATCTACGTATTTATGCTCTAAATTGTACGTCAAAGGGTGTACAGATTACCGATTTAGCATGGGGGACACAAAAAGGTGCTTAAAAACACATTTTGAATTTGTTTTTTTGTCCATTTTGATACTTAATTGAATGTGAGCGAGCGAATGAGTAAGTTGGGGTTGAGGAGGTCGGGCGGGGACATCTAGCCTATTAAGTTCGAGAGGGTCATTATTCCGAAAAGGGCTAAAGTTATAGTTTCGTCAATTTACGTTAAAATTAGAGTTAAAATTAGGGTCAGGGTTATGCTCACTGGCGGCACTACGGGGGGGGGGAGTGGAAATACTTATCTTGACTCCCAAATAAATAAATCCATGACCCATTCCTCCCGAAGAAAATGACAGCCCCCTAAGTTCCCTATCATCACGTGCAAAAATTATCAAATAACATCATCGGCAGCTACTCAGTTCTGACCTTAATGCCAGTAAGAATCACATTTCGTCATCAATATGGCCAATTGCCACGCCCATTTAGCACGGAAATATTGAAATACAAGTTTTTAAATCAGCTATATCTAGCTTTTCCGTCATTAATTTTTTTGTCCGTAATGGAAAATCTAAATAAAGAGTGTATATTTCGCTCAAATTATTTTGCCCTTTGCAATCAATGCCACTATTTTGCAAAAACAATTTTCCTTGTAACCTGTCATTTTCGCCTAAACTTTTGCGTGTGGAATTTGTGTACATCCGGGTACCTTACATCGTTGAACACGGTATGGCGACTTGTAGATGTCACGTGCGCATTTATAAAAGCGCATTTATATATATACCCGAAGTCAACTGAACATTGGCTGCGAGTGATTCAACCGAAAGCCATGTATTTAAGACAAAACAAGACATTTTACACAAATCTGTAATTTAAATACTGACAGTACCTAATTAGCTACATGTATTTGAATGGAGCTTCAACTTCGTCAGTACTGCTGTTTTCTTCGTTTTTTATCAAATTTGTCATTTCAAAAATACCAAATGACAATTTGAATGACTTATCCTTCACTTTTAAACAATTTATAGACAATTTCAATTTTTTTACACTTGCGCTGGGATCACTGAATGGGTCTTTAATTAAATTAAATTACACAAAATTGGTGCGTACCTTCAACGGGATATTGACATTTATTACCACAGCCAGCTGGCCGAGGGCAACATCGCTTGATTATGACACAATCTCCATCATCCTGGCAGGTATCATGTAAGGCACATTGTGGAGGTTGGGACTCGTCATCTCTTACAGGTGGACACTTAACTGTATTGTCAAGAGAAATAAATATCTAATATGTTGGCAGAATGTCCAATGCCTTTCGCACCCCAGTGGCGTAGCCAGGGGGTAAAGTGGGTAACTGCCCCCTTTGAAAAGTTTTTCCCCCTCTTATGGCACTTATCATGCTTATAGACACTTCCATACCTTGCAGAGAGCAGACAACAATAACATTTTAGCAATTGTACAATATGCCACTTGTGGGTTGTGAGTGTTGGCTAGGGGTCGGTGGAATTGGTATTTGTTTGGGGGACTGCTCTATAATCCGAAGGTTCTAAAATCCGAAGGTTCTTTAGTCCGAAGGTTCGCTAGTCCGAACACGTGTGCATAGCATTCGTTAGTCCGAATTTTAAAAGAGGTTCTCTAGTCCGAAAAAAAATTGAAAAGAGGTTCTTTATTCCGACGGTTCTTGATTTCGAAGGTTCTATAGTCCGAATTTTAAAAACGGTTCTCTAGTCCGAATATGAAAATAGTCTCTATAGTCCGAATTTAAAAAAGGGTTCTATAGTCCGAATATGAAAATAGTCTCTATAGTCCGAATTTTAAAAAGGGTTCTATAGTCCGAATATAGAAATAGGCTCTATAATCCGAATTCAAAAAATGGTTCTCTAGTCCGAAATTGTAAAACGGTTCTATAGTCCGAAACGGATACCGTGTTCTTTAGTCCGAATCAGTAAAAAGGTTCTATAGTCCGAATTTTAAAACATTAACATATACTGCGCCCTCTAGCTAGATAATACTAAAGCAGAGTCTATGGCAAACGGGATATGACGCTACTGCTATTAAAAGGGCGCACACCACCAAATCACGATGTAATGACGATGTAATGTAGATGGATTCCGGTAAAAACAAAAATATTTTTAGAGATATTTTGGCCTTTCTGTGGAAAAAAGAGAGGCATGTTATAGCTTAAATAAATATTTGAGACCTACACATGAACTTGGATCGCCCAACAAGTTGCATAACACAATTTTTTAATAAAGTAGGCCGTCGGATTGAAAAATGGCCAGAAACGGGTTTTCAGGGTCTACCCTGAACGGGTCGAAAATGAAAAACGGATACAAATGAAGAAAATATCACCAGAATAAAGGTGAACGTTAATGTATGCTACGAAAAATATCCAGAGAAACCAACCATGTTGAACTTCTGCGGATTTGTATTTAACAAGTGATGATTTGACACTGAAACAAATGATAAAAATAAAATTCGGACTATAGAACCCGTTTACCAATTCGGACTAAAGAACACGGTATCCGGTTCGGACTATAGAACCGTTTTGCAATTTCGGACTATAGAACCTTTTTTTCAAATTCGGACTATAGAGCCTATTTCCATATTCGGACTATAGAACCCTTTTTAAAATTCGGACTATAGAGCCTATTTTCATACTCGGACTAGAGAACCGCTTTTAAAATTCGGATTAAAGAACCTCTTTTAATATTCGGATTAGGGAACCTTTTTTGAAATTCGGACTATAGAACCTTCGAAATAAAGAACCGTCGGAATAAAGAACCTTCGTAATAAAGAACCGTCGGATTAAAGAACCTTCGGACTAAAGAACCGTCGGACTAAAGAACCTTCGGACTATAGAGCTTCCACCTTTGTTAGTGGGGCTCTCCTCCTAAATATCTTCCAAACACCCAAAATTTAAAAGATACGCGTTGAAGCTGATGAAATTAGGTTAAATAAGTAATATTTTTCCTACATCTTAATCTACTTACAACGAGCTGTCATGTTCTGTTTGATTACTCCTTTCTGAGAGAATATTGACAGTTTAACCATTTCGTCTCTATTGTAGCGTCCACGAATCTCAACCATATTGAGTGGTATGATACCATCATTTGCAACACTACTGCAGAAATGATGCGGATGGATGAGTATTGGGGAAGTGGGCAATTTACCATCACCAACGTGGATCTTAACCACCAATGACCTCCTGGGAATCTTGGAACCTTTGTTATTGAAAAAAAGATAAGAAACCAACATCAAGTAATTTACGAAAAGTCCACCTAAGTATCTTTAACTTTGGATGCGCGAGCTCTGCATTGATGATTTTCGGTGAACATCATTGTTCTGTCAATACATTTAGATTCAACTCTTTATGATGACATCATGGAAATTACTAAGGGTGGGAGTCACTGAGTGTGCAGTGCCGTACCATTATAGTTGAGCAATTACGAACAATTGTTTTCAACCTTTTTGTTCTTCTCTTTACAAGAAGTTTACAAGAATGTCTCGTCATATGCCAAGTAGGAAAAATCTCTCGCTATAAATTGTTTTCAGAAGAATTAGCATTCCACCAGTATGTTGGTATAGAGCACATACCTGTAGGATACTGGTAAACTCGTCGCAAACTATTTGGTGGCATTCCATATTCAATTGTCACTTCTGCCACTCCCTTGAAGTTCTTCTTTGGTGTAAACTCAGCAGTTGTGAGTGCTTTGATGACATCATATGCTGGTCCCGATATGGAGAAGAACGTTGTCATATTAGGATACATTCCCATGTGGTCGAAGAAGATACGCAGATCTTTGTCGGTTTTCAATGTCACCAGCCCTTCCTCAGCATAGACGACACTGTTCAATATACCTGAAAGTTATAAATCCGGGCCGTTATGATTACAAAATACCAGTACTTAAAAAAAATAATCGGGCACCAAACTTTTCAATGATCCGATCCGCAGTATGTGAATGATTTATAATCTGATGCGCAGTTGCGATGCGAACTTACCTTTCATGTGCGGTTCCAGAACATTTGGGGTGATGTTGAGTGGAACAGTGTTACCTTGTTCCACGAAAATAGATGGCCAAAACGGCACCATGTTAAATTTCGGATAATTATGTAGCATATTAATGCAACTGTCTGTGCTCTTGACTCCCCATACCGCCAACGCATCAGATGCGAGATCCGAATCGTTTCTGTACATCTTAATCTGGTAAAGAAGAATCACGTTATTTCTTAATCTTAAGAAGAGGAAGGAATAGACGGTAGAAGGAGCACAAAAGCACCACCCACTGCCGGCACCACCACCATGCACTACCACCACCACAAACAACAACTGCAACAACAACACCGCTACCAACACCAACAACAACAACGGTGCCATGAACAAATAATTATAATGAGCTTTAAGCTGAATTTATACTCGATCGCCGAGCGATTGCGATGAAACGCTTTTGGAAAGCGACAGGCAATCGCCGAATTTTGCGATGCATCGCCCGTCGCTTTTGCACTAATCACGGCGATACCGATTGCAGACGACAATTAAAATATTCTAAATGCCACAAAATACATTATTTAAAACATCAGTTGCTGGGAAGTTGAGATTTCTTCAACTTGCAAAAGCGACGTCGTTTTTGCCTCAGCGATTTGAATCGATTGGTCGGCTCGACGCTCTGGAAATGTAAGTAAACACGGAGCATGCGTGAGAATCGCTTTTCTGCAAAAACGATCAAGTATAAATTCAGCTTCAGAGAGTGGATTTCTATGCGTCTGGATCGTCACATTAATGGAAATAACGTTCTCTTTCATTTGCCTTTAATGGTTCATTACCTTAACCTTCACATTGCAGACATCCGTCACATTCTCACGGAACTCAACTCGAATTTTCCGCAAATATTGGTTACATTCGTCAACGGTGAAGCAGTTAAATATGGGAGCTCCTGCTCCAACGCTTTCAACGTATGCAATCTATATAAATTAAAAAACGAATAAAATAACTGGAAAATTTATCACACCTGGGTGATGGGTGATGTAAACAAACCCCCGAAATTAAGTTCCGTCTATTTTTTTTTCCTATTACATTGCTAGACAGGCACGGGCGTCAATAACGGGTGGGTGGGTGTGATGACGGGGGAGTACATTAATTTCTAAGCGCTCAGTAGTAATAGTAGGGTTGTAGACGTTCGACTCGAAACCTTTGAACGTTCGACCTTGAAACTTCAGACGTTCGAAGTTCCGACCATCGACGTTCGACCTTGGAATGATGCCCAACGCTCGAAGTTCAAGCGCTCAGCGTCGGACGTTAGAGCGTTCGACTCGTCACGATCAACTACCGGGAAGGTCTTTCAACGAAATACTAGCGTATCTCTATAAAAGCAAGCAGAGGGTAATTTATTACGCACAAATTGAAAAAAAAATATGTCTCGAAACGACGAAGAATATTTAGCGGTACGAAAATATAATTGTACTTAAAATCAATACCACACGGCATCGCGATTTTTGAGATGATCCAAAAATGTTTACGAGTAAACATGGTAAATGTAAACCACGACGCTTACTTTTCACTTCAAAAAACCTACCCATCTTGGTTCTATATTAAGAGGGGCGTTATTGAAGCGATTCACGAGAGAATAAAGATAAAAAGAAGAACGCTATAATAGTTGTACGATATTTATATTATTTCATTTGTATACATGAAACTTTTTATACTATGTACACGTTTAGAACGCTATGTACGATATTTACAATATATTTTGTTTTATAGGTGTAGGATTATCGATAGTGTAAGATCTGTGTAATTAATCGCGTTATGTGACGAGTCGAGGTAGATGCCCCGCTGCGTACAACTAATGTTCGTCGCAGGGGTGCAAATTGTGATTTCTTCCTCAGGAGCAAGGTTTTTAGGCTCAAGGTTTCCTCAATCACACTAGACTATGCCATAGTCGAATTTTGAGAAATTTAGAAATAGGCCTATGTTATTAATCTCGATATTATAATGTAATAAATAGTCTCAATATCGTGTACCACCTAGATGTAGGCATTCTAAGCGATTTGTGTCCTGCAATAATTTGTGTTTTTTAATATTTTTTTGAAAGAGGGCTCCCTTCATGCCTACCAGTGATTATCCAGCAGTCTGTTTTATTTTGGAGAATTGCTCACGTTGCTGACTGCTGTTTTCCCGAGCCTGAAAATCCACTTGGGTATCAAGCTAACAGAGGGCGTACGGTGACTGAACAGATCAGGAAAATCTATCAATTGTGCACACAATCGGAGTTTTAAATGCAAAGGTAATAGGGGTAATACTGAGTATGCACAATGGCAAGTGGACTACGGAGAAGTCTACAATCACACCAAACATAAAATAGGTTTGTTCTGCACTTCGAAAGATGAGAATGGTACCATAGGATTTTTTAAAGAGACTCTACTCTTCGAGCTTTCAAAAAGGGCTTTATTTGCGAAAGTGTGCGTGCGAGAAAATTTGGTATACTAGTTTGGCCCATGTTTGGTGTGAATTTTGCTTGGACACAGGCTCCTTTCCCTTTCTTCCCCCCCCCCCCGATTTTCTCTTTCATTTTTTGTCAGGTGGAGCACTTTTCTCTTTCATTTTTTGTCAGGTGGAGCACTTTTCTCTTTCATTTTTTGTCACTCTGCCAACCCCTCTTTTCCTTATCAAGAAATTCCTGCCTCTTTTTTTGCGTTTGATCTTTCTTCTACTGAGTGTTCTTTAACAATATCATTTGAAATATTATTTGAAAGGTACAAAGATTGAATTATTTGCTTAGCACTAGCATCTGTTTGCAGCATGCCCTAAGTTTAACTTCCTCAATTTGTGCATCAATAGGGAATCAAATTGGCATGCCTTCTCTATTTTGTTTCCCTTTAATTTCCTCAAATTGTGCTGGTCAGTAGGAACCACTAGCTGACCCTTGTATCTCCATTTCTGTTACCATGGTTGGTTATACCGCCTTTTTTATGTTTACCTCTAAATATTGATATGGGTCCATTTCACTATCCTTTACAACTTGTTCAGTGCTTTATGTTCTCTTTTTAAATTCCCTCAAACTTTTCCAGGATGTCATCTCCTCACTGGCACTTCGTATTTATTTAGTATTGAAGCACTTAATTCCTTCATGACTTCTTTCTTCATTGCCTTCAATTCATAAATTTCCTCAGATACGTGCCACGAATATCACCTGCCTTCACCCAACTTCTTTTTTCTTGTTAAATTACATTGAATACCTCCTCTGATGATAAATGGTAAATTTCCTCAAATATGAATTGTTACCCATGTCATACTCTAACACCAACACCTTCCTCTGTTAATACTTAAGGATCTTAGTTCTTGAAAAATCATGCGAATTCCCCAATATTTTGCACAAGTGTCTTCCTCTCTTCACCTATTAACTCATTATCTTTTGCTGAGTTCTGTTTCCCTCTTTCTTCTCATCCTCTTCTTCTTTCCTCTTTCCCCCTTCCTCTCCTCTTTTCCTTTTCTTCTCCCTTCCTCTTCTTTTCTTGCTTTCTTTCCTTCTTCTCAAGGTGTTATTTCCTCAATTTTGACTGTCATTTCCTAGGAGCGGTTCTCCCCGCTCCTGCACAATTTGCATCCCTGGTTCGTCGTCTCGTTTCAAACTCCCGGTTCAAACTCTCCACCGTCGCGTCTCCCTAGCTCGATGTACGACCTCTACTTTTGTGCAGATCATCCCGTCTACTTGACTGTAATAATGGATCTTTCGAAAAGCCAACATTCAAAAAGGCCCGTGTCCGCTACACTTTCCATTCCTATACTCTTTATCTTTCCATTTTGCAGCGGATATCGTCGTACTTTCCGCAAAATCGACCAGGTTGGCGTCTAAGTTTTAGCGACCTCCAATCATATAGCACGAATGTAGTCCAGATCCAGTTTGAGTAAACCGTATCCCAAAATGGTCGCAAATTGTTCCTCTTAGCATAATATTCCATAATAGGAGGTTTTACATAATGTAGGAGGTTTGCTTCCCAAGGTTTCACAGGCAAATAGGTCAAGACCATTAAGCTCCACATCAAATGTTACATACCTATTGACTGACCAACTTTTGGGTGGAACCTTGGGAAGCAAACTTTCTACAAGTGCACTATGAATTATTATGCTGAGAGGAAGAATTTGAGACCATTTTGACAACAAACGGAGCAAGTTTTCAATTTTGACCCCTGTAGATTTGACCTTGTTGCTATAAACGTGTACATATTACATAGTATAACAAGTTTCGTGTATACAAATAAAATAATATAAATAACGTACAACTATTATAGCGTACTTCTTTTTATCTTTATTCTCTCGTGAATTGCTTCAATAATGCCCCTCTAAAATAGAACCAAGATGAGTATGTTTTGAACGTGAAAAGTAAGCGTCGTGGTTTACATTTACTCGTAAACATTGTTGGATCATCTAAAAAAATCTTCTTTTTTTTCAATTTGTGCGTAATAAATTACCCTCTCACCTCTGCTTGCTTTTATAGAGATACGCTAGTATTTCGATGAACGACCTTTCCGGTAGTTGATCGTGACGAGTCGAACGTCTGACGCTGAGCGCTTGGAATTTCGAGCGTTGAACGTTCATAGTTCCAAGGTCGAACGTCGATGGTCGGAACTTTGAACGTCTGAAGTTTCAAGGTCGAACGTTCAAAGTTTTCGAGTCGAACGTCTGTAACCCTACTATTACTACTGCGCACTTTAAGCAAAGTCATTGTTCATTGAATTTACAACCGTATGACAAAACAGGCGAAAGTAGTAACTTTACGCACAAGATTGCAATTTAAAGAGAATTGGTAATTGCTCATTGAAATGAATCTATATGGACAATATAAGTCAGTGTGCTCTTTCATTTAATGACATAAAATTTGAAAAATATTGTAAGGATCACTCGGGGCTTTGACTTTTAAAATCTACATTTTGGTCCAAAATCGTGCGTGAATAGGTCATTTTCAACAGATTTACTACATCTACCTTGCTATAAACATTGAATTGCGTCATCTGTTGACGTATTGAAAAAAGTTTAGCGAGAAGTATTAGGTTTCGTTCGATATAAAAATAATTCTGATTGGATGAAAGCAACATTCGGGGTTTGACAAAAACCAATCACAAATTCAGTATTTTCCACCAGTCATCAGCTAGAAGCTCACACAGCTCTTATGATGCTATGCACTCAACCGTGTAGTGTAAACACAGACTGTGTAGAGACAATGCACTGCTTGCTTGGACAAAATTGTGTACTCAGGTGCATTGAGGTGGAAACTGTGCACAGATGCGTTTATAAATGAATCGTTTTGTAGCCAAACATTTCCATATGATGTGGGTAGGGGGACGGCAAAATTACTCATTTTTTGTTCTTTTCAGCCACTTTTAAACACTTTATATAATCATGATAACCTTCAGCTCAGTTCGAAATACCGTACCCTATTCTTGATCCCATATGAATGGAACTCATTTTAAGATTTTGCAAAGTTTGAGAAAAAATGGCACGCTTACTGAGCTATTGACACGTATTTCGAAGCGCAATTTCCCTTCTGCTTCCTTTGTCATTGACCGGAACTTCACGTTTGTGATTTGGAAATATCTGGCACCGGTGTTGTAGTAAGAGAAAATGCTTCTGAAATGTTAATTAATAAGCACATGATAGAATAAAGAAGAAAGAAGAACCACGCATCACACATTAGCACAATTTAACATGAAAATACAAAATAGAATATTGTATTATTTTATATTACCCCCCTGGAACTTATCTGTATTGTATATTCTTTTTGTATATTCTTTTTGTGCTTGTATCATTATTGTACTGTTTTTATTTGCAACGCATGAAATGATTTAAATAAAAGCCCGATTTCGGGCATGAAATACACACAAATAATGAAAATACAAATGGAAACATAACACATAGTAATGTATAAACCAGAGAAAAAAATCCGGGCATAGGCCTACCTGCCTATGCGGGGACTTGAACGGAACCCCTGACCTTCCACTTTACAGTCGGGCGGACGCTCTAACCACTGAGCTACACAAACTGTCCCTGATAAACAGGGCTCAAGGCTGGTACTTTATGGATAATGAGCAGTCAGGGTAAACAGTACAAACAATTAACACACAACACACCATCACCAGCGTACGAGATCAATTAATGATGCTTACCCGCCAGCCTAATATCACAGAAACAAGGGAAGAGGCTTCCGCATCGCACACTGGAACATAGAAACATTTTTAAATGTTTAAAAACATTTTTAAATGTTTAATTGTTTAAAAACGTTACCAAACATTTATTGATCTAGTGCACTAGTTGAAAATGTTTTAAATGATTTTATGTTCCAGTGTGCGACGCGTAAGCCTCTTCTCTTGTTCGCGTGATACCGGTAGTAGTTGTTTTTTCACTACAAAAAAAGTACATTTGTCAAATTTGCCCAGGCCTATATTAAATATGAATTTTACTAGTTCTTATCAGACTCAGTGTAGGTTGGAACTTTCCAACTTGGAAAAACTACCTAACTAGTATAATAGCCAGCAAACTGTTATATGTTACCTCGCGACCACGGTCTTTGGTTGAGACGTAAGAGCATCTACGTAGATATCAAAATCAAATGAAGCAAACGCGCCTGCAGTATTGTCATCCATTATACATGTATTTTGTGTTATTTCTTCGATTTCAACGTGAATGTTACTAATCCAATCCGAACACAATTTCTTTAACCAAAAAGGTGGTAATACTCGCGGCCATCGTGTCCATTGCTTATTAGGATATGGGTGCCAGAATCTGCTATACCAAGGAGGCCATACATTCGGTTTTAAGGGGTCACTATTTCGCCCTGTTACTATGCTCCATTTGTCTGGTCGTTGTTCCACCATCCATGTTTTCTCGGGTATGTTCCAGTTTGGTGGTATTGGCCACTTTTTGCACCACGGAATATACATCAAGCTAGACAAAACTTCATTAATTCCATCCAAGGACCCTGTTTCAACAAGGAGAAAATGAAATAGATAATTGTGACAATTAATAAAGCTGCGATGTTTTTGCCCATAAAATTGGCGCTATGTTTTGTAAAATCACTCGAAAGAAATCGAAAATATTATATTTTTTCATCTGGAGGTAATGCATTGTTGAATGATGTCATATTTTACTAATAGCAATGAAAACGCGTTCGGGTAAAAATGGCACCACATTAGGCTAAAAAACAATGCTATGTCTCAAAGCCCATGGCAGTGTCAAGAACGAATGTGGAATGCGGTTTTTTTTTTAAGATTTGTAAAAAAATATATATCTTTACGATTTAAAAATAAAAATTGATTTTGAGTTAAAATGTAATTTTCGAGTGTTCAAAAGTACACAGCATAAAGCTGTGGTTGATTTACACAATTGAAGTTGTTTGGGTATTTAAAACTTATTAGGGGGTCCTATCTGTGAGTGGATTAAGAATGGTCCTTTACTCTTATTTTCTTCCTAGAGTAGCTACAAATTCTACAAAATTCAAAAATAAAACGGAATAACTTAAGCAAACGTAAAGGAAAATGTCCTTTCTCCTGGGACTAAATTCCACTTAGACCAGGTCTAACTTTAGACGCGGTCTAACCCTTTTGTGCATACGGACCATCACGTATATGAGATTATGAATGTTAATTATTTATTTATTTATTTTATTTATTTATTAGACTTCATCACTGGTACATATATAATTATTGCACATCAAAATTTTGAAAAATATAAATATAAAAGCTTATTTTTAAAAAAACATGTTAAAAGACCAGCGAATAGGCTGGGATAAACAGGTGTAAATTCACCTCTAGAACCATCCCACCTAGGAAAGACCTAAATAGTTTGGAAAAAAGAATGGAATGCCAGGGGCAAGACCTTAAATGGGCCTACAATTAGGGCATCGGCAAGTAGAAAACCAAATGCAGGTATCAGAAGGAACAAATTTGTAATAAAATTGAGACTTCAAAAAATCCAGAGCTTGATATTTGAAAGAAGAAATGGAATTGGATAATCTGGTTTCCAGAGGCAGCTGGTTCCACAAGGGAACAATGCGGTTAAAGTATGATTGTTTGTGGGATTCAGTCTTACACCTCTGAAAAGATAACATAAGAGGATCTGCAGAGAGTCTAGTGGTGGGATGGTTCTGTTGGTTTTTACTTTTAAAAACAACAAACTTATCTACATCTAAATCACATTGCCCCAACTTGCATCTATGAAAAAAGCCAAGATCACCGAGTTCCCTTCTGGATGATAGTGGAAGAAGATCAAGACTGGTTAACAGCTCTTTATAGTCCATGTCAGGATAGTGCATAATGAATTTGGTAGCCCGTCTTTGGTGGACACCTTCAATAAGCTGGACATTTTGTTTTGAAGTCCCGCTCCAAAAACAGCTACCATACTCAAGGTCACTCCTGACAAGTGCAGTATAAAGAGTCTTAGTCACTTTAACTGGTGCATTAAAACCAACTGTTCGCATGATCATCCCCATCTTTCGGTTGCTCTTTTTAACGACTTGTTTTACATGATTACTCCAGTCAAGTCTGTCTGAAACATTAACACCAAGATCTTCAATGGCATTAATTTTCTCAAGGGTAATACGATTCATCTTATTAGCAAATTGAACTTGATTTATGCGCCTGGACATGGTAATAACCTGACATTTTGAGGGATGGAAGTTGAGGTCCCACATCAAACTCCAATTATACAAGGCATCCAAGTCTGATTGCAGTAGCTTACAATCGGAAGTACTGCTAATGCTTTTGTAACACTTGGAATCATCCACAAAAAGAGCAACATTTGCATGTTTGGCAACGCTGGGTAAGTCGTTAATAAAAAGAACAAAAAGCAAAGGACCCAAGATCGAACCTTGTGGGACACCTGAAATGACAGGGAGCCAGTCAGAGTTTACCCCATCAACAACCACTCTCTGCTCCCGTCCAGTAAGGTACGAACTAAACCAGTTTAGGAGGATGGAATGCATACCAAAGGATTGTATTTTGTGTAAAAGAAGTTTGTGGGAGACGCTGTCGAAAGCTTTTGAAAAGCAAGATAAATCATATCGACTTGCCCAGCGTTGTCCATAGCAGCACTGACCTCGTGAAAAACGGTAAGGAGTTGAGTAGTAGTTGACCGTCCCTTAATAAAACCATGCTGAAGATGATATAGCTTGGACTTTATTTCAGGGAAGATAACATTATAAATGGCCCTTTCCATTACCTTGCCGCATATACATAAAAGTGAAACTGGACGATAATTACCAACTTTTGGTTATCAGATTTTTATAGACTGGAATTACGTTGGCCTTCAACCAATCACTGGGTAAATTACCTGAATCAATTGACATATTAAAAATATGACAAAGGGGAGATGCAATCTGGTTAGCACATTCCTTTAAGACACGCGGAGATATGCCATCAGGTCCTACGGCCTTAGTAACATCTAGATTTTTCTGAATGTCAAGCACATTATCAACCTGAAGTTTAATATTGCCAAGGGATTCATGTTGGAAAATTGGCACATCAGGAAGTGTAATGTTTACCTTAGGCTGGGTAAAAACAGAATAAAAATAATTGTTAAACATTGTAGCCTTGCTTGTGGCAGTCGCAGCACACTCATCACCACTATAAATTGCTTGGGGGCAGAGATTTTGATCTGGTCTTAGATCTAAAAAAAGGACCAGAATCTTTTGGGTTCTCCAGGATGGTAGTCCCAAACCCGTCAATGTAATCTTCATACTTGTACGAAATCATGTTTTTCAACTGGTTACGAAGTTTACGAAAAGTCGCCCAGTGGCTTTCAGAGTTAGTTTTTTTGGCCCGCTTCCAGGCAGTGTATTTTTTGTTCCTAAGATGTCTAGCATCAGAATCAATCCAAGGAGGTGTAGTACTATCCCTGATTTTAATCTTGGGGATGTGCAAGTCCAAAATACTATTAAATATGTGAATAAATGTTGCCCATGCAGAATCAACTGATATAGCATCATAAACATCACTAAACTTAGCACACAACAACTCGGATCTAATTAGATCAAAGTTAGCTTTCTTAAAGTTATACACATAGCGAGGAACTTTTTTGAGTCTTTCAACAGAAGTTACAATTCAAAACTCAAGAAGCTTATGGTCAGTTGTGAAGATTTCATCTGACACACCCAAATTAATAACCTTATCTGTAGATGTTGTAAAAAAAAATCTACAAAATATCACTATGAAGACAGGAGTGTAGATGATGGCATACCTACAAATTCCAAGTTTCTCTTGCCATTGTTAGTCACGCTTGTGTTTTGATTATGATACATCTTGTAAAAATCAGAATCACTATCAGGTACACTGGATCGTATTTTATCCTAAAGACAAGGTAGAAATGAATACCGTCGTTATACACCTCTTTGTAATTGACCACTTCGTTGACCACTTCGTCTTGTTCAAGACGCCCGGTCTCAATATACTATGGCCAGCTAATTTCCTCAGGCCCCGGCCGCTTTATACGGCCAATAAAAATCAAATTTCTGCACTGATCATTTGTATTCAGCCCCATTGGCAAGCCAAGCGAACACTCACAGCTATTGGCACTGTCAGTTTTTCTTCATGGTTTTACATTGTACAAACCAGGTCGGCGATGCGAAGCCGAGCGTATTTTGAGCACGCCCATCGCTAAATAGAATCGATCGATAGAATCTAACACGCGTTACATACAGCATGTGGCCCGAGTGGATAAGGGCTTGAATCAAGACTACTTTGTTGCCGTTGGCGGCGTTTGGCTATGCTGACTCCAATTAGGCCGGAGTTAGCGAAGTGGAAAACTGAAAGCGAGGCCAAAGATGTAAATTACATACGACTAATTATACAAAGTTAATTTGCCAAGTAACTATAAGGACTATCTTGCTGAGACTTGGTAGGCTACATATGTAGTACAAGTACAATAGAATTATATTACGTTCAGCTCATTTTAATCTGCACATGAAAATGAAAAAGAGATGGGCGCTTCGGCCTGTAATCATTGCTCTGGCACTACTTTACCTTACCTACCCAAGGTAAGGCATATTATATATACACTCCCATAAGCATAAGCGATAAGTTGTTCTCTCTAGATATTCTCTAAATATCTTCTAACAAACACTCCGAAAGTGAAGAACATTATTTAAATTGTCGGAATGAAATAATATAAGCTTACCAAACTATGCCACACATTCACATCCGGTGAGTTATCAGTAGCCCGAATGACAGTAATGAACCCATGACCATCTTTCAACTGACTGTGTCCTGCATAAGTTTGTTTTGAAAATCTGTCAGACCAGATTGGCTCTGTAGGTCTCATTTCAGCAGTTCCAATTTCATCAAAAGATGCCATCTGTGAAATCAAATTTTAATATTGTATTTCATGAACAACTGCATTTAAAGATGCGTTATAAACATTATAAACAAAATGATAAAGGAGGCAACAGTTTGACATCATGATCCTCAGCGAGGTTCCAGGAGTGCCTGTTTACAAGTGAGCATATATAGAGGGTGGGTCAAGAGAAAGCTGTTTAGGTTCTGTAGATTGGGTCTGGGATGCCTAGGCTGGCTGGATTGTAACGATTTGGTGAAACATGTCGGCCATTTTGATGGACGCCAAATCAAATTGCCCCAATTTTTAGTCTTGTATATTGTTCACAAGTTGAGATGCATAGCAAAATATAGTGAAAATGGCAACATGAACTTTTATCTTCATACCGATTCGTGTACCTAGACAATGAAATAAAATTATCGAAATGCTACGGGTTTCCACTTCCCCCGTGCCCGTCTATTATTGTTGACGTTACGAAGGCCTACAGGCCTACATGCCGCCTTGGTCTCCACTGAAAACCCACCCATCGATATACCAAAATTGCTGAAAAGGTACCCCAAAACCGTAGCACATACCCGTATACCTTCAATCATGGAGAACCCCCTCCGGGCAAAGAATGTAAATACTCGAACAGTTTTGTCAGAGGGCTATTACTCCGAAAGCTGCACTTATCATTGCTTATTATAGGGTAAGTCTCTGATTCCTTCAGCGAAAACTATTGTTTGTAATCTACTTTTACGCCAACTGGCCTTTGACCCTTATCAAAGCAATCAACTCTGAAACGTATCGCGAATTATTTAAAATAAAATTGGTTATCTCTTGCGCTGTTTGTCTTATCTCATAGTGTATTCAAATGACATTGTATATGTGTCAAACTGAATTGAAACATGTTTGATTTATTCATTTGCAATCAACGATATAGAGTCGAGATGAATATCGTTGAAGATTTGGTCCGTGCTTTTGGTAAAGAAGGTGAAAATTGGTTTTAAAGCCATGTAGGGCAATAGAAAGAGTCAATGAATCAGTTCAAATGCAATATATTCAACCATAGATATTCAACTGACCTGTGGATAAAACACCACGTCATTCGTAATGTCCTGTCGAATCCACAAAATGCCTCCCTCGTCAGTGTCCACTTTTACACGGTATTTGCTTTCATTCATGTCATTTTCTTGTACGTCTAAGTATACGAACTGGATTGGTTGACCTTCTTCTGTATAAAATGACATAGCTTTTTCTGATGAAAGACGTTGCCCTAGGAAGCTAATCGTCATGTCTCGGTATTTTGGCAGCACCTTAATGCGAAGTTGGCGTTTACTCTTTTGGAATTGTGCATAATGTGGATTGAGTTCCCGCTGATCGGCGACGATGTTATGTATGTCTAAACATTTTTCGCCACTGAAAGATGCTCTTTAACAGAAATAAAATAAGCAAAACGGGTTGCAAACTTTTATAATACTATAACAAAGATCAACAAATAAAAATGTGTTTGAAATTTACCTCAGATGTAATAGTCCATCCAGTTGGTGGACATCCAAGTTAGTCAGTGTCTGATGCCGCAAAAGTTGATTGTCAGAATTGAAAATCTGCCATCCTTGAGGAAGACTGAGTCTACAATTACATCGTCCTGGCAAGTTCCAAAATGTATAAAAGATTATTAATTTCATTTTCCATCCATGAGTGAGCAAACCATATACACAAAATTGTTAGATAAATGAGCAAGCTCTTTTCACTTCTGTTTTCTCTGTTGTTTTGAGTGCATACCCTATCATTGTTGATGAAATTGCTGATTGGATAATGACGATTATGATGATGATGACGCGTCGACGATGATGATGACGACGACAATGACGATGATGATGACGACGACGACAACGATGATAATGATGATGATGATGATAATGATGATGATGATGATGATGATGATGATGATGATGATGATGATGATGACGATGACGATGACGATGACGATGATGATGAAAATATTCTTGGACGTAATCTTGATTTCCGATATCTTTATGTACCTGTATAATAATTGCAAGTAATGCCTTCATCGCAGTTGCATAGTGCTAATTTAGAATCTCTAGTTTGTAGGAGTTCCGTTCCTACATCCAATGAAATATCATCCCCTTCTATGCCAAACACATGGTCTAAGTGAAGATAAGTCCCATCAGAAGGTCCTGGGATGTGAATGGTTATTTCTGCTAGATCACTGATGCGCCCTTCACTGTCCATTGCGATATAGTACAAGTAAATGATTCTTGAGTCTCCAACTGGAACTCTGCAAGTACAAAAGTATAAAGTATACCCTGAGCCAATCCATGTCAACTCCAGGGATGTGCACCACAGCACCTCTTCAATTTGTTTCTTTTTCTGTGTGGTGGTAGATATTGATAGCTATTGATGAGAAAGTAAAATCCTGAAAATTTGAGCTTCATACTCCATTTCGTTTTCCTGTGGCATCAATTTGAAATTTAGGGGGGGGGGTCCGTGTAAAAAATATGTCGCAACGCGAAAGACGACTTTTGGAGGTCCATAAATGTATAAAGGGAACCCTTTACAACTTTGAAAAGTATGTATCCTGGGGTACTTTTTTGTGTAGAATTCAAATATGGTATTGAAGAGGTGCTGTGGTGCACATCCCTGGAGTTGACATGGAATGGGTCCCCTACAACATTTTGTAATCGAGTGAATTTCAATGCCTTATGACTTTTGTCGTAATCAATGTCAGTTGATTTCGTTAGATACCAATACGATTCAGAAATACGCTTCCTTCAAGTTCGTTTCCTTTCCTTTAAGGACCTCAATCCTTCATTCTGTCAACATCTGTACACATGCAGGTAAACTAGCACTTGAGATATTTTCAACTGCGTAGGCAAAAACAATGGAGCTGCCCACCCAGATGAAAAGAATTTCACTTGCTATTTACTATAACTATGTGATGCTGTCTACAGAGATTTCCGCGATGAAACCAAGGGAAACTAAAAACATTACTTATGGAAAGGTGGAATTTTATGCCTCAGGAACCAAATGGACTAGTTTACCTTTATTAAACCAGCTTTCTGTTAAAAAATCATATAATATTCCAGTTATGAAATAACATTAATATCTTTAAAATTGACACAGAGAGAAGTTGAATTTACAAAATATAGTCTTACGTAAACTCAAAGAAACCCGAATCTTCTTGAAGTTCCATTCCCATATATGGTGTAAGAAGCTGATAGCGTAGATTTGGTTTAGGCACTTCGTTATTGTGGCGACAAACCGAAAGTCTCCCAATTATCTTGTTATCGAAATGTTGGAGTGGATCGTAGGTGTACACTTTATCAGCTGCTTGGAATTTGTTTCCTGAAAAATTCAGATTATTATACAGAGTGATCAAAATAAAGTACAGTTTAAACAATGTGTTAATTAATCTGACTCAAGGCCAAAACACCTTTTTCCCAAATTCATTTGCACAACTAAAGACACTGATTAATTAAATTAACAATATCTAAGTCTTTTAATAAAAACAACAATATTTTATTGAGTCAACATAAACGCATACAATCAATTATATACACTTCCTTCAACCTTCTTCTTGTTCTTGATTGTAAAGTTCATGTTCTTGATGTATATCTGATTCAATTGTCCTGCGAAGATCACTGTTCAGTGAAGTCCACTTTTTATATCCTTTGCATAAAGTCCTCGCACAGCTGTATATCTCCAAAATGGTGCTCTTTTCACCTTCCACACAATTTCTAATGGAGAACAGGCCTGCATTCAGCAGTTTTCCTCCTGTTTGCACTTATATTGACGTGTTGTTTCATAAACCGGACTTCAGCAAGTCTACAGGAGAATATTTATATATTCCTTTCTTGGAAGAGGTACGCCCTTTGACGTATTCTAGATCTTCACTAGATAGTAGTACATTGACTATTAGATATGTCTGGTTCGCAATTTCCTTTCTTTAAAGGCATATGGACTATAAGCACACTATTATACTGGCCCAAATCAACACTGTACTGTGAAGAATTGTGTTTACATTTTCTTATTATACTAACCAAAAAGTCCCATTCTATTAATAACCAATTACTTCATTCAAAATATATGTTATCTGGGAAATTCCTAAGAATAATTATAAATATTAATCTTTGTTGGGTTTTTTTTCAACATAATGTTATATTCACTCTACAATATCGGGGATTCCCCTAATGGTGCAATACATTGAACATTTTAGAAAGAGGAATTCCCAACTATCCAAAATTAGAAATGATTCAAATTGTTGTTGCTCAACTTGATGGATGAGAGGAGAATCCCTAAAATGTCTCATGAAATAGATTTTAATTGTAAACAAAGATAACTAATTAAATTAAATTACTCACATCACAAATGCGACTTAATTAAAAAGCATGAGGTATTTGGTCGAAATGCTAGAATTGCCAGCTGAATCAACATCTTGTCCTCCCATAACTGAAAAATTACTGGCGTAATCAGTGGCTATTTTTGCGAGCCGAGTAAAAATTCAGGTGTGCGAAGTCAATTAAAATCAAAGCAATATGAAAATCATTAAAAAAATTATGTTAAACCATTTTCTTATTGATAGTCTTAGTAGTCACTTTTCCACATAGCCATCAGGCAGCGGCGGCGCCACAGGGGGGGCAAGGGGGGCAATTGCCCCCCCTATGATTTTCAAAAAAGAGGTAAAAGGAAGGAAAAAGAGAAGAGAAGAAGGAGAGAAAAGGGAGGGAGAGAAAGAGAGGAGGAAAAGAAGAAAAGAAGCCATTCCCTCCCTGACCATGGTTAGAAGGAGGAAACTCCCCCTTCGGACATCTTGCCCTTGTGGAATGCTGACCTTGTTGGTTTTTATATTTTGGGCCCATTTTCGCCGCAAACTAAATGTAAAAGAGTGAAAAACTCACTCCCGCAAAGAGTGATTCACTTATAAGACCACTCAAAAAGGAGTGAAATGTGTTTTTTAACATTAAAACCACTCAAAAAAGAGTGAAACCACTCTTTCAAGGAGTTAAATGAAGGACAACTCTAAAAACGTGTTGTCCTTCATTTAACTCTTTGAACGAGTTGCAATTCACTCTTTTAGAGTGGTTTTCACTCTTTTTGAGTGGTTTTAAGTTTAAAAAACACATTTCACTCATTTTTGAGTGGTTTTATAAGTGAATCACTCTTTTGGGGAGTGAGTTTTTCACTCTTTTACATTTAGAGACTTTGGAAAAATCCTGGCTACGTCACTTTCCTGGCGCGGCAACACATGCAAGTCTGTGTCATGCAGCAATTAATCATTATAAATAAGTTTACTTTCAGTCCGATATCACACAACTTTTACGGGGTTTCATCACATTGTATATCCAAAACCTATACTAGAACGAAAAAGTGCAGAAATATATAAATAAGCAATTGGCTTCATTACGGCCGGCCAGGGTGAAAAGGTGGATCTGTTTTGGTCCTCTCCTAAAATTTTGACCAAGAAAGCATAAAGAACCTAATGTTTTCGCTCGCTACACTCGCGAATGGGCAAATTTGGTCCTTTTCTGACTGAAAAAGCATTTAAAAAAATTTTGATCATAGGGGGCGACTACCTCCCGCCTATGCTCCTGATTACGGCTTTCAGTTTGAAATATTTCCAACCTCAAGACACCCCTCCTCCCGCCCATTCATATCATATCGTGCCAATTTATAAAAAAAAACTGGCATATCGTATACAATGCAACTGACTTAACATACACCACGTTGCGACCAGAGGCGTAGATCCGACCCGGGGTGGGGGTATAAATCCCCCCAATATTTTGATAGGGAAGATGAGGTTGGGAAGATGGTCCATACAATCATTCCCCAATGTTGACGCCTGTATGTGGGTTTCTGACCAAAAGTAACCTCATATTTGGACATTTTAGCCTAAAAGTGCCATTTTTGCGCTTCGCGCGACTTTATTAACATTTCCACCATATTTCACTTCGTGCATATGTACCATGAACTTCTTTTGTAGCCAAAAGGTGCTGGATTGAGTAGGTCCATGCCTAAAACCATCGGGCTGAAAGTCAGGCCCTTGAATGAAATCCATAAAAATATGCGGTTGGAAAAATATAACCCTAAAAAGGGTGAAAATTGTGCATCAAATGGCTTCATTTGTGCTTTCATTTTGAAAAATTTTCAAATTCTGAGGGGGGCACATCCCCCTCAGACACCCCCCTGCGTCGCGCAAGCGCGACGGGCGGCGCTGTCGCGCCGCATCACAAATTTACAAAATTGTTTTGCCCCCCCTATCAAAATACCCTGGCGCCGCCCCTGCCATCAGGGCATTGGCACCATTCCTTTGTATGCATATATCAGTTCTTCTCAACCACGTTTTATGAGAGACGCCCTGTCTGGGATGTCAACAAGAGGACTTGTGAAAACCTTTGATTTCAGATAGCCCCACAAGAAGAAATCCAGAGGTGTAAGATCAGGAGATATTAGAGGCCATTCCACTTGGTGCTTCAAAGCAATTACATGATTGCCAAACAATTTTGCAAGGCGTTCTGTCAATTACTGTTAGGAAAGTGGTGAAACTGTGGTTTTCATGTTATTTTAGTTGACTTCGCGCAACTTTATTTTTACACGGCTCACAAGAAAAATAAACAAACAAACCAAAAAATGGGTCTGCACTGTTAACAAAATGAATGTAGTTTTACAGAAACCGTAAAGGAAAATAACGGGGAAAATATAATTTTTCCTAATTGCTGTTAGTCAATTACTATCTTTGCAAATGCACTGTAAAATCTGCTGCCGGCTATTTTAAGATTTACAATTATTTAGCTGGCAACAGATTTTCCAGAAAATTTACGAAAGTGGCAGTTGATTAACAGGGAATCCGTATATTCAGCGATTTTAGCCCGTGGTTTAACAAGCAAAAGAGGACAATGGCTGTGAAATTATTTATTTATTTATTTTTTACATTTGGGAAAAAGCACAGGCAATACCCAATATTGCTCAAAGAGTACTTAACTCAAATGGAAGCCCTACATACTAAACGAACAAAAATATACTAAAAAGCAAAAACAAGATAAAAAGCCAAACAAAAACCCGGAATAAACTGCTTTAACTGCAGCCTTGAAAGCGGACAATGTGGAACAACAGACAATATTTTCCGGTAGCTCTTTCCACAACTTGGGTCCTAGGTCATGTAGGTGGAAGACACTTCTTTGACAAAGTGTGAGGTGGCTGCCCGGGGGTGGCTGGAACGTAAATGAGGTGTGAATACATTAGGAGCAAATGAAAGGCCGGAAAGAATTGTGAAAACATGGCGCACCGTGAAGTAGTCTCGACGGACCTCAAGGAGGAAGATTAGTTAGCACTAAGTTTTTAAAAGCAAAGTCTTTATCGAAGGCTTTCGCCAGATCGAGAAAGGGCAACCACGCCATCTTTGCGAGTTTCAATAGCATTGTGCCAGATTTGAAAATAGGGATGACGCGGCATATTTTCCAAGCAGATGGGACGCTGCCAGAAGTCAAGGAAAGATTGTAAAAAAGAATTGGAGAGACTGTGATGGCAGTACCTTTAAGCCTGGCACCCAAGATATCATCGATACCAGAAGCAGATGAAGAGTTCAGGAGAAGAATGAGATCAAATACGTCCTCGACATGTTCAACGGAACAAACTATACTAGAAAGATTCTCTGGAGGATGTGTAATACTGGATGAAAATTCAGAAATATGGACGTCGTCGACAGAATTTGTAAACTTCCTGTGTTGTTTTACCTGTTATTTTTCTATAAGAGCTCTGTAAAACTACATTCATTTAACAGTGGGTGCAATAATTATGAGCCCCGTGGAGTTAAAATGGCGGTTGGAGTAAGATGGCCTTGGCAGGTCGAAGGGAGGGGGTGATGATTTTTGGCACACATTTACGGGGCACCTTTTAAATAACACGCTCTAAAAAGACCTACTATGAAAACAGTAGAGAAATGTAAACGTTCAAATGTGACAGGTCGAGGGATTTAAGCAATTTTGAAATTTCACCCCTGTATCGATGATATTGGCCTTTTAAAATAGGAACTCAGTTGACATTCAAATTGACCTAAAACATTTGTAAAACAGAACCTACTTATATTTCGTCACCTATATACCTGCCCCCTACTATTCGTCTATCGAGATTGGATTTCGAATGTCTTACCTTGGCAAGGTCCAGATGTAGTAGGAGAAACCCAAATCCCAAGGAGAAAAAAGAGTAGGCATATAATGACGTTCATATTGCCGATTCTGGTGTTGCACGAATTACACTAAGCTCATAGCCCTATAGTAGTGGAAAGGTAAAAACATTTACTCAAAGAAGCCTTAGAATCAAATGTAATTTCTCTTGTTAGGCCAGAGCAAATATTGTATACTCCGAAAGATTGTCAAGATGTCATGCAAAATGTCATTTCCTGTAAGACGTAAAAGTTGGTAGATATTGGCTGCCAGTTTGACGTAAACCGGAGATCATATCATGCATATGTGGGTATGGTCGTATAATCCTCTCCTATTTATGCTGTTGTAGAGTTTCTAAGCTTTCCTACGGCAAGATCATTAATTTTATAAACAAAGAAACAAGGAGACAACAAACAAATAGAACGAGCAAGTTTTTAATTTTAATTTTTAAATACAACTGATATACTGATAAGGAAAATGTGGCGCAGTAACAATATAAAACTAAAAATCTCAACAAAAGTAACTAACCCCCTTAAATAATGGCCCATTTTTCAAAAAGGGGCTATTGTATTAGAAATCTGTAAAATGCGTTGGAAGCAGAATATATTTCTGGGTACTTTGACACCTCATTTGATACGATCGCCCAGAAAACAATAAATTTAATGCAGTGAGGTCCAGATTTGAAAGTTACCCTTACATACAATTTTTTACAATACAAAAACACTCAGATATCATTACACAGATTTCCTTCCATTACACTGAATACAAAATCAATAGAATTTACTGCAACTTTCAAATCTTTGGTTACATTGATTTAAATGTACGCTGTGACGTCAATATTTAGTCAATTGCTACCAATGAGGTGTCAAAATGTGCAGAAACAAATTCTGCTTCCAACGCATTTTACAGATTTGTAACACAATCACCCGTTTTTGAATAATGGTCATTATTTTAGGGGGGTTAGTTACTTTTTTTGAGATGTTTATGTACGTAGTCGACGAATGTCAAAAATAAATTTATAAATCGTATGATAAAGGCAATCATGTGATGCCAAGATGTACATGTAAACATTGTTAGGTCGAAGTTCATTAGCTTGGATTATAATTTGTAAATAGAAAATACATGTTTATCATAATGAAGTTCCAACTGGGCATGTTTACAGTATAGCAAAACCAGTGGCGGCACCAGGAATTATTTTTCGGGGAGCATAGTGAATTTCAAGGGGGGCAAAATCGACCAATTTTACGCAAAATGACCGCAAAAGTTGGTAATTTACGCTATTTTGGGGTCTTTGCCTCAAAGGTGGGGGGGGAGGCAAACTGGGGGGGGGGGCAAGAAATATATTGATATATAATTCCCCTTGCCTTGCCCCCCCCTTATCGTCGCCACTGCGCAAAATACGACAAAATTTTTACGGCATTTCTTAAACTATTTCCCGCAACAGTTGCTGTTCATATTGGGGGAGGAAGGGTGCAGGCCGTCACTCAGAAGACCTGGTAGTTAGAAGACCCGCTATTCAGAAAACCCATTATTTAGAAGGTTTAATCAGAAAATATTTGATTAACGGGTTTTCTGTTTGCAGGTCTCCTGGTTAATGGGTCATTTTAAATGAAATCAAGCCCGCTATTCAGAATTTGACGGGTTTTCTGAATAGTGGGCCTTCTGAGTAACGGGTCTTCTGAGTGACGGTTGCACTCCGGGGAGGAAGTCACTCCCATTTTGGAGGTTAAGCGTACGTATGACGTAGGGCTGTTAAGACCACATTTTTCAGCATTGATGTCGCCCAAAGACTACATTTTTCCCGAACACATGCTATAAGTCATCGAAAGACCCTTTATTTTCCATTCAATTATGTTCGAAAGTTTTTATTTATCACTGAATTTATATTGTTAGTCCTACTTATTTTTTTAAATACCAAAGCCATTTGAAGCCATTTAGAACTAAAATTTCAATGGATTCTGCGGGGCTGCTTTAGCTCTCACACAAAAGCTCCATTTTTGAATAGTCAGGTCTACTGTATTACATGTCACTGTTATCCAGTGTTGTCTGTCACACAGTCGAGCCCCCTGGTGACTAACCCGGGGTCCCCACTCTGGGTAAACTTATACCTACCCAGAGTGTGGAGAGGGGTACTGGAACACCTGACAGAAATGAGAATAATACTTAAAAAATTAAACATTCTAGAGTATTCTATTTCCTTGGTATAAATGCGCGCGGAAACTATTGCCATTTTGAGCTAAAATAGTCATATAATTGGTGGGCTATATCACATAGTGACGTATTCGACATGTTTGACATTTTCATGAATTTAGCAGAGCAAGTAGGAAAAAACATTCTTCAAAATTTCCAAATCCTGGCTGTGGATGTTGCTTTATTAGTGAGATAATTAATTTATTAACCTGGTTGTATTTGCTTTATTTCAAATTGCCCATTTCACCATGTTCAGGTTGTTCATTTACACTTTTTTTTATAATGACGTATCTTGCCTCTCGTAAAAATCGCCGTTTCACATACTGACGTATATACATTTTTTTGCGTAAAAATCGATGTTTTCGCCGTTTCACATAACGACGTATTTTGTCACATTGAATTACAATGGTGTTATTTGCATCGTATCTCACAATGTGCAAGATTTGCCGTTTCACATACACGTACATTATTTTGTTTCTTTCATCTTCTCTGCTTTGATGAATACTCGAAATAATTGAAGCGTCTATGACTAAAACAGCATTTATATAACTTAATAAATGTCGTCTTATAGGCTGGAATGGTTTTCATTCAACTATATTTTAAGACTACATAAACATGCTAAATAACGCAAAAACTTCAATGCCGTTTTTCTCAAAATAGGCTATTTTGCAAATACGTCACTAATGATACGGCAGCCAACGGTTTGTATCAAAGATGTAAATCGCAACCTCTTTTTTATACGGCCGATCTCAAACACATATTATTGGTCAATCTGCGTATATGAACCGCACGTATGAATGAAGTCAAATTATCACACCTCACTGTTGCTTTGTTTAAAATTATAATGATTTCTTACAAACAAAATGGGTCATAATATTTACACCCTCCTTTGCATGTTCAATGTAATTGACTGTCTTTACCATATTTAAAACGTACACATGTGTTCATTTTCTATGTTGTCCACGCGTTTATTTCGTTCACGCAGAATCTTCAACACTGAGTAAGCGTCCTCGTTCGACACAGGAGAGTGACTTTGAATAGTTAAACGGGCATTCGATCACGCATAGTGTATGGTAATTGCAACCTCTTTAAGGGCTGGGGTATGAACGTTTGGACAGTATTTATTTTGGGACATTAGAGCACATCAGACATATCGAATCGCATTCTGAATACGAAGAATGTCATTCTGATATCAAATAATTTGATTTTTTGAAATTCGCAATTTAATACACATTTTATGGCAAATCATTAAAAATTGATATTTTTGATATTTAACAGTACTCGAAGTAAACTTTACAAATCTGATGATTTATACTTAAAGTGTATGTAGGTGGGATGAAAAGCCGACGATCAATTGAAAATGTTGACCTTTCGTATTGAAGATATGGATTTTTTTCCAAAAACACCCAAAAAAAATAGGTCTTTTGGGAAAAAAAATCCATATCTTCAATATGAAAGGTCAAAATTTTCAATTGACCGTCGGCTTTTCCTTCCTGCTACATACACTTTAAGAATATATCATTAGATTTATATAATTTACTTCGAGGACTGTTATATATCAAAATTTGAAAAATATCAAATTTTTATAATTTGTCATAAAATTTGTATTATATTGTGATTTTCAAAAAATGAAAATTATTTGATATCAGAAAAACATGCTTCGTATTCAGAATGCAATTCGATAGGTCTGAGGTGCTCTCATGTCCCATAAAAAATACTGTCGAAACGCAATAAACGCTCATTTTAGATCCCTTAATGTCAATTGCGGTGCACAGTTAAATGAATTGGTAACTGTTTTTGGCGTGTTTCAAACACGGTCTAATGCCAAACGGGAAATCAATCTGGTCACGTACATTCAAAATCTGGTACCAATATGAAAATTGATCAGACTTGTACCTTAGGAGTCCACCTCATCTAAGTCGAAGTTCGAGTTGCCGAGTCCGAAAAATCGAGAAATCTAAAAAACTATGACTTGAGTCCGTATTCCATCCCCATGGTCTGAGACTTTGTTCAAACTTGAAGTAATAATTATGGATTTATACCAGATTCCAAATAGAGAATAAATCTGTACCATCATGTAGGTATACATTGTACAGTTCGTCAGCTGCCACAATGTATGATGTAAAGTCAACACATTTTGGGTTAAATTTGAGATCTATTGCACATTTTAGATTGATTGATTTTAATTGACATTATTTCAGATTCCTGGACTATATTATACTCTCACTTAAGGGTGGTCTAAACCCTGGAATTATGGAAACTTTCGGGCCTCATAACTGCTAAATTATTAGTCTAAAGAATTATAAAAGTATACATTTTTAGAATGGAAATGACTTGATGAATTCATCTGTGAGGTCTAATTTGGGCCAAAATGCTAATTGTTGGACAAAATCACAAAAAACTGTTTTTTTGCCCAAATTTTTTCGCGCAGCGTAACAAAACAATTGTTTGGCCAAAAAAATGTTTTTATTAATTTTTAAAAACTAGATAAAAATATCTAGGGACCGTTTTTTCATTTTTTTGAATTTTGACCAACTTCACCCAAAATATTTGAAATTTGGGCGAAAATCAGGCTTTTTTGTGATTTTTTTGAAAATTTTGCATTTTTTGACCATTTTTGGTGCAAATTTCTCAAAGTTGGTCAAAATTCAAAAAAATAAAAAACTGTCCCTAGATATTTTTATCTAGTTTTTAAAAATTAATTAAAAAAAATTTTGGCCAAACAATTTTTTTGTTACGTTGCACGAAAAAATTTGGGCCAAAAAACCTGTTTTTTGTGATTTTCTCCAAAAATGAGCATTTTGGCCCAAATTGGACCTCACAGATGAATTCATCAAGTCATTTCCATTCTAAAAATGTATACTTTTATATTCTTTAGACCAATAATTTAGCAGTAATGAAGCCCGAAAGTTTCCATAATTCCAGGGTTAAGACCAACCTTAACATTATTCCGTTCGCGTGATCGGCAGAAGTGAAAATGTCGATTTTGGAAACCACGGTTTAATGTACTACGCTAGCAGTGGACAGACACTGTGGACAGAAACTGAGAGAGTTATTTGCAATGTTTATGATTTAGACATGAGATTTTATTATAAAGTTGTGCCTATACATAATTGCTGATCATTGGTGCACTTGTAGACAAAATATTTTGTACAGAACCCTTTGATAATCTTTTTTAGAATAACCGTCCATTTTGTGCGTGTAGTTTCAAAGCCACGTGTCGTCCCCAGCACTCCCACCAGGGAATTGTATATCCCCTTCATGATTGCTATTTCTTTTTAACCACACCCTATTGCTCGCACCATCAGGAGCATCTAATCGCGTTGATAGTTGTCTGTTAACTCCCGCAGGTGTGTCTCCTTCCAGTAGTGGTGGCTGTGGGTTCTTCTGTCTATACAAACTGCGTACTCTGTCGGTTGAGAGGAGAGCGGAAAAGACAAAGATACCTTGCAAAGAGTACGTAACACGATTGATGTCATTTAGGATCTGGATTTGGAAGAGCAAATCTGCAATCGCTAGGCCCCATGGTATGAGGAGTAACAAACATAGCTGTAATATAAATAATGAAAATTATGTAGATTAGGATTTGAAAAACATAAGAATTATTAAATCTTTACGGTCGATCGTTCTAAATCATTTTACTATTGGAAACAACTATGAAGATTTTCCGCTCTAGGCCTGAATTGTAAACATTACCCACAATTTCGGTATACAGATGTGATCTTTCCTCCAGAATGATCGGCGCTGATGTTGAAAAACAAAAAAACCCATATGCACTAGGCCGGCTCAGATCTGACCGACACAAGCCTTAGAGAACACAGACCAGTGGAAGTTTTCAGGAGAAATCCTCCACATTTTTCAGGCTCATTTAATCATTGCAAAAAAAATACTAAGTGCCAAGTGCACAAACAATTGAGAACCCCCCGCAAATTTAAGTTGACCCCTAAAGTCGATTCGGAAGCGGCATGTGTACTCCAAATATGTTTATAAAAATGTTTAAACCTGTTTAAAGGAAGCATACATCATTATATCTTACCACAATGTAAAGTATAATATCTGACACAGTACTTTCTGTAATCTCCTCTGTAAAAGCTGTAACAAACTCGCGTATCTTTCTCACACGGAGTACACCACAGATAAAGGCAATGGTGCTAACAAGAAGAAGAACTAAGATGGGTACAACTAACGAAAACAAGAGAGCCTCAGATCCCTGTAACGAACATTGTGTGTCTCCGCCATATGATAGTTCTACATTCATACACTGACAAAAATGTATCCAAAGACAAACGCCTATTGCTACTCCTGGCATTATCCAACCAAACACAAACATCTTGCAGAACAGGTATGCGGCCTTGCTTTCGACTCCAATCGCTATGACGGAAGCAAATAAAGTCAACCATCCAAATGCTCCAAGCCATGCGAAATGCGCTACAGCAGCCACAGATAGACATGCTATCTTATGGAATAGAAACAATTCGGAAACAATGGACAATGTAAGTCCAACGATGAGTGCAACGAACATGTTAAGGAGACATTTGCCGGGTACATCGCGAAGTCTCGAATTACAGCAGTATAACATAAATAGAACAAGCAAGGAAACCACGGATAAACCAACACACGCGACAATAACAATTTCAAAAATTGGCCGCATCGACCAAGGCATCAACAGTCGTGATGAACACACTTCCACTGTCCCGTCAGTTTGGAAAGCGTATTCTTCTCTCGAAAGAGTTATGTTGTAATTCTTGTAATTAGTTAACCATATTGTTCTATCTGCATCAACTACTTGATAGTTAAACGGTTCCACTGTAGTTGAGACACATGCCAGTTGACTTCCTTCTACACATACATCAGGCACACGCGTGGAATTGTAGATGTTCGTAAGGTTATATTGTATTAAAGCTAAGAAATTATTGTCAGTTTGGCTTTCGATGAGATTTGGATACAATTCTGACTCTGATTTAAAGAACGTTGTGCATTGGGTTCTCAGCTTGTCAGATATTGGATTGAATTGCTGTTTTAGGTAGAGGCTTATATTTGTGATATTGCAAGAAGAACATAAATCTAATTGATCGGCGTTATCTTTGGATGCACCATCAAGTGCTGTGATAAGTGGATACGCGTAACTGTAGTCCTTGAAGACAATGGACAAAGATACTGGATCTGGACAGGTATTTGACATTTTCTCAGAGGTGGCATTAACACGAGCAGTGATGGTATCTTCAATACTCAGAAACTGAAAGCTGAAACCAATTTCCTGTAGAAGACAGTGCAAAATAGGATTAAGCGTATTGATTTCAACCGTAGTAGTTGGTGCGCTTTCCGTAGAAGTAATAGATTCTCTTGTTGTTGTAGATATTGTAATTCCTCCGGGGACAGCTGTAATTCCTCCGGGGAACGCTGTAATTCCTCCGGAGATCGCTGTAATTCCTCCGGGGACTGCCTTTGCGGAAACCCTTTCTGGGTCCTCTGCTGTGGGACTTTTTGAAGGAGTGTTTGTTAGGGTTTCTACTGGGATTTTTGCTGGTGCATCTGTTGGGGCCTCTGGTGTAAGACACGTTTCTTCCGTTCGATTAAACGCTGATGTGCACGGTACACTTGTACATTGACGTATGAAGGGATCATATAATTCTCCATTTGGGCAAGAAACTTGTTCTGCTTCACTGTATACTCCTTCCAAAAATGCGTCAAAACTGAAATGGACATCGACTGTTTCGAAGGTAACAAGTGTTGGACAATTAACACCAAAGCAAGGTAAAAATGGATCTCTAGGACATTCATCAGGGCACTCAGTGCAGTATTGTGACTCTGGGAGCTCCACGCCATTACATATGGCACAGTGTGGGTTCCTATACAAAACACCATCAAAGGTCACAGGGGCGTAATAAATAGAACAGAGGTTGTGAAGATATCCATTGATGAAATCACTTGGACATTTGTCGACCACGTCATATGGACATCTTCTTGGTTCAGATACACGTCCTGATGGTACAACCTCAAAACCAACGATATCACCAGATAATGCAATGATTAACGACGGATTAACGTATCCTCCACCTCCTACATTATTAGGATCATGATTTAAGCGAATTCCCCACTGAGTAACATCTTGGATAGTTAATCCATGACAAACTGCACAGAAGATGTTCTTGTATGCTCTACCCTCTGAATCAAATACTGGTAATAAGCCAATGACATCGTTGAAATCTCTGTTCATTTCGCATAATGACCTTTCAGTTGTATCAACGACAGATACAGGACATTTGGTGATTAAAACATACGCAGTATGATAAATGTCGCTTCCTGGTACTGGGCTGCACTCATACAATGTCTTGTCGACTCCTTTCCAGAATGCCGAATCGGAGTCACTGCAAGGTACATTCTGGTTGCTGAAATCATAGCAGCAGTCGTTGAACATATCACATTGGCAGTCACAGCGACAATCCTGACGTGGGTCGCTGACAGGAGCAGTGCTTTTCGCATGTCCGCAGTGATGTCCGCTGCACAAGTTCACAGGGAAATTTGTCGATTGGTGGTTGAATACTAAAACAAAGAAAAGATATTCAACATTATAAACGGAAAGAAGAGGAGAGTAGAATCGGAGAGTATCGTTTACTTGAACTATAAACGCATGTTTGGTAGAACATAATATTGATGGATTTAGTAGAATTGTGAATGTTATTGTCTTCGCATGTGACTTCCATATAATGAACCATGATAGACAGTTTATTTTGTAAGATACACAGGTAAAGTTTCAGAACGCAGAATGTTGCCATTGAAACTCTTGTCTGTAGTATTAATTATGAATATAGGGTGCTTGTCTACCAAAGATTTACTTACCAACTCCACACTGTACACCTGCAGGTGTTGTATTAGGGCTTGCGCATTCAGCACCTGCCGTAAATGGACATTCTCCGACAGCGTTTTCATTTCCGACGCACACAAATTTATCGTAACCCACTTCTCCTAGATTAATCGTAGGAAAGGCGTCAGGTGTCGTTGAAAAGGCCCATGGGTATCCTAATTGCTGACATACAGTATTGGCATCACGTATGTCCCAATCTTGTGCGCAAACTGTGCCCCATTTCTGATTTGAACAACGCATTTCCACGTATCCTTCGCCTTCGAAGTTACCTCCAGAAAGGCGAACCTCTAGGTCTGTCGGATCTGTTGAAAGATTATTCAGTGAAAATGAAAAAAGAAAACGCTGCATTCTAATGATATTTGCTATAATTATAAGAGATCCTACTTTTCTAATGATATTTTGCTATGAGATCCTACTTGGTAATTTTAAAGCATTAATCAAACCACAGCGTAACGCACCCAAAATACTGTAGTTTATAACTAGATCATTAAACATTGATACAAAATGATACTAACTTGCTATACAAACCAACCACACGTCGTCTCCCGTCTTACAACTCTGAGAAGCGTCGATGAAAGCTACATTTTGACACTCCCATAGAGAAGATTCCGAACCCAAGCAATCACCATCTAATGTCAGGATGCCACTACCAGAGCTTGGAGTGTGTGCTTGTGCATCACTTGTTGTGAGGGCATGACAAGCAGACCACCAGCCTAAATCTTGACATATTACAGAGGCATAGATTGGATAGAATGAACTTCTACAAATACCCTGCCATTCGGTTGAATTTGGAAAGCGTACCTCAAGACGCCCTTCATTTGACGTGACACCACCAGTGAGTTGAAAATCTATCGGAGGTCTGCCAGTATCTGTATGAAAAAATAAATACTTAAAAATATGTAATAATTGGGGATTTTAATATTCATAGTAAAGCACTGTAATTATGAGACACAAGCGAATTTGAATAATGGCTACACTGTCTTTATCAATTTAAGTTTACCGAATGTCAAATGTAACCAAAATTTGTTACATTTCCTCGAATATTTTAGACTGTTGATATGAATCAATGTTGGAGACTTGCTGGGTATTTTTGTTCTTTCATTGAGTACGCATCTAGAACTTGTCCGTTAAAAATATTACTGATCCCTCTTATGGAAGATTGAAAAAAAAATGTAATTGCGCTCATGAAAAAAAAAAGACCACCTCACCCCTGTTCGACTAACACCAGAGACGTGCTTAGGGATCAGTTGTCAGGGGCAGAATAACAATATTCCATTGGTTGTTATATTTTGGTCCCACATTACTGGAACAATTGCAGACCTTACTGAAAATACAGATCTGTGCTAAAAAGAAACAGTTCAAGGTTTTTACCATATGTATGAAAGTTATCGGTGGAGCAATAGTGCGATAATTCGTACTAGTTAAATCCCCGGGCTTCACTTGTTTTGCATAATTTCTTCATCCAAAGTTCGTTTCGATATTGGTCATTAATTCAGGCCTTATTAATATTATTACTATATAATCATTATGATGTTATCATAAGCGTTGTCTGTTTTGCTATAACAGCGGATGTTAACCAAGGTAATCTTGGTAATACCCGGTCATTGGAGGAAATAATGGCAACTATACCAATATCGAAACTTCTATATGCACGCTTGATGAGAGCTACTGACAACCGTTAAAGTGCCCGTAGTAATGCTATTACTCATAAGCTATTCCTATTAATATCATTAACTGTTGCTAACTTACTGCGACATATGGACAAAATAATAACGACCATTATGTATTTTAATTGAAACATTATGCTGTAAAGAATCCTGGGGTAAAAGTGAATGTTATATGATTTACACACATTGGCCAGATGTATTGTAACATCCCCAAAAGAGAGGTTTTTGTTAAAAATGAGTTCTACATTAATAGAGGAATGTTTCGTTTAGATTATTCTATTTGGGGAATTGTTTTTTGCGTCGAATACTCAAACTGCTCATTAGAGAATGAATTTGGAGAAAACCTTCTGATAATTACAAACACTCGCTGAGCAAGAAGACCTTCCCTCTAAGCTTTTAATCCGATAAGCTGATTATCTATTTGTTTTATCTGTTTGAAGACATTCTTTGATGTATTACTGAGCTCAATCATCTGAAATTACTGGAGCGTGAGCCACCCAGGCTGGTGGCTCAGCATAGTATTTTATTAACAGAAGGTTTTCTCCCAATTCATTTCCTAATGTGGAGCAATACTAAACATTTGGAAACAGATTGTGATAACTTACGGTATGATAGAAAAAACAATTTGAAAATTTGACTATACACCTTTAACATAATTTATGAAAGTTGGAATTGGAATGTTAAGGATTTGGTATTATATCTCCGTAACTGGCTTCATAAAGAAAGCTGCGTATAAATAAAGCCCAGTTCATACTTTTTATTCGACATCGAATATTCGATGCAACAAGTATTCATTATCATCAAGATAATCTATTTTCATTCTATTTTCAGCCATGTGTTACTTCTAACAGATAATATATGTAATAATACATGTTGACCGAATATTTCCGACATTGAATGGAGTATTAATCGGCCCTGAGAATAGATGACGTAAGTGAGCTTGAGTCGAGTGGAAAGTTTGTGATGTTGTCAGGACTCGGTCAAGATCGAAGAGAGCTAAATTTTATATGTTGTTTATGGATGATTTGGGTTGTTAGCTGAAGTTTCAAGTTTTAATTGTGCATTGGAATACCTATAGCTTTATCATTGTTGTAACTCACCTGGTGTTAAACCAGTAGACTCAGCCGTTTGTGTTATTCCTAGAATGAGAAACGCCCAGGAAACCAGGTACAACTTAAGAGTTTGCCAGTCAGCCGTAGATGCTCTTGAACAAATCATTATGATCTCACAGTATCATACGTGAAGTGAACCTTTAAAGTATGTTTCCTTCATTCATACAACCTCAGATAGAACTATTTGCCTCGGTAACATAACAAGCAAATGATTGTGAGTAGTGGTTCTACATTAACATGTAGTGATACAGATAAGCCTAGAAATGCTGCTTCATGCAACTAAATATCGGAAGTGGGTTTGTTGGTTTGATACCGGATGTAACGCGTGCTCTTCCCGATTAATCCACCAGTTACCGCAAAGTTCAACCAACCAAATGTCAAATTGAGATATATGATGCATTTTACAAGCATTTTATGTGTCAGACTGATATGAAAATGAACTTATGAAACCTCTCCCTACGTACTGACCAATCTAGCAACAATCCCATTGAATTTTAAGGGAAATTTGGAGACTTTGAAAAGACACACAAAGATTGTCCATTACTAGAATGCATGTGTTTACGAATGCTGAATAGGAAACAGATAACAAAGAATACAGTAGTTTGTTTCAATAATTGCAAGACCTTCAAAGTCTTTGAATAGACGTGGTGATGTTATTTTTAATGGTAATTAATTTGCATTCATTTCTTACGTAATTCAAAAAACTTCACCGATTTAATACATGAACAACGCTCATTTTAACACCTGTGTTATAGCTAGGTATAATATTTATTATTATCAGATAGGCTATGAAAATTCGAACATAAACATAATAAATTTATTTGAGATGCTGTACCAATTTTATAAATAGTTTGTCGAAAATTGCGCTCTCGATCACCAATAGAGAACGGAATGCATGATACATTTTGCCAGTATACATTACTTAGATCTGTTCTAAAAGATCTTCCCATCAGGAAGATTCAGTTACATCAATATGAACAGAACAATTGTGACAAATATCACAAACAATAACTTGGGTTTTCTTGCCATTGAGGTATTACATTCATCTGAGTCACAGCGGCAAACATATCCATCAACTTCAACATTTTGAATAGCTCCTATAATATCTTCTAAGTTCTCCGTGAATTCGGTGTTACTCAATTCTTCACTTAGATTGGTTTCATCCGCAGATAAGCAATAATCTGTCTCTTGCGTTGACAATCCTGAGAAGTCACATTGCTTTCGAACAAACGTTGCCGTGAAGCTTTCGCCTAGTTTTAGGGAGAAAAAGTAATACAGTGTGTGGTGAATAAGACAATAAATTAGATTATTTAAAACATAATTAATGAATGAAATCAAAACTGGAGGTTACCGTAGGTTATCGGCGGTTAACCCGACTTCTACTGTTTAGAACAATAGAAACGGACTGCAACCGGACGGAACCGGCGGTCGACCACCGGTCGAGTTTTGAGTGCCTGCAACATATCATTTGTATCGGGGAATTTAAGAATCGAAGACATAAATCGAGCTGGTACTTAGTATTCATTTGATATTTCAATCGGTTGATTTATAACTGCCTAAAATGTTGATTTAACATAGCTTACAATCGGCTTTGGATGATTTTCGTGAATATCTTGTACACGTGTTGAACCACAGATGAACATATTAAAGAAGGCTAATTGGGCGGGTTTTTTATGTCTGCCTTGTCTTCCTTTTATGAAGTAAAAATGATTTTTAGCTTATATCCATTTACCTTTTTAGTTCCAGTATTTTTGATTGTGAAGTTTTGGGAGCCTCTTCGCACCCTTCGGCTCTAAGTTCATTAATGTATTGAGCTTTGGTGTCCTTCATTTGTCTTACGGTCAATTCTATTTTATTCTGTAACACTGGCATTAGTTTATTCTATTTTTCAAAACTTGTATTAAGGTCCCTTGGTTTGTCTTTCACTTGATTTTTTTTAAGTGTAGAGGTGTTTGTAGAAATATGTCTGATTTCACAGTTCTATCTTTGTGCTTTAATTTAATTCATGACTCACTGCTGTCTTGTTTCAAAATCGTTACTATGCTTTCATGCTTTCTTTTTCTTGTTCTTTGTCTTCTCTTCTTCTTTACTGTTTTTACCATTCAGCATATTCAATCTTCTCAGCCCTTGATTTTGTTAGTTTTTCTGAACATTTTATCTTCCCATCTTGTATCAAGGTCTTCAATTATTTTATCCATCTCTGATTGAGGCCATTTTCTTTATTTGATGGTGCTATACTTGTTGCTTCCTCCACAATTGATGGCCAGATAATTGTTAGATGGACATCTTGTATTCATGTCGATATCTTCCAACTCCAGACCAGCGAAGCTGGTTTTCAACTTCAGTTGGAATTCATCTTTCGTCTCTAGTTTCAATTCCAATATGTTAATCATCATGTTCTTTTCTTTTTATTATTGATGAATATGCTTGGCAAGCTTAGTGTTGACGTATATCGTGCATATTGTTGCCCTGACCATTAGGCATGTTAGATGGTCGCTATAGCAATGTCTACTTTGGTAGTTTTATGTGACTTGCTTAAATCAAGCAATGCTATCTGTAACAGGGGTACGCGATTGACTTGCAATCTAAGAACATGGGGTTGGTCGGGGGGTTGGTAGGCTGGTAGCTACAAAGGGATTATGAACAGAGGGCTGATGGAATGCCAGCTAATGCCAATAGCAAAGCAAGCAAAGGGTAAGTAGCATGCAGGAAAAAGGCGAGGACACACAAGGAAAGAGAGGTTAGGAAGAGAAAGCAAAGTAAGGTTGGAGTTGCGCATCATGCAGCTATATAACATTTCTTAGTTACTTAAACATATTTTTATATTAATGGCTAATGAATATGCAGTGAGTGTAGTAACACTAATAATGTCATTCAGTATCAATTACGAATTTGCAATTATTGATTTTCGCATTCATTAATTGTTTGTTAAATTAAAAGTATTATGGGTGGATTCAATATCCATAGGCACCGTACATCGAGGGAGGCTGTCATATCAGGCGTGTACGTGCCAATAGATGCAGATATCGGATTATTTCCCGATAGATGTGACTTAATTCCCCTATTTCATTTTCACTTCGTGGGAGACTCACTAGTGTATTATGCATTCTTGTGAAAATGAACTTGACGCTAAAACTCGGAATAATGAGATCCATATTTACTTTGCAACTTTGCAACTGTAAAAGTTATTGATAATAAAATGGTAAAATAAAATGATGAAATAGCCGCGATCATGACCTACAATACAATTTTAACTTTAGCTATATCATTGTTTACTATAAACAGAATGTAATTTATTTGTTGCGACTTTCGTAAGACCATCCTCCTTAAATATAGCAGCTCACGCTCGGGTATAGTTCAGACATTGGACGGAAAGGCTGCATAGTGAGCAGTGTAGCTGAGTGTGAATGACCATTTGACTATACTTTCTCTAAACCACTGAACTGGAAAACTTGACAAATGTGTCCCAGATTAAATTACTTATGTGCCGGCCACCGGAGCTTTCGGACAAATTTAGCGATGAAAATATCTGTAGCAACTTTGGTTCTGTGGATTGGATCCCGGACCGGCTCCAGTCTGATTGGCATATGATACTTTATAAATATAATTGACTCACCTGTAGCCGTTTGGATTTGAGATATAGTGTCATATTTGATGCATTGGGTTACCTCGCCATACTGTGCCGTGTATATATCACAATCCGCTGTAAAGGCTTCTTTAGTTATACATCTATCATCACTCCCTGGTATTAAGTCATCAGGGATATTAGATCCTTGCAATGAGATATAGGTACACGAATAGCATATCAAAGCCTCAACTTGGACTGCAGAAATGAAAAATAAAATAGCATAAGTCTAACACCAGGCTGAAATCCCGGGCTGAAATATGCATGAGGCCTAATCACACCTCAATTGTGCTATCGTTTGCACTAAAACAGACGCAAATGTTGCATGTATTCAGTGGAACTGTGAGGCGTGGCTGTTTGTCCCCAAACTTGAGCCTCCGCCATGTCCGCCTCTGTCCAAAATTGCCACTAAAAGTGCCACTATTTTGGGCAAGAAAAATCGATATTGTATTTATGTGTCATTTTCACTCTCCCTAGGCATGTGATTTATACAATGTTATATAGGCATGGCTCTCTGTACACGGGATCGACGGTTAACGTCTCCTCCAAAAGACGGAATACTCCCATCATATCGGATGGCCTGTTATAAACACTGTACTGCGCTCGCCTGCCCCCTACAAATTCTACTGTAGCTGCGTTAATACTCTTGTTGATCCTTCAGAAGATGGGTTATCATCTGAAGATAAGATACACCCAGACGTGGATCCGATTTCCGATTTCATCCAATGATTTTTACAAAACATAAAAATGGCTAATTCGTGAAATAAATGTTATTATAATTTATACTTGTAAGTTGTACATTGTACAATAATAAGAAAACATCTCCATACATAATGTGATAATCTCACAATTTCTTCAAATTGCCTATCGAATCTCCTGGTCGAATCTCCAGTCCCAAGTGTAAGCATTATCCCTGTAGAGTAACTTACCTTGCATGGCAGAGAACAGAATGCTTAAAAAGACAATAAGCAGTAAATCTGTTAACTGCATCGCGATATTTCCCTCTCGAAATTGCTACAATTTAAAAAATTCACCAGTCACTCCACTACTACCTGTTACTGCTGATATGAAATGAAATAAGTAAATGAAACAAGCTAGATTTCATCGAGATGTATGTTTAACCGCTCTATTGTCTACCTGCAAAAGTCAATAATTGAAACAGAGAGTGCCTGAGAGTCAACAAATCTAACGTTCAATTGATAGCTTTCTATTTGGCAAACAACCCCGGCAACGATATTCACGCTTATTATGGTCACGATGGCGAACAGAACTTATATTAGAGAGGATAGCCTGCTGTGGAGGACTGAGAGAGAGGAGAATTAAGAGAGGTTTTAACATTTGGCCCTCATTTCTTGTATCTTCATCATTCATCTTTTTTGCGTGAATTTCCATATCATATTTTGTTCTTTCATTCAAGCTGCCATTAATCTAATGTAGACTTTCGTATACAAATCACATCGTTCAATAACTCCCTCCAACAGGTACACCCTCTTCTATTCTCTTCAGATCATTGCCTTTATCATACAGAACTCCGGGAACCGGTGGCGTATTTTCTAGGTAAGCCAAGACGAAATGAATACGTAAGTGACCCAATCTGATCCACTCAGGTCAAAGTTGGAAATTTTGAAAATTGAGTTTACTACCATTACTAACTTGCTCGTTACCTAAACACTTAGGGACTGTTCACAAACACTTGTGGGGGGGGGGGGACGTGATGCAAAAGAATTTTATCGCATAAATTTTTCGGACCCCCCTTTCAGACCTCAAAACTTCAGGGCCCCTTTTGACATGAAAATTATTGGTCAACCCCATAGAAAAGCATATCAACTCAATTTTCCCAGGAAAATTTGTGGTCATTTTTTTCAGCCCCCCTTTAGGAGGGTCAAAACTTTTAAGCCCCCCTTTTGCATCAGGCTCCCTAACAAGTATTTGTGAACGGTCCCTTATACTGATGTTGAATCCCCAGGTCTCTTGAATACTTGGTTGCAAAGTTATGAACCTTTTATGTCCATTTTCTTATTTTTTAAATTATTTTTTCTCCTCACCTTTTGCCTATATCTCAGTTTCATTATTGCCGACTTTAGCCTGATTGGACCAGATCTGGTCATTAATGGCCGCAGAGGAAGCCATTTGCGTGCAGTTACACTATTTTGCTTTAAACAAAAGGTTTACGGTATACGGTAGCATGTCCAAATCAGCAGCAAAAACGCCTACTATTTTTATAGGCCTACGCAGGGGTTAGCTGAAGGGTAGGGGTGTTCTTCTGACAATTTAAAAAAAACACCCAAAGCCATTTTGGTGCCCCATTTAAGTCCCGTGTCACTCAGGCAAAAACGGGAATTCGCCATTTATTCTTTATAAATATTTGTTATAATTTTAACGTATTTGAAAAGTTTTCACCTATTTTTTCCACGAAGTTTGAAACATTTTCTGCGATTCTCTGCACCATGTGGTATACTACTGTCACATGGGGGTAACACCTTCTTGGCATTTCGAGATAGATAAATATTTTTTCTCTTTCATTTGACACTGGGTGGTTCATAGCTCCTTCGGATTTTGAAAAGGACCCAAATAGAAATATTGACTCTGGTTTTCTGAGGAGTGTCAAAATGATTTTAATACATCCTTTACTTATGAGAAGTGTCACCCCCGGTATAGGGAAATTATTTTTATTATGTTCTTTACTTTATTCCCTTTCATTTGACATCACCCTGGGGATCATACCTTATTGGCATATTGAGATATGAAAAGGACCCAAAATATGAATATTCGCCCAGATCTTATGAGGAGTGTTACCCCCGGTGGGGAAATTATTTTTAATACCTTCTTGGCATTTTGAGATATGAAAAGGACCCAAAATATGAATATTGACCCAGATCTTATGAGGAGTGTTACCCCCGGTGGGGAAATTATTTTTTAATACCTTCTTGGCATTTTGAGATATGAAAAGGACCCAAAATATGTATATTGACCCAGATCTTATGAGGAGTGTCACCCCCGGTGGGGAAATTATTTTTATTAATATATTCTTCACTTTTTTCTCTTTCATTTGACACCACTCGAGGGGTTATACCTTCTTGGCATTTTGAGATATGAAAAGGACCCATATGAATATTGACCCGGGTCTTATGATGAGTGGCACCCCTGGGTGTGGAAATATTTTTATTATATTCTTTATGTTTTCCTCTTTCATATGACACCACTCATGGGGTCATACCTTTGTGGCATTTATAGATATGTCCATTTCAGACCAAATGGGAGTCAGTTAGTAAGCAAGTAAGCTAGTAACATACGCTGATACCATTTCATGGTTCAGCAAAAACTTCTATGAAATAGTGAATTCGGTTTTACATTTCACTCAGTGATCTTTCGTTTACCTTTTATGACCTTGTGTGGACTTTGACGTGTATGGATTGAGTAAAACCAGCCCATTTTGTACAAAGTAAAGCCGGTAACTTAGCGCACATTTAAAGGGATTTTTAGTGTTGAACTTCATGAATTCCTGAAAAAAATATGAAAGTGTTGTTGGCAATCTTCATCCGAAAGTAGTAATAAAATATATTATTTACTCTTTAAAAAAATACAAAAAGCAGGTCTTTTTGAAAAACTTTTATTTTTTAAGTTTTGATCAGGCACACTCGTGTTGGACTCGGCAACTTAATGTTGAATCCTACTTTTTTGGTCACGCCCCTGCAAACACAAAAACGTTTTTAAAAACGTTTTAAATAAGTTATATTTTGGCTTTTGGCTTACGTAAAAACGTTTTAATAATATTAAAATGTCGGGTTAAATAAAGGTCATGGAAACGTTTTAAAACGTTTTGTATGAAAACACACTACAACAATATTTTTTAAATGTATTCAAAATGCTATTGTAAACTATTTTTGCAAACATTTTTTGCCAAATATTTTGTCAACACTTAAATAACATTATGTGAAAATAATTGCACCCAGCAAACACAGATAGAAATGTTTTAAAATGTTTTTTTTTTTCAAAACGTTTTAATAACATTTAAATGTCGGGTTATATAAAAGGTTATGACAACGTTTTTAAAACGTTATTGCAAATGTTTTGGGCAAACATTTTTCGCAAAATATTTTTTCAACCTCAAAATAACGTTCTGTTTAGAATGTTTTGTATCAAGTTTTCAGAAATGTTTTTGGAATGTTATTAAACGTTTTAATACCCTTTATATGACCCGACATTTAAACGTTTTTTGTTAAACATTTTGTGTTGCTGGGCAGTAGATTATCAAAAAATGTTTTTTAATGTTATGAAAACGTTTTGTACCCTTTATATAAGCTTTTATAACCTTTTGCGAATGATGTCGAAAACGTTTTGTGTTTGCTGGGGCGGGCCAATTACGACCTGCATCATTTACGATCTGCATCATTTTCTCGTAACGCGCGCGCAAACGGCTATCTTCTGAAGATAGCATTGCGGACCTGATAAAACAACAGAAAATATTTCACAAATTTAGTTAGAAAACATCTGTTTATAGGAAAGTTTGTTTTTGGATGCTTTTTGTTTGTTTTTTTCTACTCAAGATAGTATTTTTTTTAAATAAAATACAACGAAAGTAAGTAAGAAAGGTTGACAATATTTTGTTATCTACTGGTGATACCATTTGGAACCGTATGAACTAATTTAAAAAAACCCATAGAAGTCAGAAATTTCATTTAGTATATTTTTTTTGTTACTACATGTTTGTTGTTTGTTTGCTTGTTTGTTTGTTTGTTATCTACTTAAGGTAGAATTTACGGTGTAATTTGCAAATCATTATAGGCCCTTTGCGACATCACGCATCATCTGCTGTCAAAAAACGCGCTCAAAGCCTACTTACCGGCTGCATCATTTTCTCGGAACTCGCAGACGGCTTTACGGGCTTAATAAAACAACACAGAAAATATTTCACAAATTTAGAAAACGTCTGTGAGGAAAGTTTGTTTTGATGTTTTTGTTTGTTTGTTTATTTGTACGCTTGCTAGTTTTTCCGCTATCTACTCAAGATAGTATTTATTTGTAAAATACAAAGAAATTGAGAAAGGTTGAATATATTTTGTTAGGCCTATCTACTGATGATAGCATTTTTAAACCTAATGAAATAATACAAAAAGAAGGAAATCATAAGACTTAGCATGAGACGAGTCAGAAAGATCATTTGGTATATATTTTTTTATATTTCATGTTTGTTTGTCTGTCTGTTTGTTTGTTTGTTTGTTTTTATCTACTCAAGATATCATTTATGGTGCAATTTGCAAATCACCCGTTGCGACATCCATCATTTCTCTGTGAACAAGCGCGAACCCACTTACGACCTGCATCATTTACGATCTGCATCATTTTCTCGTAACGCGCACGCAAACGGCTATCTTCTGAAGATAGCATTGCGGGCCTAATAAAAAAAACAGAAAATATTTCACAAATTTAGAAAACATCTGTTAGGAAAGTTTGTTTTTGATGTTTTTTGTTTGTTTTTTGTTTGTTTTTTCCGCTATCTACTCAAGATAGTATTTTTTTGATAAAATACAACAAAAGTAAGTAAGAAAGGTTGACAATATTTTGTTATCTACTGACGATACCATTTGGAACCGTATGAACTAATTTTTTTTTTTTAAATCATAGAAGTCAGAAATTTCATTTGGTTGTTTTTTGTTACAAAATGTTTGTTGTTTGTTTGCTTGTTTGTTTGTTATCTACTCAAGGTAGAATGTACGGTGTGATTTGCAAATCATTATAGGCCCTTTGCGACATCACGCATCATCTGCTGTCAAAAAACGCGCTCAAAGCCTACTAACCGGCTGCATCATTTTCTCGGAACTCGCAGACGATCTTACGGGCTTAATAAAACAACACAAAAAATATTTCACAAATTTCGAAAACGTCTGTTACGAAAGTTTGTTTTGATGTTTTTTTTTGTTTGTTTATTTGTTTGCTTGTTAGTTTTCCGCTATCTACTCAATATAGTATTTATTTATAAAATACAAAGAAATTGAGAAAAGTTAATTGAATATATTTAGTTAGGCCTATCTACTAGCTTCTACTGATAGCATTTGTAAACCTAATGAAATACAAAATAGAAGGAAATCGTAAGACTTAGCATGAGACGAGTCAGAAAGATCATTTGGTATAGTTTTTTTTATATTTCATGTTAGTTTGTCTGTCTGTCTGTCTGTCTGTCTGTCTGTCTGTGTTTGTTTGTTTTTTATCTACTCAAGATACCATTTACGGTGCAATTTGCAAATCACCCGTTGCGACATCCATCATCTTCTGTGAACACGCGAGAGCCCACTTACGACCGGCCTGCATCATTTACGATCTGCATCATTTTGCGTAACGCGCGTGCAAACGGCTCAGTATCTTTTGAAGATAGCATTGCGGGCCTAAGAAAAAAACAGAAAATATTTCACAAATTTAGAAAACATCTGTTAGGAAAGTTTGTTTTTGATGTTTTTTGGGTTTTTTTTGTTTGTTTTTTCCGCTATCTACTCAAGATAGTATTTTTTAATAAAATACAACGAAAGTAAGTAAGAAAGGTTGACAATATTTTATCTACTGACGATACCATTTGGAACCGTATGAACTAATTTTTTTTTTTTTTTTTTAGAAGTCAGAAATTTCATTTGGTTGTTTTTTGTTATAAAATGTTTGTTGTTTGTTTGCTTGTTTGTTTGTTATCTACTCAAGGTAGAATGTACGGTGTGATTTGCAAATCATTATAGGCCCTTTGCGACATCACGCATCATCTGCTGTCAAAAAACGCGCTCAAAGCCTACTAACCGGCTACATCATTTTCTCGGAACTCGCAGACGATCTTACGGGCTTAATAAAACAACACAAAAATATTTCACAAATTTCGAAAACGTCTGTTACGAAAGTTTGTTTTGATGTTTTTTGTTTGTTTGTTTATTTGTTTGCTTGTTAGTTTTCCGCTATCTACTCAAGATAGTATCTATTTGTAAAATACAAAGAAATTGAGAAAGGTTGAATATATTTTGTTAGGCCCATCTACTGATGATAGCACTAATTTCTATAAACCTATAATAAAATAATACAAAAAAGAAGGAAATCATAAGACTTAGCATGAGATGAGTCAGAAAGATCATTTGGTATATTTTTTTTATATTTCATGTTTGTTTGTCTGTCTGTTTGTTTGTTTTTATCTACTGAAGATACCATTTACGGTGCAATTTGCAAATCACCCGTTGCGACATCCATCATCTTCTGTGAACACGCGCGAGCCCACTTACGACCTGCATCATTTACGATCTGCATCATTTTCTCGTAACGCGCGCGCAAACGGCTATCTTCTGAAGATAGCATTGCGGACCTGATAAAACAACAGAAAATATTTCACAAATTTAGAAAACATCTGTTAGGAAAGGTTTTTTTTATGTTTTTTGTTTGTTTTTGTTTGTTTTTCCGCTATCTAGTCAAGATAGTATTTAAAAAAAAAAAAAATACAACGAAAGTAAGTAAGAAAGGTTGACAATATTTTGTACTGTGATACCATTTGGAACCGTATGAACTAATTTAAAAAAAACCCATAGAAGTCAGAAATTTCATTTGGTATATATTTTTTTGTTACTACATGTTTGTTGTTTGTTTGCTTGTTTGTTTGTTATCTACTCAAGGTATAATTTACGGTGTGATTTGCAAATCATTATAGGCCCTTTGCGACATCACGCATCATCTGCTGTCAAAAAAACGCGCTCAAAGCCTACCGGCTGCATCATTTTCTCGGAACTCGCAGACGACCTTACGGGCTTAATAAAACAACACAAAAATATTTCACAAATTTCGAAAACGTCTGTTACGAAAGTTTGTTTTGATGTTTTTTGTTTGTTTGTTTATTTGTTTGCTTGTTAGTTTTTCCGCTATCTACTCAAGATAGTATCTATTTGTAAAATACAAAGAAATTGAGAAAGGTTGAATATATTTTGTTAGGCCCATCTAAGAAGGAAATCATAAGACTTAGCATGAGATGAGTCAGAAAGATCCATTGGTATATTTTTTTTTATATTTCATGTTTGTTTGTCTGTCTGTTTGTTTGTTTGTTTGTTTGTTTGTTTATTATCTACTGAAGATACCATTTACGGTGCAATTTGCAAATCACCCGTTGCGACATCCATCATCTTCTGTGAACACGCGCGAGCCATATTACGACCTGATGCATCATTTACGATCTGCATCATTTTCTCGTAACGCGCGCGGAAACGGCTATCTTCTGAAGATAAGATAGCATTGCGGACCTGATAAAACAACAGAAAATATTTCACAAATTTAGAAAACATCTGTTAGGAAAGTTTGTTTTTGATGTTTTTGTTTGTTTTTGTTTGTTTTTTCCGCTATCTACTCAAGATAGTATTTTTAATAAAATACAACGAAAGTAAGTAAGAAAGGTTGACAATATTTTGTTATATACTGATGATACCATTTGGAACCGTATGAACTTTTTTTTTTATCATAGAAGTCAGAAATTTCATTTGGTATATTTTTTGTTACTACATGTTTGTTGTTTGTTTGCATGTTTGTTTGTTATCTACTCAAGGTAGAATTTACGGTGTAATTTGCAAATCATTATTTGTGACATCACGCATCATCTGCTGTCAAAAAACGCGTTCAAAGTATACTTACCGGCTGCATCATTTTCTCGGAACTCGCAGACGGCTTTACGGGCTTAATAAAACAACACAGAAAATATTTCACAAATTTAGAAAACGTCTGTGACGAAGGTTTGTTTTGTTGTTTTTGGTTGTTTGTTTATTTGTTCGCTTGCTAGTTTTTCCGCTATCTACTCAAGATAGTATTTTGTAAATAAAATACAACGAAAGTAAGTAAGAAAGGTTGACAATATTTTGTTATCTACTGGTGATACCATTTGGAACCGTATGAACTAATTAAAAAACCCCATAGAAGTCAGAAATTTCATTTGGTATATTTTTTTTTTTTACTACATGTTTGTTTGTTTGCTTGTTTGTTTGTTATCTACTCAAGGTAGAATTTACGGTGTAATTTGCAAATCATTATAGGCCCTTTGCGACATCACGCATCATCTGCAGTCAAAAACGCGCTCAAAGCCTACCGGCTGCATCATTTTCTCGGAACTCGCAGACGGCTTTACGGGCTTAATAAAACAATACAGAAAATATTTAGAAAACGTCTGTGAGGAAAGTTTGTTTTGATGTTTTTGTTTGTTTGTTTATTTGTTTGCTTGCCAGGTTTCCGCTATCTACTCAAGATAGTATTTATTTGTAAAATACAAAGAAATTGAGAAAGGTTGAATATATTTTGTTAGGCCTATCTACTGATTTTTAAACCTAATGAAATAATACAAAAAAGACGGAAATCATAAGACTTAGCAAAGATCATTTGGTATATTTTTATATTTCATGTTTGTTTGTCTGTCTGTTTGTTTGTGTTTGTTTGTTTGTTTTTGCACATTCCCAATATATGGAGGGCGAAAAATTAATATTTTTTAAATTTAGGGGGTCATTCACTCCCAATCGGGGGTTAACGCTACCCCCCTGCTGTGAACACGCGCGAGCCCACTTACGACTTGCATCATTTACGATCGCGATCTGCATCATTTTCTCGTAACGCTATTATTGTTTGCTTGTTAGTTTTTACGCTATCTACTCAAGATAGTATCTATTTGTAAAATACAAAGAAATTGAGAAAGGTTTAATATATTTTGTTAGGCCTATAGCATTAATTTTATAAACCTATAATGAAATAATACAAAAAAAGAAGGAAATCATAAGGCTTAGTATGAGACGAGTTAGAAATATAATTTGGTATATATTTTTTATATTTCATGTTTCTTTGTCTGTCTGTTTGTTTGTTTGTTTGTTTTATCCACTGAAGATACCATTTACGCCTGCACATCACCCGTTGCGATATCCATCATCTTCTGTGAACACGCGCGAGCCCACTTACGACCTGCATCATTTACGATCTGCATCATTTTCTCATAACGCGCGCGCAGACGGCTATCTTCTGAAGATAGCATTGCGGGCCTAATAAAAAAACAGAAAATATTTCACAAATTTAGAAAACATCTGTTAGGAAAGTTTGTTTTTTGATGTTTTTTGTTTGTTTTTTTTGTTTGTTTTTTTTTCCGCTATCTACTCAAGATAGTATTTTTTAATAAAATACAACGAAACTAAGTAAGAAAGGTTGACAATATTTTGTTATATACTGATGATACCATTTGGAACCGTATGAATATTTGCAAATTGCACCGTAAATGGTATCTTGAGTAGATAAAAAACAAACAAACACAGACAGACAGACAGACAGACAGACAGACAGACAAACTAACATGAAATATAAAAAAAACTATACCAAATGATCTTTCTGACTCGTCTCATGCTAAGTCTTATGAAATCCTTCTATTTTGTATTTCATTAGGTTTACAAATGCTATCAGTAGAAGCTAGTAGATAGGCCTAACTAAATATATTCAATTAACTTTTCTCAATTTCTTTGTATTTTATAAATAAATACTATATTGAGTAGATAGCGGAAAACTAACAAGCAAACAAACAAATAAACAAACAAACAAAAAACATCAAAACAAACTTTCCTAACAGACGTTTTCTAAATTTGTGAGATATTTTATGTGTTGTTTTATAAAGTCCGCAAAGCCGTCTGTGAGTTCAAAGGGCCTATAATGATTTGCAAATCACATTGTAAATTCTACCTTGAGTAGATAACAAACAAACAAGCAAACAAACAACAAACATGCAGTAAACAAAAAAATATACCAAATGAAATTTCTATTATTGTTTTTTTTAAATTAATTCATACGGTTCCAAATGGTATCATCAGTAGATAACAAAATATTGTCAACATTTCTGACTTACTTTCGTTGTATTTTTTTTTAGATACCATCTTGAGTAGATAGCGGAAAAAAACAAACAAAAAACATCAAAAACAAACTTTTCTAACAGATGTTTTCTAAATTTGTGAACTATTTTCTGTTGTTTTATTAGGCCCGCAATGCTATCTTCAGAAGATAGCCGGGAATTCCGCGCGCGTTACGAGAAAATGATGCAGGTCGTAAGTGGGCTCGCGCGTGTTCGAAGTTCACAGAAGATGATGGATGTCGCAACGGGTGATTTGCAAATTGCACCGTAAATGGTATCTTTAGTAGATAAAACAAACAAACAAACAAACATAAACAGACAGACAGACAAAGAAACATGAAATATAAAAAAATATACCAAATGATCTTTCTGACTCGTCTCATGCTAAGTCTTATGATTTCCTTTTTTTTTTGTATTATTTCATTATCTATATAAATAAAAGGAAGTCGCTAAATCTTGTCCAGAAGCAGGCTCCGAGATGCTTTCACTTTCAGCTCTGATTTTGTCGTACATCGATCGGGGACATATTGCCATTAAACCATCTGACGTTCATTTTTGCAAAACTATTCAATCACTATGGAAATAACAAAAAAATTGATCGGTTGCTAGGCCGTTGAGGTCAATAACCTTATGGGTCAGGTCATGACAGCAAACGCGTCAAATGCAAGCAGTGTCCAACCCGCGCGGTAAGTGGCGAGTCACGCACCTGTGCGTACACGGCACCATGGTTTCACGCGCATTGCCGCGCATGGTATGGACGCACTTAATGTTGGCTTACCGCGCGTAGGCCTGCGTATGTGTACTGACTGCTTCTCTGAGACTCTGAGACAGTGGCGGATCCAGGAATTTGGGAAAGGGGGGCACATTCGAAGTTTTTGCCGCCACCTTTTTGCATGGCCACGAAGCACCATTGTGTCGCGCGCCGTGCAGCCGGCTGTGTCCCCTTAGAATTATAAACTTAGTGAAAGCAAATTGGCCTTGGGGATCATTTGGGATCATTTGGGATCATTTGGGATCAAATTGGGGGGATCATTTAATTGGGTATAAGCTGATGAAAAGGGGGTCATTGGGTGACCGATTTGCAAAAAAGTCCACTTTTCAGAGGGAATGTTAAAATGCCAACAGTCGTTCAACTGTTCAGTTTAGCCCGAAAAAGTTAAATGTTAGGGGGGGTGGGAGAGCCCACTTTAGTAGAACTTGAAAGTCCACATTTTGGAAATTCTGCGGCCCCCGCAAATAAATCCTGGCTATAGGCCTAATGTAGGCCTAGCTATTAACAACACGGGCTCGCTTAAAATGTTTTGCTGCAACTTTTAAACATGTTGCTTACATATTTTATACCATTATAACCCGAAATTGAAACGTTTTCTAGCAACCTCGTCTAACATTAATGTTTTATGTTTGTTGGGATAAAGTTAAAGTCAACTATTTTGTCACGAGCTGTTTCAAAAGAAATCTGAGGGATTGAGTGAGTAACAACATTATCACAAGTCTGGATATTCACTTAAAGTTTAGCTTCTTTAATATGACAGGAGCTAACATATAATTATCAAGCTAACATGATCATTACCATGATTAGGGCCTACTATACTGGATGAATAATCTACACCAAGACACCATGATTATCATTACCGTTTACCATGTTCACTAAACACTCCCGTTTACTAACCGCTCCCGTTTACTCAACTAGCGGGGACCCGCGCGAAGCGCGGGTCTCCCGCTAGTAGGTTTATAAAATTAATGCTATCATCAGTAGATAGGCCAAACAAAATATATTCAACCTTCTCAATTTCTTTGTATTTTACAAATAGATACTATCTTGAGTAGATAGCGGGAAAACTGACAAGTAAACAAATAAACAAACAAACAAAAAATATCAAAACAAACTTTCGTAACAGACGTTTTCTAAATTTGTGTTGTTTTATTAAGCCCGTAAAACCGTCTGCGAGTTCCGAGAAAATGATGCAGCCGGTAGGCTTTGAGCGCGTTTTTTTGACAGCAGATGATGCGTGATGTCGCAAAGGGCATAGGCCTATAATGATTTAACAAACATGTAGTAACAAAAAAATATACCAAATGAAATTTCTGACTTCTATGATAAAAAATATAAAAAAATGAGTGCATACGGTTCCAAATGGTATCATCAGTAGATAACAAAATATTGTCAACCTTTCTCTTACTTACTTTCGTTGTATTTTATTAAAAAAACTATCTTGAGTAGATAGCGGAAACAAACAAAAAACAAACAAAAAACATCAAAAACAAACTTTCCTAACAGATGTTTTCTAAATTTGTGAAATATTTTCTGTTTTTTTATTAGGCCCGCAATGCTATCTTCAGAAGATAGCCGTTTGCGCGCGCGTTAAGAGAAAATGATGCACACCGTTTTTTGACAGCAGATGATGCGTGATGTCGCAAAGGGCCTATAATGATTTGCAAATTACACCGTAAATTCTACCTTGAGTAGATAACAAACAAACAAGCACCAAACAACAGACATGTAGTAACAAAAAATATAGCAAATGAAATTTCTGACTTCTATGATTTTTTTTTAATAATTAGTTCATACGGTTCCAAATGGTATCATCAGTAGATAACAAAATATTGTCAACCTTTCTTACTTACTTTCATTTTTGCAAATTTGCAAATCATTATAGGCCCTTTGCGACATCACGCATCATCTGCTGTCAAAAAACGCGTTCAAAGCCTATTATACTTACCGGCTGCATCATTTTCTCGGAACTCGCAGACGGCTTTACGGGCTTAATACCCGGGGGGTCACTCCCATTGCGGCCTGTACACCATCCGCGATAATCAACTTTTGAAAAGCACCCTAAACAAGGATTTAACCCTTGGCTAAAACGATACCCTAAACAGGGATTTTATTCCTTGCATCAAATTTCATACCCTAAATTTCATTTCCGCGTATTAGCAATTGCAATTTTGGTACCCTTTTTTCCAACATTTCATGTTTTTGACACCCTAAACGCGTTACGCGCGTATCGTGCCTTCCCACGAAAAACTACCCTTTTTACGAGTTTTCATTATCGCGGATAGTGTACAGGCCACAATGGGAGTGACCCCCCCCCCCCCGGGGGCTTAATAAAACAACACAGAAAATATTTCACAAATTTAGAAAACGTCTGTGAGGAAAGTTTGGTTTGATGTTTTTGGTTGTTTGTTTATTTGTTTATTTGTTCGCTTGCTAGTTTTTCCGCTATCTACTCAAGACTGGCACTTAGTGCAGCAACATTTGATAGAAGGGGAGGGTTGCATTTTTTTGGGGTGTTAGGAAAATCTCCCCGTAGACCTCCTCGCGTGGAAGTGTAACACAGGGCTGAACCGGGAATTCGCCATATACGGTACCGGTATAGGCCCCACACTTTTTTTTGTGTAGGCCTATGTTACTTAGGCTCATAATTATTGTCAGCCCCTTTTAAGCGCCCGTTACAAAACTATTTCAACTTTTTGACAGCTGTCCGGCGCACAGTGGGCCAGGGCGGAATCAAAGTGTGCCAAAATTCAAATTTGGTGAATGTGGAATTTCCAAACTTTTTCAGTTGTTTGAGAAAGAAAACATTCTGAAGTATATTATTTGGCCCATAATTTATGTTTCGATGGATTTCATAAGTGTCGTTTAGTCATGAATTAGACCCAAAAGTGTCATATTTTCTCTTAAAATGGTAAAAGTGTGAATTTTGAAAACAACTAATGTAACGTTAGTGAATGAGAAACTGTTGTCTTGCCATTGTGCATATGTCATACCTAATAGTAGTCAAACCAGATCATTAAAGCCAAAATATAAATAATTGTATTAATCAGGAGTAATGAGGGGGCTAATTTGGTGAAATACGGTAAAAATATGCATTTTTGGGAAAAAATAGAAATTTAGTTTGGATTCCTGTCGATTCCTGTACAAAAATTAATGTTATCATTTGTAGCCAAGTCTTAGAACTATGTTGATGGCAATTGTTTTTGCAAATATTTGCCAGCCTGCATTCCAGGGTCCATCCAATGTACCCTATTTGCTCACATTTCAACTGATTTTGATGGATCAGTACGGCGTACGGGTTTATCATGTCATGTGCATAGCGCCCTCATATTGCTTAAATACCCTGGGGATTTTGCGGTTTTCACTACAACTCTGCCCTAAGAAATAGCATAAGGTCTCAATATTTTAAAACATTGATCGAGATAAAGCAAAATCATATGATCACGACATGATCTTTTAGAAGAAAAAGAGCCTGATATACGCAGCATCACAAGGCATATGCTAATTATACATTTAATGTGAAAACTCCCTGCTTTCATAAAATGTACTAGTAAATCACACACAGTTTGGATTAGTTTTTGGATTAGTTTTGTGACTTTTTTAATCATGATAATGGTATCATAAAACAATTTCATGAAAGTAGCTCAGTTTCACAGTTCATATGAAAAACCCTGAGCTTTGTGCTGAAACTAAGGACATGTGATAAAGTTGTGGTTGTTTTGATCGGAAAAATAATTGTTTTTTGTTAGAATATCAGGGAATTAGGGACTGTTCATTATTTCCACCGGAGGGGGGGCCGGGAGAATACATAGGGGGTCAGATGGTTTTGTCAGGCAAAAGGGGGGGTCAGATGGTTTTTAGTTATTGAAAGGGGGGGTCAGATGGTTTTGCATCTCAAAAATGCTGGAGCTTCCGGGGGCTGCGCCCCCTGGAACCCCATCCGGAACATTGCCCCTGGACCTCTGACCATTAGATTTGCGCTTTGCATGTCGGCCGACACTTTGGTCCTAGTCCGGACTTAAGTCGGACCTCAACCTGTTTTTCAACTGCCACGGTGTGAATTGACATAAATTTGCACCAAAAGTAAGTAATTTATTATAACATTTTGAAAAAATGGGTCATTGGGTAAAACATTCCAAAAAATGGAGAAAAATTCTAGATTTTGCTTCTAATTTGCCAAATGTACAATACAAATTTGCTGAAATATGAGAATTTTGAACCATATTTCATAAATATACATTTACATTGCCATTTTCGTAATAGAATTAAGAATAAATCAAGCTGCTGCACAGTGGTCAGACACTTCTTTGTTCTTTTACAATGAAAAGAGACAACTACACCACCCCAAACCGCTCCCCCAATACATATCCACTATCAAACCCCACCCCACACAGGTGTCATTTCCATACCATAGTTAAACTACAAAGACTCTCCCAAACCACCATGACAGTAAACTTGGGCAATATATTCAAATACATTATAGAAAAATAACATCATCATCATCGTCATCATCATCATCATCATCATCATCATCATCATCATCATCATCACAGAGCTGCCAACATTTGAATCTTGAAAAAAGGGAGATTTCCTGTTGTAATCAGGGAGATTTGTCAAAATGTGTACATCTTAATGGACAAAACCATTTCCTTTTCAGGGAGATGACCAAAAATTAAGGGTTCTGAAGGTTTAAAAGTAGGGAGTCTCCTGCGAAAAGAGGGAGAGTTGGCAGCTCTGTAAATACTAATAGAAATTCACCCTTTCAGAAATTATATTATGGTTGTGTGATGGACAAATGTGCAGTGACTGCCACTGAGTAGTGAACACACACAAACCACAGCCACCCTAGCCCTATGGATGGGGTGTACATGTCTGTGTGCATGTTTTCTCTCTTTCAAGAGTGAATTAGGAAGTTCCATGAAAGAAATTTTAGATATTTTTATATGGTCAAAATATTAATTATCAATTATTTCATTAACAATAACAGTAATGATTCTGGGAAGTGACAGATAAATCTAAATAATTTTGTGGATATGTTGAATATCAAAAATTTTGAATCAAATTTGAGATCTATTTTGACATTTTTAGATAATCATTTCACATTTACATGGATCTAATTGGACCTGTGTCCAAGTTTGAGCCGAACCGAGTCTGTTTGTGTCCGAGTCCGGCAAAAAGTGGACTTGAGTCCGATCGATACATCACCCCATAGGCATAGATCCCCCCAATATTTTGCCAGGGGATGCTCCATACAATCATCCCCCCGCCAATGTTGACGCCTGAATATAGGTTTCTGACCACATATGTGCCCATTTTAGCCCCAAAAGTGCACATTTCCGTGCGCTTCACGCGCATTTATTCCACCTTTGCACCATATTTCATCAGTCAAAATATCAAAATTTTTTGCACGCTTCCCGCGCATTTGTACCATAAACATATTTTGTCGCCAAAGGGTGCTGGATTCACTATACTTCAAGAATTTTTTTCCAACCCCATCCCCCCCATGTCAAAAAGAAATCTACGCCACTGTACATCACTGATTTATAAACTACTTTTTATTCATTTTAATATATACAATGTACTGATGAAGAAGATTTTGCAACTCATTCATTTGACACCAAAGGGGGCTATGTAGGCCTACTGCACCCAGTATCAACATGTATGAGAAGTTGATGCATCTTACTATAATTCACCAGAATCTGTCTGTTTGTTTGTGTGTCTGTTTGTCTGTCCGCCTCTTTTCTTGGAGACTATGGGTCGCGCGTTCCTCAAACTTGGTGGGTGGGTGCAGCTTGGTATGAGGAAGAACGAGTTTATATTGGTTAGTGGGTCAAGGTCACCCAAGGTCATCCAGAGGTCAAATTAGTAAAAACTGTTTTTCTTGGAGACTGTGGGTCGCACATTCCTCAAACTTGACGGGTGGGTGTGTCTTGACCCGGGACAGAACAAGTTTGTATTGGTTAGTGGGTCAAGGCCACCAGAGGTCATCTAGGGGTCAAATTAGTAAAAACTGTCATATGGGCATGAAACTTGGTGGGTAGGTGCATCTTGACCTAAGACAGAACAAGTTTGTATTGATTAGTGGGTCAAGGTCACCCAGGGGTCATCTGAGGTCAAATTAGTAAAAACTGTTTTCCGCCTATTTTCTCGGAGACTAGGGGTCGCACGTTCCTCAAACTTGGTGGATGGGTGCATCTGGACCTCAGACAGAACAAGTTTATTTCAGTTAGTGGGCCAAGATCACCCGAGGTCATCTGAGGTCAAATTAGTAAAGAATGTCGTATGCGCATGAAACTTGGTGGCTACAGTCACCTTTTAGAGTCAAATTTTTGGAAGGTCATTTTGGGGTCATCCAAGGTCAAATTACTAAAAACTGTCATATGGGCATGAAACGTGGTGGGTACAGTCAACATTTAGAGCCAAATTTTGGAAGGTCATTTTGAGGTCACAAGGGGTCATCTGAGATCAAATTAGTAAAAACTGTCCTATAGGCATAAAACTTGGTGAGTACAGTCACCATCAGCCAGGTAATCGCGACAGCCGAGAACCGCCAAATACGGGTAACCGCCTAGTACTTACAATTTAAGAGATTGAAAATTAATAAATCAGCTTGATAGTTTATAAAACGCATTTGATTTTTTATATTCTGTATGATTGAATTAAATTACAACTTAAAAAATGAAATAAATTCGTTTTACAGCCATTTTACATAAAACTAATGAATTATAATAATTTTGATCCCAAGTTTCCAAACCTGCCACTTGAAAGATTGTTCTTGGTGCAAAAAAACTGTAGTCGTATGGATAATATCACTATGGTTTGTTCAGGGACCTGTGGTATTGAAGTACATGTACATGTACTAGCTGGAGCACAGGGTGGCAGTTTGAACCAAAAACTGTTAGAAAAATAAATTAACAAACTAATAATAAAATAAAATAATAAAATAAATAAACAAGTTAAAATACCCTGTGGGGTTCTACCTATAGTTGAAGGTATATGAGGATGTGCCACGATTTTGGGGTCTTTTTCAGCGATTTTGGTATATTGATGGGTGGCTATTCAGTAAAGACCACTATTTGGAGAAAAGTGCCCAATTACTGCAATTAAGGTAAATTTAGGTGCTTTTTGTGAAAAATTGGTATACTGATAGCCGGGTGGCAAAAACAGTAAAGGCATAATTTGTCAGCCTGATATGTGGCAGTGACGTGATGCGTTGAGGCAGCTGATCCATGCGCGCATCTATTGCGCGTCATTGCGCTTGTGCATACGTCAGGTGTGTGGGGGGGGGGGGGGTCATATGATTTTCATGTAGCTCGGAGGGGGGGTCATATGGTTTTTATTATCGGAGAAGGGGGGTCATATAGTTTTCGGCAGTGACTTTCTGTCTGCTCCCGGCCCCCCCTCCGGTAGAAATAATGAACGGTCCCTTAGAGTAGGCCTATTCTAAACTCATTAGTCTTTTGATTGAAACGTACATTCATATATTACACGCACATTCTATTCTGCTTTGAACATCCATATAAATTATAGAATTTATGAAAGAAACTCAAGACACAAGAACCACATGGTCTGCCAATTTTAAACGTGACATCTAGATTTGGTATTACGTCTAGGCCTACTTGAAAAAAAAATCACATTCGCCTATATAGCGAACGACCAAATCACGTGTCTGTAATGGAGAATTGCAATTTGAATCAAATTATTTAGTGTCGTTTGTGATGACGTTGAAGTTGTAACATCCGGGTGGGGTTCTTCCATTGACATGGTATACGTATTATGTGCTTGCGGTGCTTTTTTGCCCATTTTGGTAAAAGCGATGGGTGAGTTTTCACCATAGACGAAAACACCCATTAGCCTATTATTGTGTATTTTGATAAACATATTGGTAAAAGCACCCAATTTGAGTAAAATTGGTTGCTTTTTCAAGGAAATTGGTATATTGATGATGGGTTGCAAATTAGGGCCAAAATTACGTTTAAGACAATGGCAACGTTTTGGAGTCCGGCAGGAAAAATCACCTACAAATTTTGCCCCCACCCCAGGGCCCACCCCCAACATTTAGTCTGGCTGGTTGTTTCTTTGCTTATATTAAACAATTACAATGTCTGCATTTTATTGATGTCATACGTATTAGAAAATGCCGTCAGTGAATTTTGCAATCCGTATAACCTTGAATATGCTATTTGATAATACTTTTCCAATCGGACATTTGAATCACTGTTGTAAGAGTAATTAACCAATCACGGCTCGTTATTTTAATGACGTCATATGCCTTGGAAAATGGCTCTATTGGATTCTGCAGTCCTTAAAACCCCCTATTTGAAAGTTTGTATAATAATTCTTACACAGGCATTTGAATAACTGCGGGAGGAATAATTGACCAATCATATATCAGCATATAAATGACGTCATACGCTTTCCAAAATGTCATCATTGAATTTCGCACCCCTTGGAACCCCTATTTTGCTTTTTCAATTAAAATTTTAACATGTATCATTTGAAATACTGTTGTAAAAATAATCGACCAATCACCGTTCAGCATTTTGATGACGTCATACATTTCTAAAAATGCTTCCATTGAATTCTGCAGCCTCGAAAACCCCTAATATAGTCATTTTGCCGTGTTTGTATGCGTTTGATTGTCCGTTTATAATTTTGGCACACTTTGAAGCGATCCGGAATTCTAGAATTTCGACCGTGAGTTCCAAAGATGGGAGAGCATCATGAAAGTTGATTCTTAGTTTCCCGACACCCGCCCGCCGCATCACTTTTTCAATTTGACCAAAACTTTCATTATTTTCATTTAAAAAGAAGTCAATTATCTGAAAATTGAGATGGAAATAATCAAAATTGAAACTCAAAATGTCTGACATCCTCTGGCCCCCGCTCTGGCCCCTGCTGATCATAATCAGCAGTTTTTCTTAGAGGATGTAATAAATAATGAAAAGGATTATTGATTACAAAAAATGCAATTTTTTTTAAAATTGCAATTTTAATAAAAACAAATTCAATTCTTTTCTCTGTTACAAAATTTAATGATGATTTTAGAACTTATAGAAGTATTATACCGGTGTCTGTTTTGAGATCTTTCATCAAAAATATTAGCCATAGGCCTATAGGGCCTAAATGAAAGTTTTGACAATAATGAAATTTTCTAAAACAATGAATAATGAAATCATGACCTATATTTCACTGAAAAAATTGTAACGGGGAATACTATAAATCATTTTATTTCATTAGCCTCACAGATCAAGAGTGCATATGCCACCAATTAGGCCTATCTGTGATGCTACTGATGCCACCTGCCTGCTACAGAAAAACAAACTGCATAGCCCCATCATTCATGTCATTTGGGAAAATGTTTGCAGCTGCGCACTAATCTTATGTGGCGAAATTTGATTGGATGAAAAAATATCCAAGATGTCAGCGCCCATAAGCAGTGTAAATTGCTTTGTTGACGTGTAGAAGTAAGAAGAGGAGAGTATTAAATCTACGTCAGGGAGTGTGGTGGAAACTAGCTAGGTCTTATTTAGGAATTAGGTAAGTTTTAGAGTCTTAAAAACGAACGATCTCAAGGTTATTAAGCTTCTGTAGTCAGAGCATTAATTATAAAAGAGCAGAAAAGAAGATTCTCTTTTTGTGTGGCTGCACTGTCCCTGCATACATAGCATGAATGTCTCCAAAGGCAATGCAATTTTGTTCAGTGAAATTGTATAGTAAATTCACTGGGCATTTATCGATTTTTTCTGACCACCATCTACTGTTTAATACACACAAACATGACAAAGCAATGCAAACAACATTTCTAGGCGTTTCTTTACTTTAGGCGTTTTATTCTAATTTCTAGTTACATTCACTCGCATGCTCGGTCATGTTGGTCGGACATCCGGGAACATGTCATTGTCCCCCTCGTCCCCTTTGCACAAGCGCGCGCATAGCAACCAACTCGAGAAAGTGGAACTGCACATGCACACACAGGTTTTACAAGGCTATTTCCCCTTTGTGACGTCAGCAGTGTTCACAGTTTGCTCTCAAATAATAATCGGGTCCACTTTTTATGCTGTTTCTGTTTCTGTAGAGATACTACACAACACTCCCAAGTTGGAGCCAAACGTATAGGGTATGTGCGCATGCGGTTTGCTTCTTAGTCTTTACGTAGGTGTTGGATGGAGTACTGCTGCTTTAAAGCTAGCTGAATCTTGGATTTGAGTGTGTAAAAAATGGGGGTTCCGAAAAATGAGGAGGCGTGGGCCGGGGTTTTTAAGTCCCTCTGGACATGAATAAAAAAAATAACACAACGGAAGCAACAATATATGAGCTCAAAACAACTTTATATAATAAACCAACGAAATCACTTACGCTACTAAATATACTAAGGATCAAGCTGACGCTAACAACACTATGTCATTTTTATCATGTAATGTACCAATTTCACCACAGTTGTGTGAACACACACGGAAAGAATCGTGTCATGTCTGCATGTAACACACGGTTACGATGTAAATAAAGTGGTAAACATGGTATATGTCTGGTTAGCAGGTACGAATAATTCCGCGTGAATTGAGACGTCGGAGCCGGTCAAACACAGAGGACTAGCCTACATCCCGTATCCTACTATCACTCAAACAAGCAAATCTCATCACGAATTCACTCACCTTGCGATCCTACATCATCAGTTGAAACAAACATCTAAATTTCCAAAAACAACTTTGTCATTCCTCAAAACTACAAGTAACTTCATTAATAAAAAATTGAAATCCTACAAATTACAAAATGTACTATTACCCGTTATTGAACATTTTGTTCAACCAAAAGAACGCACGAGTCGAGTTCAGTTGACCAAAATGGTATCTCCTGCATCCTGGTCGCCTCAGATATGACGTCAGTATCACAATCGGTGGATCGGATTGGTTGAAATCAACGCCACGTTTTTGACCTTACAGGGGTCAGAGATATGCATATTCATACATGTATGAAAACAGCGATGCGGATATAGTATCATCACCGGGACTGAGAAATGCGACATTTTCGATGTTTGTACCGGGAATTTCAGACACGGAGACTCATGGAGATTTCGACAAATTCGTCCCAAAGGTAACCAAAGGGTTGGGGATCGCATTTGTAACTATCACTAAATGTTTCGAATTGGGGTCGGCTAAAAAGTAGACAGTTTCGGGACTGTAATTGGTGTAGATGTCACATTTTGAACAGTGAGCGATAAGTGACCAATTTGATGCTCAGCACAAGTGTTTATCTTTACTCAGGGTAAACATGGTAAGTGGTACAAGATAGCCAGGCTTGCAGGGTGAGTCATTTTTGTTCCCATTCTCACCAATGGGTGCAGTATGTGCAGGGTGAGTCATTTTTATTTGTTCCCATTCTCACCAATGGGTGCTCAAAAGGTATGAGTCCTGTTCAAGGTCAAGGGTCACCATCATGGATGAACCAGCCGGCATATATTGTGATATGGCTATGCATGAGTGAGTCCTGTTCACAGCGTCCACACATGTGAGTCCTCATTACGTCCGAAAATAATGAAAATACAACTAGTGAGCTACGCTCGTCTCAATTCTGGAAACACTAGGAATGACGACAACACCAGGACATGTCATCATGAAGAGTTCAGAAGATCCGCAGGACACACTAAAAATGAGGACAACAGTCCATTACCCAAGCAATCACGACGAGTTCCGAAGGTCGACAACAAAAATACATACATGTACTGCCGAACATTAACGAAGACCTGTCACGAAATTCATACTGCCGAACAGTGCCGAAGACCATTTTTCACTGATGTACTGGTATACACATGCATGCATATTATATGGAGTTTCCCCAATCAAATCCTCAGTCAAGAGGAGCATATTTAACCGGCAAATACTTCACTTTCAGATCCTCCAATTTTTACAATTCAGCTCCATGGAGACTTCTTCACCACTATAAGAAAACATAGAATACACTTAAGGATACGATACATATACAAGTGACTCAATTCTGAAGAAAAAAAGTTTCCACAGGCTTCGTTGGGATTCGAACCAGCGATTCAAAACTTCCTTTGATTACGCGTCTAGCGCTTTACCGCTCGGCCACGGTGGCAGTTGAGTGGAGGAGTGTAATGATAAATCATAAATCTCATATTCATAATGCCATCTTTAGCCTTTTGTTTACTAAAAAAGACGCTTTTGTAAAGATAGATTAGCCGCTTTATGCATAAAGACCACGAACGTTTGGGAAAGGTTTCAAACAAATAATAAAGACACTGATGTGATGATGAAATTATGTAAGTCCGGAAATATCTCATCGCAATGTTTTGTTTAGGTTTTAGGAATTTGACCTTAAAATTTACGACTTCATGACATTATCATTCAAATCAACAAAAGATATTTCAACAGTATATGGCCTCATTCTTTCTCTAGAATGTTTTGTACATGTATATAAAAATAGCTTCAACAATGGTTCGCTGCATAATGGTAAAAACAGCCTTGACCTAAAAAAGGCGAGAGGTACCATATTTACGGATTCAGGCTAAATTTAAAATTGATATAAAACGCTTGCTTTTTGATCGATTACAAAAATTAATTTTTATCATATAAAGAAATTGTGTCTGGCGTGAATTACACTACAGTTTTTATTCTTAGGGCTCTTTGACTTCTTCAAATATTTTTTTTAATGATAGAGTGAATCCCCTGGCCCTCTATAATTACGCACAAAAGATCAAGTCCCCTTAAGAAACAGCTGATCGATAACAATGCCAGGTTAATAATATGATTGCAGAAATGATGGATTTGACACCATGCGAAAAGATAAATAAACAAGAAAATTTGGAAAGCTCAAAACATGTCCTTTAGCAGCCCTATATCTGGAGATCATTAAGGTTTTTCAGGCAAACCACACAGAAAATGACCTAGTTTAATGATTGGCGGAGCTCTATACTTCTCCCTAAACACAGGCTTTTTTTAAAAATCATACCATACTGCAGCCACACTCACACAGTTCCTTAATTCGTTATCTAAATTAACCGTCAAAATTCTGTGCGAAAAAATACCCTATTTTGTCTTAATTACTCGGCCCAAATTTTGTTACAAGTGATTGGTTATGGTAATTTGTTCCAATCTGTTACAGTTCTTGGTAGATGAGAATTTATGACAGTTCTTATTGCTGGTTATAATTTGATAAGCTTCAGGGTGGGTATGCCACGATTGACGCAGGTTTGGCTTAAGTGAGTTTACCACCGGCAGAGCTACATGTACATGTAGGAGGCCCTGCCTAGCCTTATGAAGGATGACCAGTCTGTTCGCTGTTCTCCTGTTTTGGAGAGTATCCCATTCCAGTTCTTTTATGAGTTTTGTGATGCTTGTTGTTTTGTCATAAGTGTTGGTTGTGAATCTTGCTGCCCTTTTTTGGATCTTTTCTAATTTATTTATGTATTCTTTTTGATGGGGATCCCATACTGAGTTTGAGTACTCCAGTAAGGGTCTAACGAGCGACATATAAGCTGTCTGCTTCAATGGTTTGGGGCATGAGTACAGGTTGCGTCTGATGAAGCCGAGCGATCTATTCGCTGCGGATGTTGCTTTGTTGTCGATATGTGTTGACCATGAGAGGTTATTAGATATGGTTACACCAAGATAAGGATGTTGCTTTGTCTCCTCCAGTATGCGTTCTCCAAGTTTGTAGTTGAACATTTTGGGGTTTCTAACATGGGTAACTCTCATGATAAAACACTTTTTGACATTGAACGCCATTTGCCAATCGTTTTGCCACTTCTCAAGGGTATTCAGGTCATCCTGAAGAAGTGTGTGATCAAAGTCATTAACAATTTGGCGGTAGACGACACAGTCGTCTGCGAAGAGCCTGACTTCAGAGTTGAGATTGTTGGGTAAATCATTTAAACCAAAAATAATAATGGACCAAGCACCGTGCCCTGAGGGACGCCAGAAACAACCTCTGTCCAAGTCGAGTGTTCTCCACCGACAACGACCCTCTGCTGGACCCATTCAGATCCCATTTAGTTGAAATTTGCGGGTCCTAAACTGATTTTTGTGGGTCCAAATTGTACTTGTGTACGAAACTTCAGAAACACCCGGAAATGTATTTTCATTGCTGGCGCAAACGATAAATATTAAAGTATGCTGAATTCGGCACCCAAAATGTACCAAAGTCAAGTCAAATTACTGGGTAAAGGACGACTTGCCGCGATCGGCCGACTTTCTCATAAAGAACTACAATTACTACCTAATAACATGCACTACTTTAATCATCTAATTATTTGGTTATTTTGTTATATTTGCTCGGTTGAAATATACAACTACCTCAAAAACATGTTTTCGCGATGTCGCCAGGAATTGACCCTGTTTTGTTGACATTTTTATTGTAACATAATATTTGCACTATCCGAAATTTTTTTGTAATTGTATGTAATTTAGGCCAAGTAACAAAAATAACATGTATATCGTCCGGACTTTTTCAAAAATCGGTGAGGGAGGTCCTTATTATTTGTTATTGTGTTATTTTTTTACCATTCATTTCTGTGTAAAATTGCAATTGCAAAGTGTTTGTCAACACATCATCAAATCGGGGAGGCCCTAGATATTTTTGTTATTTCCCCAAAGCCCTACCCCTACATGTAGCTTGAAGAAAGTGTTTGCAATGTGTTTATAAATGATAACCAAGAACTTCTGAACATGTCTTTTCATCACAACAATTTCAGAAATAAAGTAAGGGAGCAAATAGGAAAAATAACAAAAATATTTGAAAATCTCCAAAAATCGGTGAGGGCAGGGACGATATACATGTTATTTTTGTTACTTGGCCTTATGAATGAAAAGTGAGCCGATTGAGCTGGGTTATCACACAATGGCGATCTATGATGATATTTTCTATTTCTTGGATGGGATTTTTCCCAGGTCCAAGCACAGCCTGCTGGACCCATTCAGTTACATAATCTTACTTTTTCCGGGTCCAGTGAGTTCAAAAAGCATCCTGGACGCGAAAACGCGATAAACTGTGAACCCTGGACATCAGCCCGACCAAGAGAATGTTATAGCTGCCTTGTGGAAGTACAGTGATCAGTGTTATAACCCTAACCCTAACCAGTGCAGATAGCCCGAAACATCATGGCCCTGTTCCTTCCTCACTAGGGCCATGAATGCCCTACATACGTAAAAACAGGGCACCGTGAACTCACGTCGCGGTGATGACGTCACACTGACAGCATCTATTTATAGGAAGAATTCAAAACACGGCGACGATAACAGTCACAAGTCTGGTCTTTTACATCCCCAAATGTGCTCAAAATTTACGATCATGCACCAAATATGTTTTATTTAAGTCTCATCTTCACGTGAGGAATGGTAGGAAGTGGTATTTATGAGAAAAAGGGGTATTTTATGTGTACCCTGGACCATATATGCCCAGGAGTCTCAGACCTTCGTACGGAGAAGGACAGTGGAAATCGTAGTGATGGAGGTGTGAGTACCTCGGGCTACAGTGCAGAAGGCAGCTATTACATATCTAAAAATAAAACCCCCTAAAGTAAAGGAATGCCCATTTCTATTGTTCGATACAAAATTCCGCACACATGACACACAGCGTTACGTTACTGGATCTGAAAACAGTTAGAAATTGTGGAACATACTTTTTTGTTTTTTCGTCATAGTCCCCCAATAATTTATTTTTATGACATTTAAAAACAACAGTAAAAACATACACATTTTCAGTTTTCTGTACATATAATATTGTGTATATATCTACATTAGCAAGGTTATTTTGATCAGAGGAAGCCGAGTCCCGTGGCCGAGTTTGTAAGCAATTTGGGCACCCATGGATGCAAACGCTATGGAAATTGCTGATATAATGCCCCCGGGGGGGGGTACTCAGTACAAATGACCATACGGGGACGTGCCGCAAAACATGGGTAGCATTTTCAGCCTTCTGGTATATCAATGACCCCTTTTTCAAAGCCTAATTTGGTATATGAATGGGTCCTTTTTTCAAATTTTCTCAATTTTTTCGAAAAACAGCCCAATTTTTCATTAATCTAGCCAAAATTTTAAAATTGTCCCAAAATTTTGGGAAAATTTGTAAAAACTAAGACAATTTTTGGTAAATTCGGCCGAAAATTTTGACTTTTGGTATATCAATGGGTCCAAATTTCTTGAAAAATTGGTATATTTATGGGTCTACTTCCAAAATCTCAGCGGCACGTCCCTACCAAAACCAAACTTGAGTACCCCCCCCCGGGATAATGCCCCTTCGTATTGGTTAATATTTTGAGATTTACAATTCGACGGTGCTTTATTTTAACCAATCAGAAAGAATTTTATCCCATATGAGCATTTGCCTAAGATTGTCAGTAAAATGATGGGGCTTGTCACCATGGATTAAAAATGATCACGCCACAGGAAATTTTGCGAAATTTGAGAACAGAAAAAATTAAATGACGGCGGATTTTTACAAGATATATAAATTTTATACTACAAGATCGGTGACAAACTAAGCTTCAACAAACCCTTTTCGTCCATGAAAAATGACCTTTTCATTCAAAAGAACGGACTAAAAACCGTGCGAAATATACGAATATACCAACATGTTGGCAGGCCCGTACGCAGGTTTTTTTTGGGGGGGGTGCTGATTTTGTAAAAAGTGGACTTTTCCGATTTTGCGTTTGCTAGTTATGCATGATCAAATAAAAAGAAAGAAAGAAACCAACAACAAGTTACAAGAAAGAATAAAGAAAAATGAAAAAAGAAAGAGAGAAAGAAAGAAAGAAAAAAAAGAAAGGAGAAAGAAACAAAAGGGAAGAAAGGAAGAAAAATGAGAAAAAGAGGAAAAAAAGAAAATTCAACCTGGATGTGGGGACTCGAAATACACAATAATGATTCGTATCAGATTCAGATAGTCCAGTGCCGTAATGATTCGGCCACACACCAACTTACGCAATTCCGTTTTTTAAAGTTGCAAATCTTTTAAAAACTAGATTGTCTCAGCAGCAGGGGACATTAGGCTGTCATGTGCATCTAGGTGTAGAGGCTTATCCTCTTATTCCCACTTGAGCATTCTCAAGTACACTTAAAGTGTTTTGGTCTCCTGGTCAAGTCAGTTTTAATTTAGGGGTTGTTGTTATGTTGTTATAGCAACAAGCTCAGTTTTTCTGTCCAGTCAGCTGTCACTTTAGTGGTGTGCAGCCATTCAGGTCTCCCATCCTTTTTTTTAATTCCTTTGTTATGTCCATAGTTCTCCTAGTGATGCACTTGCAATTGTTCCTTCGATCTTGATGGACCAAAAAATTTTTGGTGCTCTTGGTAGTGAAAAAGATTACCAGTAGCTAGTGTGGTAGTAATCTATAAAGTATATGCTTGATAACTATACATTACTGCATCAGTGGATGTTATTATTTCATTAATATTTAAGTGTATAGAAGCGCTAATCAGCATCCACAGAGCAGAACTGGTTTTGTCATTTTCATGTTGGAATTGGCCATCGGATTCACATTGCTTACAAACAGGCAAGTAGTCAAAACATTTCTCTGTAAATGCTTTGTTCGAGATAATCAACCCTAGTTACAATCAATTAAGTATTTTATATCTGTTAGTGTTAGTCAGTTAAATGTAAGTCGGCAGAACTTATTAAAATTTTGGTGGTGGCTTTATCACTAAATCTTTTTATTTGCCTGTTTGCACTTTATATCACGAGTTGAATACGATAATAGATGAGGCAATAACAATAGTTTATATTATCAATTTTCTGCCATTATTAGCTCATGCATTACCAGTATGATAAGATGACATATTAACTCACATATTGAGTATCAATTAATGGATTACATGTTGCACGAAAAGAAATGGTCAACGTGCAAATCAGACAAGAGTATTTGGACTTGTTTTATTAATGGGATGGGGATACATATTTGTCAGCTGAATGTAAGCCTTATAAAGTTAAGATTTGTATCATGTTTGCATGCATACCTTATCTGCATGCAAGTCGGTTATTAGTAAATAAAATATAGAAGTTGCGTATCTTGGATCAGGCTTACATACCAACCATTAATATCAACATAATAAAGGTGCAAAGGTATCAAACAATGGGGGGAAAGCACATAGTTTTCTTCTCTTTGCTGTTTGTTTTTTGTGGTTATATTTCAGAAGTATCTTCCGCTGATATTGCACATCAATTGCACTGAGGATTGCATCATATGTGGTTTGCGATATGTGAATAGACCCATAAGTTACTCAAGCTGACTAGTTGCATTCTCGGCCATGGCAGCAATACGTCGTTTAAATATGCACCTTGAAAATATTCAAGAAAGAAAAGAGGAAGATAACTGAGAATGATAATCCTGCAATAACAAATTTGGCAGAAAATAAATTGAGCAGACTTGAGATGTCAATTTACATGTTGTATACATCAGCATATTTCTTCAGCTCAACACGTATCGAGAGGAATAAAGTTTTGTTAGAATTAGCTTCTTATTCTTCCACAAGCAAGAAGAACAATCCAAGACGGAGTTGAAATTGTTATGACAGCAGCTGATGACGTTCATTTTCACTTTAGATGAACAATTAAAATTGGCATCGGATACCATTATTTTCTTCTTTCATAAAACTTTGCGAATATCCCGCTCTACGATATCAGTCGTTATTCTTCAGCAAAATACTGTTAACCATAAATAATGCTCATCCGGTGACTCGACTATAGACTTGTAATTCCCACGATTCTGAAATCTAACTTGAAATACAATAGAGACTATAAATGTACATGCGCATTGTATGTAAATTAGATACATTTCATATTGCATATTTTTTTACAGAACTGCTGAACTATTGCTTCAATGAAATACCGGTTAAATTTTAAAAAAACAAAACAAAAAAAAACAAACAAAACAAACAAAAAACAAAAAAAACAACAAAAAAACAACAACAAGGTATATTTTTATACATCAATACTTCATCGACCTGATATGATGTCCTTAATGTGATGTCCTTTGCTATGTACAAATATAAAACCATTTTAGTCTTATGGGATGTTGTTCAGCATGAAAACCAAATTTTATAATCTAAAAGACAGAAGTTAACATGCCCTAAGGTGTGGAAAAGAATTGCAAAAAGACTAGGTCGATATTAATACAAGGGACACTTTGCATCATTTATGCATACAGCAAAAGTTGTATAATGATTATGATAGGTCCAACTTTTATTAGGTGATTAAAATTGTATGTAGGCCTTACTTTGCATCATTTACGCATACACAATAAGTGGGATAATGACAGCATATAAATTATGGTATTTATCAATGATGTAAAAATATGTTCTATTGTAATAGGTTCAACTTTATTTTCACAGTAATTTAAAGATTAAATATGTAGGCCAATTGGATATTACTATTTATCAATTTTGCATTACTTATCAATAAAGAGGAACACAGTCATAAATATGAAGTCTAGATTAGTGTTCCAGGATGATGGTGGCTTGCATACATGACATGCAAGATGTGAAACATCATAAGCTTGTCATTATAAATTATGATCAAAATTATGAATGGATGTAAAAGAGTAGCCTAAAAACAGACAGACATCCAGTTAGTCTAAAACAAAACAAAAACAAAACAAAAACAAAAACAAAACAAAAATAGATGTAAAATTTAATTTCTAACTACAATAATGGTCCTTACATTATTTATAGTTGGTAGAATGGGGAACATATTTAATATTCTGTGGGAAATTCAATATTTGAATTAAATTGCGGTTCAAGTAATTCAAACTTTTGTATTATTTGATGCTTTCGTTCATATGGAAATAGAAAGCAACATTGTGTAAGGTAATTAAAAATAAGAAAACATATATATTTATTTGTATGTTTTTGTATGTATTTATGCCCTTTGTCCTTCTATGTATAAAGGACCCCTTCAGAAATAAGCCTTAAGGGCTTAAGGGGCTATCCTGTGATATCTCCTTGCTGTGTTTTTTATGTGTATTATATGTTATTTATCTTAATGCATTTTATATCTATTTACCTTATATTGTTGTATGTGCAATATGGAGATACCGAATAAAATCAAAATAAAATCAATCAAGGTGAATAGAAGATCACAAACAGTATCAAGTTTTAAAAGGGTAGTTGATTATTGAATATATTCATGGAACATTTCAATGATTGATTAATTTGTGGTACAGATAATATACATTTTTTTTTCAATTCTTGAAAAATTATTAGTAGATAACTATTCGATTTCTACTAGTTTAATTTTGCTGTACTACCATGTATAAAGGGGGATTAAGAGTTTTAACATCATTTCATTTCAATCTGTTATAAAACTTGTAGTTGGTTTTTTTTCTGGAGCATAATTGATCAATTTGTGTAACAGATATCATTTTTCAAACAACAAAATATTAGCAGATACCAGTTCAATTCAACTACCATCTATAAAGGGGTTATTAAGAGCTTTAACATTAATTATTGTGGATGATTAAACGTATTCAGTGCAACACACTTAAGATTTTTTATGAGACTTTTAGCTTTGGTATCTTATTTTATTCATCTGCAAGAACTTTAAAGTTAGCAGTGAGAAAATTATTCTCTGGGTTACCATTCATTGGTAGTGAATTACTTTATTTTATAAATGTCACTTTTAAAATTGGATCAGGTAGGCCCCTATTCATGATCTGTTATCATTAATGGGTCTTTGAAATGGGAGCTACAGTAATACTTTGTGTGGCTCAATTGTCAAATAGCGATTTGTTATCAATTCTTTCAAAATTTGCCACTTACAGCTATTTCTGGTTTTGTTCTCAAGATCAAATAAGATGAACATATCTCTAGATAAATACATTTCAAGGTTAGGTTCAGTTAAATAAACTGAAATTTGATGCTTATGTCAATTTGCACATCATGTGAATTACTTCATACTATACACTATTCTTTGTATTCAAAGAACATCATTGTCTATCCTTAAGTATGTATTTGATAGCTTACACTAAACATGCTTGGAAATTGCAGCAAGCAATATTATATGCAAAGCGATATCTAGCACATTTAATGGCGCTATCTAATCATGCTAATTGTATACTATATAAGTACATATGTACATTTCATACATTGTATAATTATAGAGAGTGTATATATAGAGAGAACAACTAAATATATTTCTATTTCATTATTTAACACCAAACAAACAAATAAAAATCTGGTTGCTATGGCTTGTGCAGAAAATAAATTGAGCAGACTTGAAATTTGATGCTTATGTCAATTTGCACATCATGTGAATATTATCATGTGAATTACTTCATACTGTACACTATTCTGTCCATCCTTAAGTATGTATTTGATAACTTACACTAAACATGCTTGGAAATTGCAGCAAGCAATATTGTATGTAAAGCGATATCTGGCAATATTAATGGTGCTATCTAATCATGCTAATTGTATAATTTATATATGTTCATATTATGTACATTTCATATAATTATAGAGAGTATATATAGAGAAAGAGAACAACTACATAATTTCTATTCATTATTTTAACACCAAACAAACAAATAAAAATCTGGTTGCTATGGCTTGTGCACAACTATTATTATAGGTTTAAGGTTAGTTGCCTGATCTTGACAACTTATTAAAGTAATATTTATACAATTGCAGTCTTCTTTCCTAAAAGTTTGTCATGTTTATAGCATATTCATTTTTTTGGGCTTGGTGCATTTAATACAACTATCATTATCCTATACACCTGTATGCTTTTATAATAGATCCCTGTTTAGTTGTTTAATAGAATATATGGTTTAAATTTACAAAATAAATTGCCCCTTTTGATTTAATAATATTTGTTTTTATCTTATTGGGTGTATGGGGTGATGCAATATTTTCCTATGTTCTCGGTACAGGCTGTACATAAATCTTTGGCATATATATTATATTTTCCTCACTGATCATCAATTTGTAAGAAAACCACTACATGTGTAAATAAAAATTTTCAGCAGCTGATTACTGGCTGACTTAAAGATGATGGCGATGTGGCTGCCCCATTTAGATATGACAGCTCTCATTGGTCCTTAGAGGGGTTGGATTGGTTCAGGACTCATCTGGAGCATCCTGAGGCTTTTTGCTTTTCCACCTTTGTACATTGATTTGAGGGAGGGGAGGGGGGAGGGGAGGGGGGGGGTTTAATCAAGTTTCTCCATTGAGAAACTTGGTTGGCATTGTTTATTCTTTTGGAGATTTCTAATTATTTAATTGCGGTTAAAAATGCTGTTTTCCAATCCAATCCTCTGTTTGATCCAAAGATGTATCTGTTTAAGATATGCTTAAGATTTGCTTAAGATGAAATTTGGTTAAATGTGATTCAGAAGTCAACTTTTGTTTGTCCAGCCTGTATGGTTGGCTTGTACACATTTTTCCAATAATTCGTGTATTTATTGATTTATATGAAGATGATAAATAATTCCAAATGCTTGCTGCAATTAATCATCTCAATGTATATAATTTGTTTAATTGATATGAAATCTGTTATTATCTCAATATAGTATTAATTTCTATGAGATTGTGAAATTATTATAAATAAGCTTATGTGTATTAAATGGTCCTCATGATCGTGGGGGCAATGCGAGTCTATTCTTTGTGTTGTTAGTGCTTTCCTGCTGTCTCGAGACAATTCCGCTTTTTAAAGTTGCAAATCTTTTAAAAACTAGATTGTCTCAGCAGCAGGGACATTAGGCTGTCATGTGCATCTAGGTGTAGAGGCTTATCCTCTTATTCCCACTTGAGCATTCTCAAGTACACTTAAAGTGTTTTGGTCTCCTGGTCAAGTCAGTTTTAATTTAGGGGTTGTTGTTATGTTGTTATAGCAACAAGCTCAGTTTTTCTGTCCAGTCAGCTGTCACTTTAGTGGTGTGCAGCCATTCAGGTCTCCCATCCTTTTTTTAAATTCCTTTGTTATGTCCATAGTTCTCCTAGTGATGCACTTGCAATTGTTCCTTCGATCTTGATGGACCAAAAAATCCCACCCACCCTCCCAAAAGCTGGAAGGGTGATTCAGTAACTAAATATGGTTAAAGATACTCCAATAAAATGGTATGTCCAAATATGCTGCTTTATGCTTAAAAATAGAGGCTTTGTATGGATTTTCTTGAAATCTTGAAGAATATCATTAGTAGATCGTCTCCACTTTCTACTGCGCTTTATAGAAGGGGAATGAATGCTTTGTATGGAGTTTCTTCAAAACCTGAAGAATCTCGTCAGTAGATTGTCTCCACTTTCTACTGCGTTTTTATAGAGGGTGGTGGAGTTTCTTCAAAACCTGAAGAATCTCGTCAGTAGATTGTCTCCACTTTCTACTGCGCTTTTATAGAGGGTGGTGGAGTTTCTTCAAACCTGAAGAATCTCGTCAGTAGATTGTCTCCACTTTCTACCGCGCTTTTATGGTATTGATTGGTTTTATGGGCTATTGAATGCTTTGTATGGAGTTTCTTCAAAACCTGAAGAATCTCGTCAGTAGATTGTCTCCACTTTCTACTGCGTTCGCTTTATGGTATTGGATGGTTTTATTGGGCTATTGATTGTTTTGTATGGAGTTTCTTCAAAACCTGAATAATCTCGTCAGTAGATTGTCTCCACTTTCTACTGCGTTTTATGGTATTGGTTGGTTTTATTGGGCTATTGGTTGCTTTGTATGGAGTTTCTTCAAAACCTGAAGAATCTCGTCAGTAGATTGTCTCCACTTTCTACTGCGTTTTTATAGAGGGTGGTGGAGTTTCTTCAAAACCTGAAGAATCTTGTCAGTAGATTGTCTCCACTTTCTACTGCGTTTTTATTGAGGGTGGTGGAGTTTCTTCAAAACCTGAAGAATCTCGTCAGTAGATTGTCTCCACTTTCTACTGCGCTTTATAGTGGGCTATTGGTTGCCTTCATGCTTTCCTCCCTTTCTACTGCGGTTTTATACCAGGGTTATAAATGCTTTGTTGCTTATTTGGAGTATCTTTATTTACTTGGTTGTCAATACCAGTGGATTATATATCAGTAAATGGTTTAAGCATTGATGCCGTATCTTGCTGAATACAAAATGTTCGTTTGCTAGTGTTGGCATTGTTTATTCTTTTGGAGATTTCTAATTATTTAATTGCGTTAAAAATGCTGTTTTCCAATCCAATCCTCTGTTTGATCCAAAGATGTATCTGTTTAAGATATGCTTAAGATTTGCTTAAGATGAAATTTGGTTAAATGTGATTCAGAAGTCAACTTTTGTTTGTCCAGCCTGTATGGTTGGCTTGTACACATTTTTCCAATAATTCGTGTATTTATTGATTTATATGAAGATGATAAATAATTCCAAATGCTTGCTGCAATTAATCATCTCAATGTATATAATTTGTTTAATTGATATGAAATCTGTTATTATCTCAATATAGTATTAATTTCTATGAGATTGTGAAATTATTATAAATAAGCTTATGTGTATTAAATGGTCCTCATGATCGTGGGGGCAATGCGGAGTCTATTCTTTGCGTTGTTGTGCTTTCCTGCTGTCTCGAGACAATTGCTTGAACTCAAAGCGGCTATATAATTATAATTTGATCAATAGTGATTACAATCTGATCACGTCCGCATAATGGCTCTTAGAATAATTAACATGCATGCCGGCTCTGAAATTTTGGACAAACTGATGGCGAAAAACCTTGTTTTTTGCAATACTACATGTAGGTTCAAATTGGAGTAATTAAATGGAATGGCGATTGGCAGAAAGTTGAGAAATAATGTAGGTATTTAGCAGTCATGTAGTGTCGTACTATTACGCTGACTTTCTTATTCGGCGAGGATTACAATTTTGACCTCATCTGTTTTCAAACAGAGAGGTAGACAAAAGGCCTGTCAAAACTGTTCCACTTGCCCAAACACTCAAGTATCCGAAGGATGGTCCACAATAGTTAGAGTGATTCATACAGCATGAATAGGGGATTAAAAAACTGTGAAGTAGGACCCTTGCTTCTTTTGTCCAATTTGCCATCAAGATTTCAAATGGAAACAGTTCAGACCCAGAACACGATCATGTCAGAAATTAATATTTTGTTCCGGGACTGATTATTCGGACTAAGTATTCTAAAGACGTCTAAATCAAGGTGTTGTAATCAAGATATCGATAAACTGAGTGTTGGACGTAAGACATTTGGTTATGTTAGCATTATCAGCTTGCACTACGGTACTTAATTTTTGTTACACTTGCACACTTCACTGTATAAGTCTATGGCATAAAATTGCTACACATTTCCAAAATTGTGTAGCAAAGTGATCAAAATTGAGTAGCATTTTGCTCCGCGATACCGGCTATGGCCAAAACTACATTCACTGATGGTCTTTGGAATGAATGAGTCTTTATATTCCTGTTCTTGGTGGTTGATACACTTTACATTGTAGCTTGTGGTCTAATAAATGCCTAAATTGTGTTGTTTTTATGGGTGAGGCGGGCCACTGTTGTGAGATTGAGAAACTTTTGTACCTGACTGGTGACCACTTTCTGCATCAATGTGAGGCAGCTTACCTGGTGATGTAACTGGAGCATGTTGTTGTTCAACATTTGAGACACACTTACTGTATCTATCATAGTCTCTACAAGCAAACCTAGCCCATTGAGTACAACAGTAAGCGTCCCCTTCATGTCAGAGCCAGAGAGTGCAAGATGGAACAGCTAAATAGAGTTATAGAGTTCTGTTCTGAAGATGAAATATATAGTGGATTTATGTGAATTTATAGTGAATGGGCTTTCTGCAAAATGCAGCTTTGCAAATGCTTGTTACAATCCAATATGAATACATTTGAGGTCAAAACAATGCTAAAGGTCAACATTTTCAAATGATGGGACAGCTTTTCCTCCCAGCTACATACACTTTAAGTATATCATTAGACATAAAGTTTACATTGAGGACTGTTAAATGTAAAAAATATCAATTTTTGGCCCCCATATATATATATATGTGGGGCTTATGTTATCATCCAAATGGTTGCCTGTTTGTTTCTTTGTTTGTTTCTTTGTTTGGCTGTCCGGGCGGAATTCTTTAATCCACCCTGCAGCTCCAACGCAATCACCAATTAAAGGGGCATTTCGTGATCCACAGCCTTATCCCCCCACTTTTCTCAAAAAAAGTTGAGATTTTTATCTCACTGGAAACCTCTGGCTACATAATGTTTATGTACAAAATATTTCTTGCAGATTAATTCGCTTTGCAAAGATATCGTGAAATCTGAATTTCCTTCTGGTGCACCAGAACGAAATTACAACGCATTGTCTATGGAGCAGTGTAATACACATAATCATGCATAACTCGCAAACGCAAAATCGGAATCAACTGAAATTTTGGGAATAGGCTTTTTTCGTGGATATGTAAAAAAAAAAAAAAAATGTCATAAAAAGAGGATGCTAGGATCACGAAACACTCCTTTAACTTCATTATTATATCTTCAGAATCTTGCATCCTATACCTATGTACATAACCTGGCTACAGGGTTTTTCATATCTGTAACCTCTTCATAGAGTGCATAGTTCGTATACTTTATGTGCACAAGTCTCCATGTATAACCAAAAATCACATTTTCGACCAAAAATCACATTTTCGACCCAAAATCTCATTTTTGACCAAAAATCACATTTTTGAAAAGAAATCACATTTTAAAGCAAAATCATGTTTTGACCAGAAATCATGTTTTTGACCAAAAAGATTCTGAAGAGATAATAATGATAAAATTGGACAGATACTTCCGCATGATACCTGAATTTATCGACCGATAAATTCAGGTATCATGCTCAATTCGTCCAATTTTATATCAAACTTGGTTCGGTGATAGGATATGATGCCAATTTGTTTTACCCGTTTTTGTCCATGTGACTTTTTATAGCTGGTATTAAAGAATGTTAAAATATATAATTAAAATGTTATTCTTACCATGTTGACTATCCACAGATATCATGAAGAAACTAACTTTCAGCTGATAGAGAGGAACTCACTTTTAGAAAGATTGATCACACATTTTGGAGGCTAAGCTTCAGTCAGTATAACTTATTACAAGTTTACATTGGAACAGTATAGAGACAGTAAATGAGCAATGATGGCAAGAAGAGTCAACTGGTTGGATTGTAGCTTGATTCTACTCATCTTGGCTTCATTCATTTGTTGGAATGGTAGTGTGTTTGCTAAGAAGAAGAAAAGCAGTGACATTATAAAGAGATGTGAAACATGCCGTGATCTTGTCAAGAAATTCAATGAGGTAAGACAATTAATGAATTTATGAATGATTCCATGCAAACTTTTATCAGATACAAGTGCCCCATGTCATTATGCCTCCATTTCAGGAACCACTGAACCAGCTACCATACAAGAATTTGTACCACTCAAATGAAATTACACCGCTGGCGTAACAAATATTTTGTAATTTTTAATGTCAAAGTTCACTTTTGAGCAGCAATGGATGAATTTATATTTGATGAGATACATTGCGATCATCTGGAAAAATTAAATAAATGAATATGTACCCTTGTGAGTCAAATACAGCTAATTTTGTCAAAAACGATTATAAAAAACAGTTTCAAATATGATTGTCTTATTTATACATATTAGATTGTCGTCAACTTTTCATTACAAATTTGTTGTTTATTACAGGGTATTGAGAGGACAGAGCGGTACAATTTTGCTGGTGGTGATGTAGATTGGGAAGAAAAGAAACTTGGAAGCTATGCCACAAGGTGAATTGACATCATGTATTCAATATTCATGTCCTTGTGTCAATGTTGTGTGTACTGTATGTGTTTGCCATCAATCATGGTCGTTTGAATAAAAAGTCCCCTATTATATAGTACCAGCCATATTCACGGTTAATAATAATAACAAAATAATAAAACAGCGTTTATTCATGCTTTCTGGATGGTCATATCCGTCAAAGTGTGCCACAGGTTGATATGCTGCGGCAGCGCACATTGACCTGCCCTGTCCTGCCCTATTGCAAATAATTTGTGTGGATGGAAATTAAGCACAAAAAGGCGGAAAAAGTGTCTGTGCATAATAATTGTTTGCATGATCCTCGCAAATATGTGTGAGGATAATTACCAGCAAACAAGGTACGCTGAAAGTAATGAGCAATTGAGCATGTAGTTATTGAATGATCAAAATATTGGGCAGCAGCAGAAAGTGAATACAATTAGATACATGTAATAAGAGGGCTTAGTAAATTTGTACCATGTTTAACTCTATGTGCAATCAATGACAATTATGCAGCTAATACTTAATTTGATTTGTCTAACTCTATATTGTGGTTTGCTGTAGTAGTAGTGAATCAATACATTGATTATGGAGAACAGATGATTATGATGTTGTATTGATTTTATCTCTTTGTGTTTAACAGTGAGACTAGATTTATTGAAATCACAGAGCAGTTGTGTTCCAGTTCAGCACATGAGGTAAGCATATCGTATCCAGTGTTGCCATAAGATGCATACAATGTATAATTTGTTTTACTCAGATTTATAATAATCTATATTAATTGTGTACAGGCCTGTGTTACTATCAATTGAAGGCTCAATAGTTATAGTTATTGAGCTGTTAAATAGAGATCAATAAGACTTCTGTTCATTTTGCCCATTATTTTCTTTCCTATTTTGGGCAATCGTTTAGGTCCAATGCCCTTTGATTATTTCCCAATTCTCTTTTGAGATATATTGTAACTGCTATTACTACTATCAACTACCTGCTGGACCTCAGATAAAGTCAACATACCTTCTTAAAAATAAGGTATTTTTGAAAGTGTCAAGATGCAGTGGGTTTTTAGAGATACTGTTTTCTGGACACTTAATTGATCTGTAACATAACTTTGAATTCAATGAATTGGGTTGATACTTTACTGGTTTCAGAAAAGGACCCAGATTTAAGGATTTAAGATGCCTTTCCTTTAAACCAGGAATTGACCCACCCCACCAAAACACACACACACCCAGCACTGTGATGTGCTGCATACTGTGTATTTGGCTTGATACTTTGTGGCAAACCTGACACAGACAAGTGAACATTGCCTTCAAATTTCAATATTTGAAGTACTGTCATAGAGCGTGTTTATAGTGGGAGCAGATGTGCGGTACATTGCGGTACAATTTCTACCCGGTTAGAGATTATCCGGATACTTGCCCACTATAAACACTAGCAGTATATGTATGTATCGGTACATCGATATCCTTCTCAACCAAGGATATTGTGGCGAGATATTCCACTATAAACACACCAGTATAAATTGTGTGCGGTATTACCGAAGTAGGGGCTTCTTCATGATGCGTGGGATGCGCTGCATAGGACATTCGAACGATTCTCACCCCCAAGAGTTATCAAAACAGAAGCTACATGTTCACCGCCATGATCATATTGTTGAATGGGCTGTTTATAGCTCGCGCCACAATATTTACACATTCCCCGTGTGACCTCGGGGTCATTGCAAATGTACGTTGGTATATAATTTGTGCGGTAACTGTGTCTCACTATAAACAGCAAGGGTATCGGTATATATACAAGGATTATCGTATACGGTATGCTCAAAATGCGGTATATTCACTATAAACACGCTCAATGACAATCCTTGTGTACTTCTTAGCTGCAATTTCCTATATTGTTGTTTTAATGGTTTGTGGAATGATATGGGGCTGTAGTGGTCAGCGACAACCTGTAAAGTGCTGAGGCGTTGTGCCTGTGTGTAGTGCACTATAAATCACTGTGCTTTTTCTTCGTTTTTTTTAATCAAACTATATACTAAATACAAAGAAACATTCTAAAAATAAGTATCTGGTAGTAGAATATTTTGTGTTATAAACCCATCTTGTAAGTTTTTAAATCAAGATTTGAGAGACAAGCAGTTCTAGAGTAGTAAGGATGTAGTTATTTTATGATGCAAGCAAGAAATACAATTTGAATTTAAAATACCAAGTCATTATTTAACTAAGCCTATCACCATAACAGTGATAGCATGAAACTGGCTAAAAAATAAATAGAGGTAATATAGCTGGTAATTTTACTGTTGTAGGAATAGCTATCATAGTCTTATCAAACAATCTGAACTATTTTTTTCTAAATGCATTCTTTTTGAAAGTATGAACTTGCAAAAAGAAAATCCAAAAAGAAAAAGTCTCCTAAGGATGATCGTGATGTAGATCTGCATCTATGGAAGGTAATCAAGCTAAATGTGACACTTTAATAGATAAATGTGTTTCACCTGTAAATAGTTGTAAGTTCATCAGTCATTTGTCACCTGCAATAGGATGTTACTGCATTTGCCTTGTTGGATATAGACCAACTCTGCACATTATAATTACAGATGACTTTGTTCACATTGCACATTGTTTATGGGAAACAAAAACAAACAAACAAACAGTAAACAAATCATTTGTAATAAGTTGTGATCTCATTTAATGTATAACTAGGCACCACATTTTATAGTATGTTGGTACCAAAGACATGGGAGCTGTCATGTTGTTGTGTGTCGTCCCTGGAGAGAAAAATATGCCTCAGGATTGTTATATGGCCAGCAAACTTTGATATTCAGTGCTTGATTGTCATTGTTTGCATTCTATGTATGATGTTTTTTACCTGTTGGTTACATGCTCTACATGCATCTCATATCTGAACTTCCACTCAGTCACCACTCACCAATACAGATTTGATGTCATCAGAAGCTACAAGTGTTGACCTCAATTCTGTGCACTTTTGCAATTTATCTTGTATATAGATTCTCTATTTTGTCAAAGAATTGAGGCTTCCTATCATATTCAAGAATGCTTTTCCAAACATTGCTCAATCCAGCTGTAAGTTTTGCTGATTCAACTTTGTAGTGCTGTGGTGGTGAGACATAATGTATTAAATTTAAAGCATTAATTTTGCTTGAATTACATATGTAATTAGGTCCAAAATGGTCGATAAATTTGTGAAAGGCATTCTAGTTTTTTCTACTTTGTCTCTTATTGAATTTGAATTGGTAAGAAAATACTGATGCGATGAGCAAGATTTTGAAAAGTGGTCTTCAATTATAATTGGTAGAATCATGATTTTATAGTAGTTGTAATGTTGTTCTGTTCCTTCCTGAGAACAGTTTCTGGTCACACTATTCAAATTTAAAAATCAATCAATTTTTTTCTTCAGAGCAGTCCACCCATTCATTTCTTTGTACATTGTTTTTCAAACTGCAAAATTTTGTATGATTGTATTCCATGTGTCTTGATAGTGTTGTTAATGTTGAAAAGCACTAGGGCTCTTATGTGTTTGTTAGACAAAGTTAGTGCACTGCAATTAGTTTGATCAAATTGCATTTGGTTCTGATAGTGATAAATGTACTTTATCCCACTAGTACTGGCACATTTCAATTATTTCCCTGCAATGTTCTAGTTAATTTTCCATCTTGATAGTCCAAAAATTCTTTGCAAAAAGCCAAAATTATGACATTGTTGAGGGGCATGCTCGACTAGTAGAGCATCTGCATTGACGATGAGTCGATGACATGCAACCAAATTACCAAACCTTGTGAAACTCCACAATTCAACAGGATCTGAAAGCTTACATTGATCACAACTGCCTGAATTCTCTGCCACTCAAATACAACAAATTGACCAGAATCAATAAAATCAAAAGCCATGCTGAAGATTAGTTTAAATACACATAAGTGGCACGGGCAGATCTTGATGGGTTTCTTGTAATCACACCTATTTTGCAAAGATTTCATAATCAGGAATTGACCTCTGTCAGTCACGACACATTTCAATATACCTTTCAAATCAACATCGGAAATGTCCGAAAAGCCTTGCCACATGCACCAGGTGCAATAAAGCAAACGTGAGTGCCTTATACATGTACTTGTATAAATTCAGATAAGGCCTTGTCATTGACATTACGCAAACCGCAACTTAGGTGTAAGTACTGCAACCAACAGCTGCGTGATGACCCGGTATATTATTTAAACAAACATCAGCTGTCTTCGAAACACTTCGATTTGAAAATCTCTTATCACTGTTATTACATTTAGAGAATAAAGGTATTGTTTTTAGCCCTTGAGTGCATCTATCGTCTCATATAACACGGGCGATTATCATTATTTTAAGTAAAACAACGAGGCGGCCGAGTTGTTTTACGCTACAAATAATGATGTCCCCGTGTTATATGAGACGATAGATGCACGACAGCGGCTAAAAACAATACCTTCTCATTCTTAAACACTTCAATTCAAATAAAAATATCATACAAATTTTAACCAAATGAAACCTACATTTTGCAAGAAATTACCTAGGGCTTAAAATCGATCAGTCTCGTTGTTGCTGTGCGCCTCCGATTGGTCCAAATAGCGAGTACGCCAGATCGCGTTGACGCTTATCGCAGCTGACCCGTGTGATATCGTGTCATATCACACGGGTAAAGCTGGGTAAGAACCAATAAGATTGCAGGAACGTTCTCAAGTGTTTAAGAATGTTTTTTATATAATAGTGTCACTCAATGCTTGAAAAGCAAGAAGAGAAGTTAGAAGAGTGGTGGAAGCAACATCAAGAATCTGACCCAGACCTGGAGCAGTGGTTATGTATAGATGCCATTGAAGGTGGGTGCAACTATTATTGATAATGTTATGTCAAAAGTAGTGAAGCAAATGAACAAGAGATTATTTATATTTCGAGTGATTTGTGTTACATAAATTACATCTCTGGAAAATTATGTCCAGTTGACCAGGCAAACTTTTTGGGAAAGTTGTAACACAATATACCAACCATGCACTAGAAGGTATCAAAATTCTGATGATCCCATGATGCAGTGGGACTTAGCATGATATGCTTTGCAAAATGTAAACACCATCTGCACCTGAAGGTCACCTTATATTCAATTTGCATTGTGGGATATGGTGCAGCCAATCCCATGTCTAGCAACTAATCTAGATCTACCCTCATAAATGTAATACTACTGAATAAATGCCCATTAAAATGGTAAAATTCCAGATATTTGGACAAGCCTTTTAAACTTAAGGTGGCTCTAAGAATTTGAAACACTTTCTTTACACAACTCAATACAGTTGGAAAAGTTTTCAGAGAGCTAGTCAATTTGCAATAAATTGGATGCCGGATCGATGTGAGTCAGACAATCAGCATAGCCGTTCAAGGACATTTCAATTTGAAATCGGAGTGTGACCAGTTTGTATACTCTTATAAAATGCCAAAATAATATTTTTATGTTTACTTTCAGTTTGCTGTCCTGAAAATAGATATGGACCAGAGTGTGACGGTAAGTCATAGTGTGTTGCTTTGATGTTACTATATCTACATGTATGATGTACAAATGCCGATAAATTGAAACCATAGAACACTTTTGCTTTGAAAATATTACCATTTTCTTTTCACTATAACTGCTAGTGCCTAAATGTTTATTATTATTATTAACATAATGTTTTTCTAACAAGAGCACTGAAATTACAGTACCTGCATGGAATAATATTGTATTGACACATTCATAGCTTCTACAGGTACTACTAGGGACAAGTTGTTAGCTCATTGGTCATGTAACAGGGTCAAGTGTTTAATGTGTAGGTGTCTTGGTACTTCTATTAAACTTAGGTCATGGATTTGATTTCCAGGGGAAGATAACTTTTACCAGATCACTATTATCACATTATGATGAAAAAATCTTTGAGATATTGAACAGGAAAATATAAATTATAATTGCAAACTGGTGTTTCATGATAAAGTATCCTACATGCCAAAACTGCAACCATCTTCAATGTTAGTTAACTTTTTTCTAAAATTAATGAAACTAGTATCTGATGTAACCTATATAACTTGTATACCATTGTATGTTTTATTTCCTTACAGAGTGCCTTGGAGGCACAGAAAGACCATGTAGAGACAATGGCAAATGTGCAGTAAGTATGGGCTATCATAATTCTTGAAAACTCTGCCAATTCTTAAAAACTCTGCCAAGTGTCAAAGTCACTTAAGCCATACACTTAAATATAGTGCAGGTATGTATACTACAGATCCTGTGGACTTCCTCAGGAAGGAGGAAACCCCAAAACACTGGTAGAGATCAACCAAGATTTCATCAGGGGAGTTGCAAACTATGGGAAAGCACAAAGCATGCATGCAATACTGACCTGTAGAATACACATGTGTAAAACCATGTGAAAACAAATTGCTTGTAAAAACAATGAACAGGTTACTTTGTCTCATATTGAAAGTAGAATGAGCCTGGTGATTCTATCAGAAAATCTTAAATAAAAGTAGGTTGAGGTGCTAAACTATTACTCAAAGCGTGATAATTTCCTCCCCTAAGAGTTTCGGAATATACATGCAACACTATTTCCTGTTCACTCAGTTGTATGGAATGAAACATGTTGATCATTTCTTACTACTTGTTACTGATTAACATATTATTTACTTGTTTCAGGGTAGCGGTACACGAGGTGGAACAGGGAAATGCAAGTGCAATGGAGGCTACAAAGGCTGGTATTGTGAAGTATGTAAAAATGGCTTCTATGAAGAACTAAAGAATGATACACATACTATATGTAGGGGTGAGTTTGTATTACTTATAGAAAGTGATATACAAGATGGACTAGAAGGCTATATATTTGTACACAAATCATGGTTATTAGAGCTACTTATTTGCAGTTCCGCCATTATGCACTATGTGGGAGAGCCTCGAACTGGCAGCATACATGAAAGGAAGAATTATGTAACCTTACACAGAACGTTATGACTAGTTCAATTCCCATTCATGTATGCTGCCAGTTCGAGGCTCTCCCCACATAGTGCATAATGGCGAACTGCAAGTAGCTTAATACCGCATGTTATCGGTTTACACAAACTTACAGTCCTTATTTGCTGAGGACTTAGGTTGCTGTTGTCAGTCTCTCTAATTCACAGTGAAGCTATGCAATTTGATAGATTGAAATTCACAATGTGCAATTTGATTAGGGAAAGCTATTCCAGAGGGAGTATGTAAATTAAATGGAACAGCCATTTCAGAGGGAGTATGTAAATTAAATAGAACAGCCAATGGGTATGTAATTTAACTGGAACAGCCTTAACGCTTCTGTCATCTATATTATTATACTTACGCAATTGTCTGTGAATGGGATGGGGTGGGTGTTATTAACAATATAATTCGCAGGTGCAATCTGTGTACAAACTCCGAGCCCTGAAGTTGGTTTATTTGATGATAAACGGACAGCCCTTTTTAACATTTGGGGCCCTGGCCCATAATATTTGACTTATGAGGCTCATGTACACATGTTGAAGTATAATTCTCAAGTGCTATCAGTAGACTTAAGCTGGGCACTGTAGCTGCTTTATTTACTGAGTAACGGCTGGCCCTATGTTTTAGCGCTTGGGGCCCTGGGCCCATATTATGTGACATATGGGGCTCATATGTACATATAACAATATAATTCTCAGGTGCAGTCTGTGTACAAACTTTGAGCTTTGGTGAAAAATGGCCGCCCTTTGATTTAACATTTGGGGCCTGGGGCCCATAATATTTGACTTATGGGGCTCTGTGCATATGTTGAAATATACTTCTCAAGTGCTATCAGCAGACTCAAGCTGGACATTGTAGCTGCTTTATTTACTGAGTAACGACTAATCGCCCTATGTTTTAGCTGCTTGGGGCCCTGGGGCCCATATTATGTGACACATAGGGTTCATATATACATAAAACAATATAATGCTGAAGACCTATTAGTGTACCAAATCTAAACCCTGTCGCTACTTTATTTGTTGAGAAACGACCGCCCTTTGTTTTAACATTTGGGCCTCTGGGGCCCCTAGCCTTAAACATCTGGGGCCAAAATGGGCAGAAGACACATTACAACTTAGGGCCCATACATGTGCCACATATGAGCCCTAGTGCCCTTGTAGTTTTATAGCTAGCCTTGTTAACCTGTTGCCCCTTATTTTAACATTTGGGGCCCTGGGGCCCATAATATATGACATATGGGACTCATGTATACTTGTATATATAGAGTACCCCTGGCTCTATCAGTGTACCAACTCAGGGCCCGAGGCTGCTTCATTTAATGAGAAACCGCATGCTTTGTATTTTTACATTTGGGCCCCTGGGGCCCGTGACCTTTGACCTCTGGGGCCCAGATGTGCAAAGGATAAATCTCCGGGGTAGGGCCCATAAGTGTACTACATATGGGCCCTGGGGCCCTTGTAGTTTTAGCGCTAGCTTTGTCAATCTGTTACCCCTTGTTTTAATATTTGGGGCCCTGGGGCCCATAATATATGACATATGGGGTCCATGTATACTTGTATATATAGAGTACCCTGGGGCTATCAGTGTACCAACTCAGGCCCCTGAGGCTGCTTCATTTGATGAGAAACGGCATGCTTTGTATTTTTCTTGTGTCCACTTGTTTGCATATTGAGTGACACAGACCACTTGTTAGCAAGTCAGCTGCTTAGTCGTTGGTAAATTCCGTATAGACACACATTGTTCGTAGGAGAATTTAATCTATCACTCATTGGTAAATTTATTTTTGAAATCGTAAATGCACCTGATGTAAAATGAGGCAGAAAAAAATGACAGGAATTTTATAATTACAAATAAAATGAAAACAATGAAGAGATTGCCTATATCGATCAAGTGTATCAAGGCACTGTTTTGAAGTGCAATCAATGTAGTTTATATGTGACAGTACACCACGAATGAGCCGTAAATGTCCTCAATTGTATTCTGAGTTACAGTGTAAAATGGGCATGAAGGTCATATTCATAGGTATTTCAATTTGGTGCTACGTGTATCTCATTAAATGAGGTACACGTAGCACCAAATTGAGGTACCTATGAATACGACCTTCATGCCCATTTTACACTGTAACTCAGAATACAATTGAGGACATTTACGGCTCATTCGTGGTGTACGGTCACATATTACAATGAGGAGAACTAGTTAAGATGGGGTCGGATTTCAGAAATGCAAGGATGGACATGGATTGCAACCATGCACACTTACGGCACTGTGGGGATTGGAAACTGGGCCTCAGTGGTTAGAGGAGAGTGCTTCAACCACAACACTAACATGTCCTCCCAATTCATATGGAACTGCATCGAATAAGAAATAATGTTCCGTATTCGACCTAAAAAACCTTTTCTGATAAGTGTCTCCTGTGATCTTTTCGAGTTAACAATTGTTTTGGGGTACCTATCTTTATCATCTTATTTATATCTGGATATAAATTGTACTGGATAGCCTGTCATATTCAGGGCTGTATAATGTAGTTTAATACCTCCTTGTTTGCATATGTCAATTTGGCAGGTAAAATTGCCTGTTTGGCAAGTTTTATTATTATTTTAAATGTGTGTGTAAATTATCCAAATATTCAAGCAGTCATCCAATTGGTAACTGAATAATAGAACACACTAATTTTAGTCAAAACAAGATGAGGTACAGCCATTATCGTATTGTACAGTATGAGGTTTAATTGATGTATTATTATTCCATACAGCTTGTGATGATGCGTGTGCATCTACCTGTACAGGAGCAGGCCCTAAACTCTGCAGTAAATGTAAAGGTGGCTATGTGTTAGACGAAGAGGAAGGATGTAAAGGTAACAACTCTCATCTCTATGCCTTTTTCCATCCTGACCTGATGTGGCCGTGATGTCAGTGTGCATTTCATTGGGTGCAGCTACAAATTGCTAGTGCTCGCTCAAAGCGCTGGTGTACACACACACATATTCTTTGACGCTGCATAGATGCGAGCACGAAACAGCTGCATCAACATGTTGACATCACTGCCACATCAGGGTAAAAATTGCATAATCATATGTTGCCATGAAATTCAACAGTGTCTCATTCAACAATATATCTCATGAGGTATTCGCTGTCATCTAAGCTTGATTTACAGTGGCTTAAAAGTGTACATGTGCAATTCTAGTAAGAACAGAAACACAATACATGTAGTCTTGTTTATGTTTGTTAACAAGCAATATTGATGTTTATTTTGAGAAGAGCAACAAAAGGTATAATAATAAGAATGGGTGAATTAGTAGCAGTAGCCCTATAGGATAGTGAGTTTTCCTGTACACACGTTTTATAGTTTCAATAATTGGCAGATGTCGATGTTGATTTTGAAAGTGCAATATGTGTTTGCATTTGTATGTTTACATGGCTGCTCTTGCAGAGTAAACACACAATACACAGATATGGGGATAAATTGTTTTTAACTACGACAAAGCATTTGCATCATGATATCAGTTCTAAATTTATACACTTCTTTCTTTTAAGAAATATATTTAAGTATATTGCCTGTACATTTCTTTGAATACGAGAAAAGAAAGTCTGAATATTTACAAACCTGGGTGGGATTATATTCAATACATATGTAGATTATTCTACTTTTAAGTCTTGTCAAGTAATAAACATGATAATTATGTTCATAAATTTGTTCGGCTTATATATGGCGGAAATTATTCGGCTTTTGTTACTGCGCGCGTCAATAAAGTTCCAACTCACGCTTGCGTAAATTCACACAAGCGTGCACCAGTCACGCAATACGCAATGCACAACTAGTGTAAGCATTGCGCCCAACTGTGTGCACACCATTCTATATCAATACACGGTGTTAAGAGTCTTATTTTTTCCACCTTATATAAATCGAACAAACTTTAGTATCTTAGCAAAATATTCTTCACATATTATTGTAAAAGTGGACATTTTCATGCAATTTTCATGCTTGGCCAAGTTTGAACTGTTTCACTTGTTTTTAAAGTCTTGATTCTATAAGCTTCCTTACATTGACATCTGCACAAAGGAATATATTTGCTCGTTGTTATTTTCATGGTAACTGTTTGGAATGTGAAAAGCGTGAAAAAAAAATAGTCTGAAAATGTCCACTTCAACCGTATGACATGTTTTAGGTTTGTCTCATCATTCTTCATTACTACTTTGTATTACAGATATAGATGAGTGCGATAAAGAGACACATGCATACCCATGTGAAATTGAGGAGTACTGTGAGAACAATCAAGGTTCCTATAAATGTAACAAATGTGATAAATCATGCAATAGATGTCTAGGAGCAGGCAATACAATGTGTGTGTCATGTAAAGAAGGATATAAACTAGAGGAAGGAGTGTGTCTAGGTAAGTCTTGAATTGGTTATCTAAAAGTCATAGAGAAGCAACATACATGCACATATTCAAGTCAAAACTCAAGAGCATATTTTGTTGCATTTTGTTTAATAGATAAATAAAAAAAAGCGCAGTGATTTATAGTGCACTACGCACATGCACAACGCCTAGACATTGATCCACAAGCCTCAGCACACTTAAATGTTGTCGCTGATCATTACGGCCCCACATCATTCCATAAACCAAATATCTGACACTTATAGTTATAATGCACCTTTGCTGGAGGATTCAAAGCACAAAACATACAAAACATTCAACAAATAGCATAAATATGCCAATTCCGATACACAACCAAAGAATTATGCAAATAACTGAGTGTATATATTTTAACACTTGAAGCACAATGAATGCGAGTGGCAAGTGTATTCCACACAGTTCCAGTCACTTAAAAGGCATCGTCTCAAGAACATTTATGTGTCTGCGGGATCAAGAGATCTTGAATGTGTTAACAGATGTTAACAGAATGAGGGCATGGCTTATTCACCACAAGACAATCATTGATGTACTGTTTGGTTCAGCCTTGAGGAGTTTTATCAAAGTTGAACAACTTCCCAGATAATATTCAAATATTAACAAAACTCAAATCTTATCGCATCCCAAAATGGTGATTTTGTTGTATTGATTGTGACATATTTTCATTCTTGTTGTGCAATTGCTGTGTGATAATATTGACACTCTTAACATGCTAATATCATTGTTTTATCTCCAGATATAAATGAATGTGAAAAAGAAGATTTATGTCAAGCTGATATGATATGTAAAAATATACCAGGGTCGTACTTTTGTGACTGCCATGAAGGCTATGAGAGGATGGGAGGAGAATGTGTAGACAAAGAAGTAGGTAAGTCAACAATGATTGCCTCATACCAGTATGGATAATAATAATATAATAAAGGTAGACAGAAGAGAAGAGAAAGAAAAGGTAAGTAAACTGATGCAAAAGCTTGATGACAACACCATTTTTCACCCTGATGTGGCAGTGACGTCAATGTGTTGAAGCAGATCTATGCAGCGTCTTTAAACATGTGCCAGTCCTGCCTGTGTACACCAGCGCTTTGAGCAAACGCTAGCGATTTGAGGCTGTGCCCAGTGAAATGCACACTGACGTCACTGCCACATCGGGTGGGAAAATGGTACAGAACCAATTAGAAATTTTCGCTTGACAAAACCAGTAAGTTTTTACTTACTCTAATATTTCGTCCTACACGTCGGAGGACTTCTTCAGATGTGAAACATCTGATCCACTTTCCCGGAAAATTGACTTCCGGCTGTGATAGGTCTTGTATCCAGTATAGAACCATTATCTTGGCTTGAATGGCTGTATTTATAATCACAGTTCTTGACTTGGAGGAGAGTCTTTGCAATTATGGTTCTTTCCTGAGTGTGGAAGGGAGTCTTTGTAACCATGGTTCTGAGTCAGAATGGGGGCTTTTTTATTAGAATAATATCTTGATATTGTGTGGGGAGAAAACTATATTACTATATAGTCACAGATATTGTGTGTAAATGGTTGGTTTGATAGTTTGACCAATACTTTTCAAAATGTGCATGCAAGATTAGTTTTACACTTAAATGCAACTGCTGCAGATGTACAGGGTTCGATTTACTTTGAAAAAATTACATAGCAATTTTTAGCGAAAACATTATTTAGGTGATATTCTTATAATATTAGCATATGTTTACATTGTAAAATATTGCTATATAAGCTAAAATTTGTGTAGTGGGTTGTTCAAAATGGGGAACATGTTGCTCCACGGCACGAGCTTATGTTTTATGGGCCTGACTGGGCAAGATTTTGCATTTTGGGAGGTTTTTTTAATCTTGCTAAAATTCATTGATTTTGACTAAAGATTTTTGAAAAAAATCAGAACATTTTCAAAATATCTTTGCAAAAAAATTTTTGCCAGATTTTTCAAGCTCTCGGTAATATTTTAACCTTTTCATTGCCTTATCTTAATTTCCATACAAATATGCAACATTATCAAAGCCAAGACACATTTCATGAGTCATCTTGCTTTGATTGTAAGCCTACAATAACTTTAGAATCTGTTTGACTTGTGTAATATTTACAGCATTTATGCTGTTATGTACAGCATTGATGTTAAAAACCAATATTCTCTGCAATTAAAAAAACAATATTCTCTACAATGTATTATCTCATTGTCTTGAACTTGTTTTCATTTTCTTCCCCAGTGAAAGCTTTGAAAGAGAACAAGCAGCTCACGATGCCAGACCCAGAGCTAGGCATTAAAGGTGAAATATTAGTTTATTTACTCTATTTTTTCTTATTTGTAGGTTCAATTTTAGCAGCTAAGGGTAATCCACTATTAGCAGTTGTAGTAGGAATGGGTGTAGGGTTTTATTATGTATATAAAATAATCACTTTAGAAGAAGAGAGTTGATAACAGTATGTATGGGTGAATTTGTTGCATACTTTGATGTACACTCCATGACAGAGAACAAATGTTTTATGCCTAATGTAATCTGGGATGTAATCAGCCAATGTGGCTGATGCCCATATCGCACTATCATTACAGTGATTAAGACTAACAGACAAATCTATGTGGCGATGCAATGTATTGTATACACACTCCTGACAATTCAGTCATGCCCAAATTTGCAAAATGACTTTTGATTGAGTCATTTGATGCTGGGCATGCTAGCTAATTGATATATTGGCTAGTCATTTTTCTGATAGAGTGAGCTTTAACAGTTATAGAAAATGCTATGATGGTGGCGACTGTGTATGATCTTGTAAACAGAGCAGGCTTCTTGTAGCCGTACATGAAACCTGGAGATGTCCAGTCGTAGATTACAGATATAGATAACACATTTGAAATCTTTGTCACAAAGCTAAATATTGGAAGGCCTAGGAAAGATTTCACATTTAACTTCATTTTGCTATCAAAATTGGTCATTACAAATGTGATATTGTGCCAGATATATATTATGGTCTGATCTTTCTGAAATTCACCTTTTCGGTAACTCCCTTAAGCCTTTGCATTTGGACCGGTGATGTCATCACACCTGTGAGCACATCGTTCCTGCACACTTCAAGGCTTTAGACATTCGCAAAAACAATGTTCGTTAACAATATGCACATTGATGTGACATCAAATGAACAACATCAGGGGTCCACTGGGAAAAGTTTATGGGTTTTACCAAAAAGGTGAATAGTCTTACAGGGACTGCCTTTTGAGGAGAGCTAGAGCAATCACTCTCTACTCTCTCCTTGAAACTGATATAGGATAGTGATTTTTTGCTCTCCTTAGTTAACAATTCTCTCCTTACATTCTATTGTAAATGCTCTAAACAGCTCTCCTTCAAAGCTCCAGAAGAGCTATTTAATGCTCTCCTGTCAATTCCAAAAGACAGTCCCTGGTCTTATTGTTTCACTGCAAGTAGCGAATTAATTCAGCAAGTGACAATGCCATGTACAGCATGTATGGGTCTCAGTATGTGCCAAATATTACTATGCAATATAACTTCAAATTGGCCATATATGAAGTGTGAACATCGATTGATTGTAGTCATGATCCATACATTTCATTGGTTGCAACACATTGTGGCATAGAGTGATTTTCCAAATTTTCCATTTCACATACTGATGCAAATGTTTAGAGCTAGTTATATCCTATAATAGTTACTCTTTTTAATGTGCTAGTTATATTCACTCGGTCGGACATCCGGGAACATTGTCCCCTTTGCACAACCACGCGCATAGCAACCAGCTCGAGGAAGGGGAACTGTACATGTGCACATTGGTTTTACAAGGCCTTTTCCCTTTGTGACGTCAGCCCAACCAAGAGAATCCTATAATAGTTACTCTTTTTGATGTACTAGTTATATCCTATAATAGTTACTCTTTTTAATTATTAAAGATACAGTGTAATAGTTCAATATTTCAAACAGAATCCTTATCCTTTATGTACGCCACTATGTGTTGCGACCGATCATCTCAAGTTGAAGTTAGCATCAATTTATTAAAAGCGATACCAAAATATCCTGTATATTTATTTTACTGTGCAGGATTTGATTGTGCAGATTTATATGCTACACCCTCAAATTGAGATGAGACAAAGTATGCGTAATGACAGTTTGTTTATTGTCATTCGCTGTTACTCATTTATTGTATGGGTTATTTGTTAACATGTTAATTTATTGAAATACAACCATTTTTGAGTGTATGTGTTTATGTATATTGGTGTGAAGTTGTCCATGGATATGTTAGTTTTCATGGATATTTGTAGATATTAACTGATCAGGTGCACAGTACTGGGCCATTATACAGTACAATGTTTGATAGGATTGTTTGATATTTGTAGTAGAACTTATCATTATAATTTGTTTGGATAAAATCACATTTGATTGTTAGAATTGCAAGAATATAATAGGAAAAGATTTTGTTTCAAACTTAATTATAGAGCCATAGACAATTTACAGCCATGGTTTTAGAGGTACACCCTGTATAATTTAGCTAGTACAATTGAACCATGTTAATAACAACTGACTCAACAGGGTTATTATTTCCTTACATTGTATCACCCATCATTTCTTACCCTACTGATTCTAGTGGCTACTTAGTACAACTGTCAATTTGCAAGGGAATGAAAAACCAAGAGATATTTAAAATTTCATTAAATTGATTGATGATTAAAATAGTCATGAAATTAAACATCTAGGATTGTAGCTACAGTGGTAGGTGGTGGGCGGCAGAGCCCACCACTCAGCTGCAATTTTGGCACTGGAGCCCACCACTCAAGAGTCCAAAATTGCACAATTTTATTGAATTAGTCAAGAATTTGGTCAATTTTGACAACAAATTGCCAAATATGAACAATTTTCATCAAAAGCCACCCAGCGCTAAAAATATCCTAGCTACAACCCTGAACATCAATATAATTCTATTCCAACAACACAAATAATCCTTACTAACATGCAGGCAGATATAGTTTGATAAACCCTTGAGCTTTACTTCTGTGAGTCATTAATGTAGTCATTACAGTGGTTTGCTCTGTTTTTGGCTGTAGGGTTTTACCTATCTGTAGCTTATAATAACTTACTTACAACTTACAATTAGTAATGACTCTTATTATACAAGGGTGAAAATAAGAGAGCCTGAACCAGGGGCCACTTTGGCAAAAAAGTAGCCCCTGGTTTACCAAGATTGGGAGGAACCAGGGGCCATTTCCAATTACCAGAGGTCAATAAAAATAAAGATGTGCTGAATGAGTTAAATAAGCACTAATTGCTTTGAATTTGATATTTTTGGTTCACTATCCAAGGGGCCAGTTTTGTGAGAAAAGTGTCCACTGGTCAACTGCAATTGAGATGGAACCAGGGGCCATTTCAGAGTTTCTGGGGGCCAAACGGCTCCCATCTCCCACTTAATTTCACCCTTGCTCTTATACCTCTATTCTTGTATTCAAATTTGTTTGGAGAGTAATATAAATAATGTGCAATAAGCTTATGAGGTTTTGTGAGACTGTATTGAGACTCTTTTAGGTGAACCTGTATCCAGGTGGTTCACCTCAGAGCATAACTATGACTGCCCCATACTAGCAGTCAAATGATGTTTATTATATTCATTGACTTCCTGTATCAGTGCTTATTCATGTTGCAGCAATTACTATTTTTTTACATAAATACTAGTTGTGCACCAAATATATTATCAACATAATAGGCATGAATCGTTTACGTAACAGTAAATTTCCATTAGATGCACATTCCTGGAACATGATGCAGCAAGTATTGTAATTTTAAGGCCTTGGAATTTATTAGTTGATCATGAGAATATTAATGTGACACTGTAATAATTTTACAGGGTAGCATATGGGGGGGGGGGGGAAGTGATTTCACTGGCATTTGACTAGTCTTATTTCAAACACTGCATAAACCCTATAACAGACTGACACACACTCAAACCAACACACCCCACCCACACACCCCCACATGCTTGCAATGCAATCACATCTGTACAGTCTGTGAAGTTGGTATTATATATTCTTTGAGTATCTCAGTTTAACTGCTATTCAATACACATGCATGGACACACATAAACCCCTTCAGACATTTATAAGACAGTGTGTTTTGCTTTTTGCATTCAGTTTTGTTTTATTGGTAGTCAATGCAAAATTGAAAATACATCCAAATGAATATATTTGGTGCATTGTTATTGTCAGTAGCAACCTTCTGTTACTACAAATGATGATATGATGATGTCTATTCCATGGGATGAGTTCCAAGTATCTGCACAGCTCAGTGTAGACTGTAACAAAAACAGCCTAAAAAGGGCACAGCTAACATATTATTTCAAGACAAGTGGACAAAGACAGTGCTTAGTTTGCATTGACTTGAACATGCACCTCAATTTCAAAGGGTTGGATTTAGGGTTTGGGGTCTGCAATTGGGAGTTTCAGTGTGTTATGTGTAGGTAAATCCACACTGCCTAAAGCCATTTAATGTAAATACTCTCGCTCTCTTTAGTTGAAGTAGATCAGAGTAGTAGTCAGTTATTTGCCTTCAAATGACATGTCAATATTTTGTATTTTAGCTGATTATATATCTTAGTGTTTGCACATGGTCCATAACTAAAACCTCCGATGCCCCAGATGATTTTGGGGAAGTTTTGAAAAAAATACTGAAGGAAGAAGTGTTTAGTCCCAACATCACACTTCTCATTCCATGTTATTCACTTGCTATTGTGTGATTTTATTTGCTCAAAAAGTCTTCCTGTACAGCTTATTTGATTATTTTTTTGTAATAATATTCTGATTTTGTGATATGCATATTCTTGATAGGTACGTTTTTGAAGTAATTAAGACTTTGTCATGAAAGTTTGATAAGGTGGATAAATGATGTTTGAAGATCATTTTCACCAGTATATTATAAACTTCATTAGTATTTAGATGAATGTAGCATTGTTGAAGTAATATCAGAGTATTAATCCATTTCACAGGCATACAATGCTGCTTTAGTTGATCCAATTCCTTTTCAGTGTTTTTGCCTTTCCTCTTTTGTTTGCCTTTTGCTATTCCTCATTGCTGAATGTGGCACAAGTGCACAAATCTCTATCTCACAGGTAGGATCCTTTTTTTATGTTTAACAATTGTACTCTGCTGTTTTTGATGTTGTTTTGAGTCTTGATCTGTGTGGTGCTTGAATGTTTAAGGGCATGCAGTCATTTTGTGCATTATTGTTCTATGTAATATGAAGCTGATAATAAGTGCATTTGTCTTATTTTCCTACAGCTAACATAACTTGAACAAAATTATGGGAACAACAGCTATAAATATGATGAATTAAACTGGGGGAATGTTTTCTTTTCTTGTTTCCAAAAGGGTCACTTGAAAATTATATAATTGACTCTTACCATTTACTACATGTGGCATCATTCATTCAAAATTGCTAATGCCTCATTTATTTGAGTTTGTGTCAGAAATGGCATTATTAATAATAATGCCATTTCTGACACAAACTCAAATAAATGAGGCATTAGTGTTTTCAACAAAGTGAGGACATTGTTGGAAATTATGCATTAACTACTGGTACTGCATGCTTTTAATAGTTGCTGTGGGCATAAAATGAACACAGCACATATTTTTTCAACCAGTACCCTTTGTTATAGGAATTGGGTATTATTTTAGTCATGCATATCCAACCATCAGTGTTAATTTAAGAGAATTAATCTTGATTATTTTATCCTGAAATGTGAATCAACCAAATGCATTTTGCATGCCTATTAAAATAGACATTTCACCTGCTTTAAATTCACAGAGACTGACAGTGTGCTAATGCAAGTGTCAGTTTGAAGCTTGAACCTACCCACCTTAAGCCTTGACATATTATCGACATCAATTCGATGATTGCAATCATTGAATTGATGTCAATAATATGATGTCGATAATATGCTGAGGCTTGAGGTGGGTAGGTTCAAGCTTCAAATTGACGCTTGCATTAGAGAACCTAAACCTATTCCAATTTTCATGCTCTAAGCACATCATAGTGTTAATCTTGGTGACTTGGTTTGGGAAGGTTAAGACATTGAAAGTCTGTGCAAGTCCAGCTTGGTCTCAGTCTATTTAGAAGATAATATAATTTTGTAGTTGCTAGCATAAACATAATGTTTTAACCTTAAAGTTCCTTATTTGAGCTCTATGGAATCAAAGCAAATGTAATTCATTCTATGTATGCACACACACACACAAAAAGCAAGTGAATGAATTTTAAAAATTCATTTTGTAATTTTGTAGAAAGAAGTGGCTCTAAAATACAGTGTTTGTTGTCATTCATGTGGAGTTATATTCTTCATTGTGCCTTTGCTTCATATTCATTGTGTATTCCGAAAAATGAGAAAAAAATGTATTTGCATTATTGCTTATAACTTACAGAGGGCCCTGCTGCAGATGAGGGAGGAAAGCAGTGCTTTGTTCACTGATCTGGGCTACCCTCTACAAAGGTTTTAAAAACAAACAAACAAACAAACAAACAAAAACAGATATGAGGAGGTACATGGTTCTGAAATAGGACTATGTATGTTTATAAAATTGTTCAAATTTGCTGGCATCACATCAAATATGCAACAATTCATGTAGTTTAGAGCCACTATTCTGAAATATTTGATATCTTGTGATTAATCAAATACTTTGTTCTGTATTTCTGCCTGTCTCTTGTCCAAATGTTTTGAAAAAATGAAATAAAATATGTGATATGAAGTACTAACATGAGTCTTTGTTTCCATATTTTGTGTGCTGTGCCATAGAATCAATTGCATTTTATAATTCAACAATGATTAATTTTACTCAATAACCTAGTACAACACAGTAATCTTAGGCTGTTATTAAACAGTAATATTTTAGTACCTTATTAAACCAAAATACTCGCAAAAATTGCGTATTGAAATTTTAAGCAATAATAATAAAGCTAAATATATTCCTGTGAATAAATTTCCCCACTATATAAAAAATTAAATATAGTTTGTGTTAAACTGATGACAAATTTTAGTAAGTAAATGTTGCTATTCCTATACCTTGTCCCAAATAATGACAATTCTATATATCTTGTAATTTTTCCCATTTATATTTACAATCATAAAATATCAAGCCTTATACTGTTACTATTTCTAATTCTCAAACAAAAGTGTATGTGCCCAACGTTGTGTCAAATGTGTTTGCGTACTTCACAGAGGCTCCGCAACCGGCTACCTAGTAACAAAATTGAGTAGCATGATTGGTTTATTTTTTCCTGAGCTATGCATAGTTTACAGTGTCATATGTGTGTGGAATGCTTGTGGATGCACTCTTTGCTTTCAAATTGTACATGTCCTGTCCAAGAATTTGCAGTGATTTATAGTGCGCCATGTGCAGGCACAATGCCAAGACGTTGATCCACAAGCCTCAGCACACTTGCCAGGTTGTCGCTGACCACTGCAGCCCCATATCATTACATAAACCATTCAACAACAACTTGAGGCTTTGCAGTTTAGGAGTGCAAACCCTAGACATTCCACAATTGACTTTTGCAACCAGGGTCAGCTCCCTGAGTTTCTTACAGTAATTAGCTGGAAGTTCCTTGTTCAGGGGAACTTCAAGCTAACTCATTTTTTCCACAACCGCATACTAAGCCATCGGCAGGGTTCAAACCCGCAACCTCTCGCACTATAGTCAAATACCTAAGGCCCCGTATCCATAGGCTGTTCCCTTGTGGCGTGTGCTCTTGTTCCGTGTTCACTTTAATATTTATAAGTGGAAACCACAGTAAATAATGAGCAAGCATCACAAGATATTTTTGGTGGACAGTGGGCATATCTCAGGCTAAATGACCAATAAATTATTCTGGGAAAGTAAACTCTTGTGTTTTCTTTTACAAATTAAAATGTTACTAGGTGGGTGCTTATAGAGGAATGGGCAATTGAACAAAATAGTATAGTCATTCAAATCATAATTTATACATCTATTAAACTAAAGTTTCAATTGTTATTATTTTTAGACTAGTAAGTAATTATTTTGATAATTATTCATGATCATTTTCCGAAATTCATTAACAAATATGTAATGCATGAAAAAGTTTTGTGCGAGTATATATAGAATTGCATGTCTGCAGTGGTGAAAAATATCTTAACACTAGTTTCATAAATATTCAAAGGAAATGATGAATGTAATTCATTAATGAGTGCATTTCAGAGAAGCCATCTGTTATGATGGTTTTATACTTTCCTACTGCTTGCCACTTTGCTGCTCTGGCAATGATTTTGCTTCACTGCGCAGCTGCACCATAAATGCTAGCGTTGAAAATACTCCACCACCTTGCCCAAAGTGGCAGATTGCTAGGAATTGAATTCCATGGAATTCCATGTCAATTCAGGAGAACAGAATATGATTTTTGGCTAATGAGCATCGAGTGGTGGCTTTCAGAGTCATGCCACTCAGTGGTGTGCCACTCCGCTTACAGAAAAGTGCAAGCGGTATGAAATGATGAAGCATCAAGATGCTCAGCGGCAAGCAACAGAAAGTATGAAACTAGCCAGGCATTTAAATAGCACTTGAGATGTTTTCAGCTGTGTGGGCAACATCAATGGAGCTGCCCAAATAGATGAAAAGAATTTCATTTGTTATTTACCTCCCTGAAACCAGCATTAAAATAAAATAGATTAGAGCCAAAGAAAGCCAACTCTGAATTGCCCTATGTGAATGCTACGGTAAAGCTGCCATCGTGGTGTGTCAGACATGGTTACATTTAAAAAAAATTAAGAAACAAAACCAAAAATAAATAAACAAAGGAAATGCCAAACATAACAGACTATGGAGGGGATGACCAGAAGGCCAGAGGAACCAAAATGGCGCATCTCATACATTTATCAGCAAAGCAAGAAATTAAACAATAACTTGCGTCTTAAAGCTTGAGTGCTGCAAGGGTTTGTGTGCAGCACATTAGTCCCAGAATGCAAATATGCATGCACTTTAAATCGGTCTACTGGGAACATTGCAAAATAATCTGGAGGTCCACTATTTTGCCCTCCATGAGTGACACACAAACATGGAGGGTTGGTACTCTTCGGATATAATCTCTTTGGTTAGAATAAACAGCTTAATAGATCTCGAGAAACTGCTCAAGAGTATATCCCAGGCTGCATCTGTCACAATTAAATCATAAAATGCACTTAAATGTTGACAGGCCCATCAAAACTGCTGTGGCAGATACGGCCATGCATGGCTGCACCACTTTTCAGCCTAAAACACAAATAAGTTAAGCATATCTAAAATAAAAATACAATTGTGATTATCCATCCATTAACATTTTAAGTCACTTTGGAAATATAGATGAATGAGATCAAATGCAGAACATGCAAAAGTAATGTACCATTTACCTACATGGCAAATTAGCAAGTCATCTATTTGTAATATAATATTTGTAAATATCACATTTGACTTTTATACAATGCCTTTGTGTGTTTTATAGCATGGATTAGGTCAAAACTGTTCGTATAATTACAGGCAAATGTGTAAGATGTGACTTTCCATGCGGTGACCTATGTTTTGCAGTTACAGTTGTACTTGTAGTTTTTGGAATGGAAAAATTGTTTTGCATGGAAAATGTTGAGTTTGACTTTGTTATGATAGTTATAGTGAACATCTCTCAAAGTGAATTACCTGGAGTCAGGAGTGTTCATTGTTGGGTTAAGATGTGGGCTATTTAACAACCACATTGATTTGAAAAAGTGCAGATGCTTTATCTGCCTCCTTAAATATATGTCTTGCTTCCTGATAAATCTTTTCTTATTTCTGTTGTACATTTCATGTCAGCATTCCCAGGGATAAAGAAAAGTTATTTTAAATGTGACCTCCCATCTCTTCTTTTTGATTTTCAGAAAATGGTGAGAACACTGATGCCGTTATGGATGAGAATAGTGCCAATATAGATCTTGAAAATGAAGCCCAAAATGTGCAACTATCAGCTGAAGAAGAAATCATTCAACAACAAACCAAAGAAGACAGCTCTTTTCAGAGCCAACAAGATGTATCTGACCCTAAACATACTACAGAGGGTACTACTCAACCTAACTCAGATACAAATAGTGACACTATAGACACTGTTAATAGCAGCCATCAGAATGGTGACAGTGTAGCTGATGAGAATAGTCAAAGAACACTTCAAAATGATGTAGACACTGCTGACAGTCAAAACATCCCAGAAATCAGAGAGGAATTATGACATCGGTTATTTTATAGAGATAATATAAACAAATTGATTACAACTTTGAGTAATTATGTGGTTGTATCTAATTAATAAAAAGTGTGGTATTGGTGTCCTTATTATTTAACAGTAAAATTTAACTTTATTTGGATTTGCAATCTCTTTTTGAAAACACTTTAAAGTTTGTCACAAAATAAAACAATTTTGGAAATAATATATTATATTGAACTTCATAGTATTATTCTGGTCAAAAGAGGGCTTACAATTTAGCTTAGAAAAAAGCTGAGGCTGTAGAAAGAACAACTAAGGTTAGATTTAGAGAATAAAAGTATTTTTTGAGACCCAACTGAGTGTCTATTGCCCGATATAACACTAAATATACCAATATTTTATTTGAAAATAATGGTATCTACCATGTTATATCAGGTGATAGATACACAGCTTGGTCTCAAACAATACCTTTATTGTCATTCTTGAACGGTTCAACCCTAAAATTATATTTGTGTGTAATTTACATCCACTGTGTGACCATGTTTCAAGTTCACTCTCATGCATGAAGTTGGCAAATCCTCATTCACACTCAAGGTGTATACAGGTGTATTCTTGTGGGTAGTCATCATACATAGTATGCGCATATCTATTGTGAGATATAGCACAGATCAGATATGAGGATAAGCCAATCAGATTGCCAAGATTACTTCAGAATTGAATCCATATGGATGAATGAAAGGTGCAACTGTATGGGAATTGACAAGAACGTTGCACTTATACATATATTTTACTTTTGGACATGTATGTACTTCATATTTTGGTTTTTTTTTATATTGTCATAAAGGTGGTTTCAAACCAGGCTGTACCTTACATTTTCACACCAGGCAGTCAAGATGGTAATTCTAAGAAGTATAATGTAACTGGTGCCACATTTATATTCCTCACTTAGATCATGAGCATGCTTTTTAAACATTCTTGCTTATTGACAGCAAAGTAACCCACCAATTGCTGGTGTGCAAATGTGAAGGAACAACCTTGGTTTTGGAAATTAACATAAAAGAAATATGTTAATCCAAAAATGTACTGGCAGCAAAATAGCTCAAAATACAACTGGGATAACTCTGAAAAATAAAGTAACTAAGCTAAGTAGTACAAATGCACATAAATACTTGAGTTGCACATAATTTCACTGACAAATTTATATTTATTAATTTTTAGTATTTCCTAATTTCCCTAACTATATTAATAAGTATTAGTGACTTGAAAGTCATACTTCCGGATAGTTATTAGTTTTCCAGGTTTGGGTTTTTTTTGTTTGCACAAAGTTATAGTATTAAATAACATATGAAATGTTTATAATTGTCATATTACTAATACACTACCCCAAATTCACAGTAGCTTTGCACTGACATTTTGCTGTGTAGGGGTGTGTATTTGTGTGTATATAATATTAAATGGCTTTGAATGTGATACAAGAATATATTTTTATGAAGTACAATATATTCATCTATCACAGGAAAATAAGCCATTCAATATTATCACTATTATTTATATCAGACTGACTAGGTAAAAAATAGGAGTGTGATGCAGATCAGCAAAACGTGTGTGTGCACATCATCTGTGCATGTTTTTAAATATTGTCATCCAGATACATGGAAGACACTCTGCAATACACAGATTTATTGCATCACTCGGAAGGCTGATATAAGTAATAATAACCAAAACTCTACATACAATATCTAAAAAAATATGAAGACCTTAATGACCTCACATTGTTTACTTACTACTTATATATGTCAATTATTTTTCTGAAAAATGAATATTTAAAAAATTACTTCTGTCATCCTATGACTGTCCAAAATAGTGAACCAAAATGTCATTACAAGTGACCCTGGCAAGGCAAATTAATTATGAGTTATATAGTCATGAGACCACACATGCACATACTATTCTTGATTAAATGTTCTTGCAGTTCATTATAAAACTATACATAGTGTATAGATGTAATAGTAGAGGAATGGGAGTTGGTCTCAGAAACATTGGCCTCAAGCTTTTTTAACATTGTTAGATGAGGAGCTACATTATTTATGTAGGTGTCACACCCAAACAAGACCCCGTTATAGGGGTATACAGTAAATCCATTTTGACTTAGCTGTGGGCAAAGGTTTCTGAGATAAACCCTTTTCCTTTGCTTTGATAATATATTTGAGAGGTTGTGCAAATTATCTGCAGGAGACACAAGATGTAAATTACACACTAAATTGCTGTCAATATAATGCTAACTCTGCTAGTAGGTGTATTGAGGAAACTTGTCCTCTCTAAACATGAAGGTTAACATTTGAGTCCATGGTAAATGACTGCGGATTCCTTGTAAAACAACAGAATGTGATCAACAGATGACATCAGTTTAACGTCTTGCATTCTGGAGATGATTTGCACACACAAACAGGTGTGTATGAACCATTGCCAGACATTTGGATCTAATAGATTGCCACTTTAAATGGCCAATCTGTGGGGAACTTGTGTGTGATATATTTTGAGGCTGAATTGAATCAATTCAAGTTTTGCTACAGGTGTAAATGGTTAAAGCAGTTGTAGTCAGTTATTCACATGAATACCACAAAATAATACTGAGAACATTATATTAAAAATTTCGCAAACAAATCCAATTGAAGGTGATTTTACTCCAGCAAACACAAAACATTTTAAATAGGTTATATTTAGGATTTTGGTTTTGGTGAATACATTTCAATAATATTAAATGTTGGGTCATATGAAGGTCATGAAAACATTTTTAGAACGTTTTCCATGAAAAAACAATGTTGTCAAACTTATTGTAAAATGTTTTTTGCAAACAATTTTTGCCAAATATTTTGTCAAAACCTAAGTAACATTATGTTAGAATATTATCAAAAAAAAATTCTGAATGTTATGAAACGTTTTATACTCTTTATATAACCAACATTTAAATCAGTGTTTTCTGGCAACCTCTTCTAACCTTCTACGAATAATGCCAAAAACTTTTTTTATTTGCTGGGACATACCTCAATGACAGCTTCATGCTGTATCACAGCACTTTCTGAAATTGCATGACCCGCTTTTGCTCCTTCTCTTTGGCTGCTTCCTATTAGATGCCAACGTAGATGGCATTTTTAGCAACTGGTCAGCATCCAAGCATCCTATGAGAAGCAGCAAAGCTGGTCATTCAATTTGAGAAAGTGCTGTGATACAGCACAAAACTGTCATTGAGGTATGTAACATCACCCAAATTTGGATTTGTTTGAGAACTATAATTTTATGGACAATTCTGATGAATCTATTTGCAAACATTGAGAAGAGTTGTCAGGGTTACATGCTTTGCTAAATGTATTATGCCATTTTGTGTTTTGTGGGTCTCCTGAACAAGGACACTACCCATTTACCTTATTAATGGTTTCTACCCTAAAAGTAAACACTCCGTTGAGTAGGTTCTGTCAAAAAGAAATAAACATTACCTATCAACAGGGTGTGACAAGTGTGATCACTGGTTTCATAATAACATTATTACATAACATTTTTCTATCAGTTGGGTTATCCACTATGGTTTATCAGTGGGGTGAGGTTGGCCTGGCCAGCTTGGAGGGAAATTGGCCAAACAGGTAATGAAAAAACCTAGGGGACCAATGAAAATGCCAATGCTTTGAAATGATGCCAATTTGATAATAGCATGAGGTATTTTTTATGGTGAAAAGTTATGACATCTTTTTTATTTTATTCTATTATTAAAATCACTGGTTATTTTTGTCAGATGTATTAAGGGGGTGCATGGGACCAATTTCATGTGTTATTCCAGCTATGGTGACATTTTGTGACATCACGCTGGGCAAATTTGCATTCACTGTCAGAGGAGGTTTGTGGGTGTGAATGCAATGGAGCAAATTGATCTGCAATCAATACAACATTGATTTGCTAGGAATTGGATATGGCACCTGTTTCATCAAATTACTGTAAAGCAGTATACAGACTTTTTATTGTACGTACAATATTGTATGTACAATATGTACGTTATTTAATCTATTGCCATTCTATTTCCAGTAATTTTTATGTTCTAACGAATGTTTGATGACGTAAAATCGATAATATATTTCTGCTAGATATTGTATGCAACATATTATCGATTTTTCGTCATCAAACATTCGTTAGAACTTAAACATTACTGGAAATAGAATGGCAATAGATTAAATAACGTATATATTGTACATACAATATTGTAATGCATAATACTGGAGTCTGAAGCGCTTTACACCTCTTTGAAAGTGACAGAGGTGTCATTGAAGCTGGACCATTCAATAACAGTATGTTTAAAACCAACTCAGAATATCCTCTTGATGTGGCTAGGTAGACACAAGTCAACAGTTGATAGAAATTGTAAGTGCTTTTTTTTTTATTATGATACACTTGATAATTTTCTGCATTTACCTGACAAAATGTTATAGACCCAGTGTCAAAAATAAGCTAAACGTTTTCAAAGGCCATTCAGGTCCGAAGGCCTGTTGAGCCTAATTTTTTTTCTTGACATCAAATAATCAATACAAGTACTCGTTATTGAATCTGTTTCAAATGATTTGAATACATGTGGCATAAGACCTTTCATTGGGTGGGGGGGGGGGTAATTTCTTTTTTGATGTGTTTACATTGTATACTTTATGCTGGCAAATCTTGTAATGCAGAATGACAATTATGTTGGCAAATTCTTTCCTTCTTTTAATGGAGAATGTTCCAAAAAGGTACTGTCATTTTTCTGCAGGTTTTTTGTGTTATTGACTTTCACTATGTGTATTCTAATACAAGGATTGAACTTTATACCATCAACTATGTTTGTTTTCAATTTTTTTCCATTATGTATGTTTTGAAGAATAAAACAGTGCAGTAATTTGAACAGTTTGTTGTCTTTTGTACCAGCTTTTATTGATGTAAACCGAGCTCAAAAAGAGACTTATCATTTTTCACAAGGTCATAATCTTAAAATTCTGTCCATCAAAATGAACCAAAATTACACACATGTTTACTTCAATACTCTACATGTCAGTAACCAAGCAGTTATCCAACTGACACAACAGCAAAATGCACTGACATGGAACAGCTTCCTGGACCACATTCACAGCCCATTAATTGGCACCCAGCACAAGAATTCATGATTACAAGATCCTTGCACAGATGATAATTCCCAAAGAGTAAGTGGAATAGTGTGGAACAAGACCTGTTTCTTGAAGAAAGTGTGAGAAAAGCAGAAAACAGCAGTTTCATCATCTGTGCAAGGATCTTGTATGCATTATCACAGATTTCTTGTGTTGGGTGCCAAATATTGGGTTGTAAAAGTGTTTGTGTGTTAGTGCCCTTCGCTGGCATGTCAGTTGGACAACTGCTAGGTTACTGGCATGTGTTTTGAGTAGAGTATTGAAGTAATTGTGTGTGTAATTTTAGTTCATTTTGATGGACAGGATTTTAGGATATGACTTAGTGAAAAATTATGTTTCTTTTTTAGCTCAGTTTATATTGTACAGGGTCAACCAGTCAAATTTGTTGGTTAAAATCCCTAACAGACTGGTTGAGTGTAGTGATCAATGGGTGGGGTCCAGGGACTTGCCTTAGGAGCAAGTGGGGTGACATGCCCTCATTAGATGTGGGGTGCAAAATATTGACCTTAATTCTTTTGCTTATTTTATTGCACAAAAGAAACATTGAAAAATGAAATATTGTACACTGAAATTAATAGACCTAGGCTCTTATTATACACTGAAATAAAGGAAGATGGTCGTAGAGAACACATTTTTGGTGAAGGCGTTTCTGCATACTGTGTTTCCTGTCATCAACATAGGAAATTAATAAAAATCTTGCTTTTGGGCTCTGTTTGGGTTTCACTTGAGCGAAATTACTGTATTATATACTGTAAGAATATTGCATCTTTCCGACTGAACGGAACAAGTTTTATACCGAATCTGCCATGCTATGGCTGGGCCTACTCAAATGCCCCGCACAGCATCATCATCCCTATATCTTTGTGTCAAAAATTGCTGTGATAGTACGGTGAATCCTCTCGTTTTTCAAAAGCTACGCATGGCGATTTTGTTCGAGATAGGTCGAGCGACTCAGGCTAAGCATACCATTTACACGATATGACTATCATATGAGATACCACAGAGTTTCTATTCTACACATTATGATTTGCGCATGCTCAGTACTCATATGATATTGCTATTACAAGAAAATTTGATTTGTCAGGTAAAACCCAGGTTTTGTTTCCAATGCACTAACTTGAAATGCAATACACTAATTATCGGCGATTGCCGTTTGCTGTGGATATATTTTACTGCATTTTATCCGTAACGATTTTTAAATTGTTCATTAAAATTGTGATATATTTAACTGTTTGAGAATTACAATTATATAAAGGAACACGTTTAGCCCATTAAGCTAAGATCCAGGTGCTTGTATAGAATATTAAATCACAAGTTTATAACACAATGCATATGTAAACTTTCTTTATCTGTGTCAATAATAGAATATTGATTTCAGTAGAATTGAATACATTTTGAGATTGTTCTTTACCACTGAGCGATCTAGCGATCGATTTCTAGCCAATCAGATAGGACTCCTTTTCTTGCGTTCGGTGAAATACCAATCGCCCGGTGAAATACCAATCGCCCGTCGCTCACCAACGGAGTATGGAAAAAATATTTATAATACAGGGTGTTGACACTGTGCCCCTGCCAATTGCACAGTGGTTGTCATAGTGGTAACGAAGCTTGTGTTGCATTATATCACGTAAACAGCTTACCATTTTTCACCCTATTGTGGCAGTGATGTCAGTGCGCATTTCATTGGGCGCAGCCTCAAATCGCTAGCGTTCGCTCAAAGCGCTGGTGTACACACGCACCCGCTTAAAGATGCCACATACATGTAGATGCGCCAGCGAAACAACTGCTTCAAGGTGTTGACATCACTGCCATATCACGGTGAATGAAAAATGGTAGTGTGTACATGAAATACATGATTATGTCATTAAAAGGACATTTGTTACACAATCTGGTCCATGGGGGCCAAATCCGGCAAATTTGAAAGTAAAATATGGAGCAACAAAACAATAAAATACATAAGAAAATAGACATCAAAAAACTTCATAACTTTAGAACCAAGTATGCTAGACCTTTGGTGTTTCCAGTGAATGATAGCATATAGTTTGTATAATGTAATAATTACAGTAACTTAATTTTCAAAAATGCCTCCTTTGGCCCCCATGGACCAGATTGTGTCACATTTATATTTGTTTAAAACATTAACTTAGATTATTTTCAAAAGTCTAAATGTAACCTTTTTTGGGACACCCAGTATCTATAAATTTATTTTCAGGTTTATTTTCTTTCTATGGGGTTTCAAACAACTGCCATGTTTCAATGTGATTAGTCCGCATTTATTAAATAATTTCCTATTAAATGGACTCTTTCATGCATTTGAATGTCCTCTTTAGTTTAAATTATAACTTATATATCACTTGGGATATATCACTTCTGGCAACTTGTTCCATTTTGTGAGAGGTGTGTGCTTCACTAAACTTTTAACCCATTATAGCATAAGTATACCTGTTGAAAAGTACTCTTTACCCATCGTAACTTGATGTGTTCCTGTTAGAAATGTATCCTTATTACTTAACAATCATAAATCCCCTTGGTGAAATGGAAGTTTGAGATTGATGATGGGTCTTAAAGTTGAGTGAAATGCACCCTAGGTCACAGATACACCAATAACTCGCAAGCAAGAATCACACAACAAAGTGATAATCAAATAATGTCAGCTGTCTTTTAATATTTAATAACAAGAAATGTCAATAATAACAAATGTTATTTGTGCATATTAAATGTTACATTAATTTGGTGTAATACAATTTAGCTTGGTCTCACAGTGCAATATATCTGAATTCTTGTGAAGGAATTTTATAGGAATCATTTGAATCTCACAATGTACTGTGTAGACTTGAAGAATAAGAATCAATTCAACTGTGATTCACACATAATTTGTTTACAAGAATTTAGGTATGAATCCATTCATGGAATCACACCAAAACATTGAAAACACATACTTTTACATGTAAATCTTTTGCTTCTGTATGCTAGTGGTACATGTATGGTACCAAACCTGGGCACAGCAGCCTCCTCCAAATTTGCACCCTATTGACATTTTATTAAAGCAGTCACTGTATAGACCACTTGACATCATTGTTTATCAACAAAGGCAGGGACTTGTCTATCGATAAGCTTGAAAGAACCGCTACACTGTCCAATGGTTTTCTTATACTATATGAATTGTGGTGGGCGATTTAAAATGCATGTGCCCTGAGCAAACTATGATGCATACGCACACTGCAGGGCAAAGAACAATGGAAATTGCCATAATTTGCGCGCATACTGCCAGGCAATGACGTCACATGTCAAGTGGTCTATAAAAGTGAAACTGTCGTTGAATTGGGTCCAAATCTAAACAAAAGATACATTTGTGAAACTACGTATTCTAGCTCACTTTAATATATTTTACTGCTCCTCCATGCCAATCATGGATGTGGTGTGTTCATGACTAGATGGGCACTGGTATCCAGATTTCTGTGATTTTTCAATGTTGGTAGGTAAATACTTGGAAACAATTACATCTTTATACAAAATATTTTGCACAACTAATCTTGAAATGATCAACAACCATTTAAAATTATGTCAAATGACCGATGTTATTCACACTATACCATTCTTACAAAATGTTTTTCATAAAGCTGATTAAAGCAGTGCAAATATAAACTCTCTCTTTGTTTAACCCCAGTGTCAGTTGTACACATTTGTATGCTAATCAGGGTTTCCTAATTCCACAGCTTCACCAGCATGAAAATTATGTACATGATGTATGCTTCCTGTACTTGATGAGATTGCTTTCACTTTTCCATATGCAGTTTAATTGTTGGCACATGTTTACAATTGGTCACTTTAATTAGATCCAACACATTTTTGTTGAGACCCTAAATTGTACATGTATGCATGTGTATAGTCATATTTCAAAAGACTGCCATTGCCCTCATAACCCCAATGCACCAAGCAGAACTTACTACTGAATCAAATAGTCAAACTCAACTTTTTCTAAATGTAGATGAGCTTTGTCTCCATTAAAAATCAAGTGAGAAATTTAAATTATAGTACATATATGGGTTGTTTTACAATCAGGGTACATTTGGGCTGAGCACCATATTGTGCGCTGTTTCAAATATTAGAAAACTTATGATTAAATGTTGCCATGCCTAATTATTGGCCCCTATTAATTCCACCTACAGCCACAAAGAAACTGTTTGAAATGCTTATCAAATGATGAAAATATACATTTCTGTATGATTTTGGGACAAAATAGCCGTCTCATTTGAAATTTGTGAACTTTGCAAATGATATATCACTGCCAGCAAAAACATAAAAACATATTTTGACAGTTCAGAAGTAATGTTTGAAACATGATTGTTCAAAATTGAGAACCACGTAAGATTGCGACTGTTTCATTAATTGTACCATTTCTTCAAATTTATGTTGAAAATTCCGTCAAAAAATGTCCTCTCCGAATACAAGCTCGTAATCCATAGTTAAAATTGACCCAAGACTAAAATTATATTTTCTTGAAAACACTTATATATATCCTACAAACTCATAATAAACACTTAGTCCACTTACACTTAGTTTGCATGTATCTCATGTTTGAAAGTTGGACGTCAGGTTTCCGTGTGTCCTCTCCGAAAAATTGGGTATACAGAAACATGTACATCAAAAACATGTTTCTGGCATAACTTGAAACTCTGAACACTTGACGCCTAAAAATTGTACAGATTTCCTATTTGACCCATCTACAACACAAAAACAAACAAATTGAGGAAAAACTAGACACTTCATTTTTCACCCCCAGTGAGACAATCTGTGTACCCTGATTGTAAAACAACCCATATATACAAAGTTACTTGCCATAACTGCTTTACAACATTTTGTACACAATATGCAAGATTACAAAATCATTAATATTCATCAATGATATACAAAACAATTCAAAACTGCAATGTACATGATTAGTGCCACATAACCTCATGACAAAAACAACTGAACAAGCATATTTTGACAATATTATTTAATATAGCTCTGATGCTGATAGTGATAAAATTAGGTCCATTCTGCAGAAGTTAATGTAAGACATGAATTACCAAATCAAGACACTATTCGCTGACTAAGTGATGATGTAACAGGGTTAATTACCATAGCAATAGATGAATACAATTTTTGAATAGATCGCCCTGCACTATCCTACGTTCACACGGTACCTACGCATTGAACCATAGATGTCAAAGAAATGTTAATCACATGCACCTGTATGAAATAGAATCTTTGAAAAGAGCGTCATTGTATTCAATCTATGATTGCAGACATACACAGGTGATGAGTGCAACCTGCTTGTACATGTACATGTAGTGCAGGGTCGTGTATTCAAAAATCGTATTCATCTATTGCTACGGTAGTTAATTTGATTATTACATAACTTCGACAGTGAATTCCCTAGCCATTACAAGTGGTCTAGATGCGTATCTACAATGTATACTGTGACTATATATGTCCACTTTATAAGCATTAGGAAAACCTCAGACCTGCTGTCTCTGATGTATCCGTAGGTTAGTGGTCTCTGAATTGCCTCATCACATTCCTGAAATGTACATTGCTGGTTTGAGTCTTGGCAAAATCTGTCTTAAGATTTTTTTGTTTTACTAAGTTGCATAGTGAAGAAAGAGTAATTGAAAATTTAAGCCTCAGTCATTTTGATTATTACTCAGTTTCAGATTAATTATAATTATGACTCATTTTATTATGAGCTTAGCAAGCTAGTTTTAAAGCCTGTTTTTTCATGTTATGTTCCTCTACAGTGAGGACGGCATTATTTACGCTTGTCAAGCCCGAGCCAACATTGGGATGACTTGCACGAAGGAGGTAGGGTTAAGTGACCGCTTATCGGTTGAATTCCCAGTCTGCCTAATCATGAAGCTCCTGTGGCCAAGTGGTTAAGGCGCTGGTCTCGTAAACCAGAGGTCCTGGGTTCAATTCCCGGGCGGGATCACTTTTCCTATTTCCTCCTTTAATCATTGCTCGACGGCAAAACTGAAAAAATTGCATCATAATCTCCAATGTAATTCCTTGTTTTGATATAACTTTGAGTAACTTTATTACAAAAGGTGATAACAATGTGAAATCAAACGAAAAAATGGTTAATATTTGAAACATTAAAATGTGGATTTTGATTTGAGACAACATCAAACACTGTAATTCCTTGTTTTGACAACATCAAACAATGTAATTCCTTGTTTTGATATAACTTTGAGTAACTTTATTACAAAAGGTGATAACAATGTGAAATCAACCGAAAAAATGGTTAATATTTGAAACATTAAAATGTGGATTTTGATTTGAGACAACATCAAACACAGTTTGCTTGATTGCATCACAGATGTGCTACACACAGTTTTGGCCTACAAATTTAGACTAATATGTATAAAAAATAGAATGCATTTAATTATATACACTGTATAACATTGGAAAGATGCAACAAATCAAATCAATTATACTTCTACGTGATTTAAGTTATGAGCCAATTCACCATTCAAATCCTAATGTACCTTATAGTTTAGATACTCATGAATTATCATGATGCAAACTACTTGTTTGGTTGGGTCACATCCATATCAGTTAGCCACCCATCCACCTGCCATTTGCTGTCCAAATTTGCTATACAGAAAATACATGTAATAAATGTTTTGGCAAAGCAACATTAAAAGTCATTGAACCTATATACATGTAGTATGCTTTTATACACATGATGGAATAAATGAACATGATCATTTTATTGTGGTCCCATCAACGGCACACATCCGACACTTTACGGAAAACAACTTTTATCACCTACTTTGTGTGCCGACGTAGCAACCTTGTCTTCTAACCTTCAGTAGGCCCTTTATCCAAAAAGGAAAATTACTCTAAAGACAACCTCTACATTGTACTTGTAAACAAGTTGAAGAAAATGCATAAATTGAAGAAATGACAAACAGGTGAGAACTTCAAAATAATACTTTTGATCCTGAAAAACAACTTCCCTGTAACAAGTGTCTATGCCTCTTTAATTGTTTTATTGTCTACAGAATAAATGCATCTATGTACATTTCTAAACAAATGATTTACAAATGGTCATCATGCTAGATGTTTAATACATCTACAGAATGTAAATGTTCCATGATTTTCTTTTGGTAAATAAAACATGAAGTGGCATCAAGCTTGCAGTGTGAAAATACTGCATTACTGCCAAATCCCAGCTGCAAGTGAATGCTACATATATTTACAAAATGCGGATAATATTAACAGAAACATTAGAGATTCGCCTAATGGCGCATATGGGTTCCATTGATATAACTGGAATTCTAGGCACAAACTAAAAGTGCCCTCTTGTAAAAATCTTACCAGCAAATACATGTAAGAGCACATTCTTGTTGGAATTTTCAAAGGAGGGGGCTCTATAAGTGAAAATTACCTGAAGGCAAAGGTGTGCATGTGCGCTATTAGGCGAATCTTTGCGGTACATGCATACACCATAGACTTAAAGATGATATACAATTGTTGCAAATGAAACAATTTATCGCCAAACTTAAACTTCTTCAAGATTGGTTGTCCTAACATGGAAGGATCCTTTTGTCTTGAATACATTGTAGCTTCAACACTTCACAAGTAAATGTGCATGACAAAATTGATGTTCACAACAGTGCATTCTATCTGAGAGGAGGCCTAGCACTAGGTCCAAAGACAGGTGACGAAGAGCGTCGGAATCCTGGAACCTGTGGAGATTTGTAGAGTTTATCAATAAAGTCAATCTGAATGCGGTACAACAACATGTGCACATTAGGGAAGACTTGCATCTGTCTATCTTGAAACAACACCACTGTGAGACAGTCTCGAGTGACTGCCAACTGCTGCTTACCACTGCATAGGAGAGACGCCAACACATTGCCAGCCTTGTTCTTCAGAACAAAGTGTCCATAAACATAAGCCTCAATGCGATTTTGTTTGACTGCATTGACCCCACCTGTGCAGAGTGATAGCTCAGTGGCATGTGGGAGACCATCTATGTAGACATCTGCTCCTTCTGTATGACTGATATCAAAGTGCCAAGTCATTTTGATCAACTTGGACTTGATATGTGGGTTGCTACATGAGAGAATTGGATGAATGACAAAACGGTCTTGAGGCACACCACGTGCACCCTTGATGCTAGGCTTCAGTTGGATTTCATACTGGCGGATTTCTTGAGGTGGTACCGAGGAACTTGATAGTGACGAAGGTGGACTCTCGGCTATAAGAGCACGATATCGAAAGGCACATAGTACACTCTCTCTAAGTATGTTCTTAGCAAAGGGATGATTTGCAAGCTGAGATTGTTCCACTAATGCCAACTTCGGAGCTGGGATATTCTTGAATCGAATAAGTGGTAACAAACAGTCAATGTTCTCTTTGATATGTGGTAGTTGACTTTCTGATAAAATCCATGATTCTGTTGCTTTGTACACTGTCAGCTCATCATTGGCAACTACGTCAGACCGCTCAAGAATCTTAGCAAGCTGTTGTTGGGTGAGGTACAGCCAGCTGGGACATGCTGATGCTTTCTGGAGATGAAAACTTATGATATCATAACACCTCTGGGACAAAGCATCATCTAACTGTTCCCCATAGCATAACCAATCTAGAGCACCTGGTATGCAAAACTGTCCAAGTAGTTTATCCACATATTTCAAGCATCTAGTTTTCAATCCGAGTACACCATGTTTATCAGCAAGAATTGACATGGAAGCAACTGTAGTGCTGTTGATAAACACTTTCCTATCATAATAATACCTTAAATAGGCCTCAAAGACCTCCGCACATGCAGGTGTCTCCTCTAGTGTGATATGGTGTTGTTTGGCTTCCTGCCACTCACCATACAGCATGTTTTTAAAGTAGGCACTTGAGCCTGCTAATATAGCACGGTGTGCAGGGAACTCATTGCCGCCAACGACAAGTGTGATGTCAGATGTTGCTTTGTCCAGGAACATGTGATGAAAGTCAAAAGTATCCTTGTCAACAGGCAGCTCCTCTGTTGATGTGGATGAGGCGTTGCTACTTGTGGAATCACTCGTTGAAGAGGTTTCTCCACTTTCTATGACTACACGAATAAGGGTATCAAAATCCATCTGAAAGATAAAAAGGTACAAGCCTTTAATACCGTATTGGTCCGAGTATAGTCCCACCCGTTTTTTATGTGAACATTTTTCACAATTGGGGGTGGGATTATACTCAATTTCAATAACATTTTTTTTTTTAAGTTTATTTTTTTCCGGTGTTGGAGTGTCCCTGGACCTAGACCTAGATGTTAGATCATTCATGGTTGACCTAAAAAAAAAAAAAAAAATTTCAAGATATTTTGTATTTTTAATATGAAAATTGATACTTTGTTTTCAGGTCATACTCTATTAATGATTTCAAAATGCATTCAAATTCAATGCATTTTGAAATCATTAATAGAGTATGACATGAATACAAATTATCAATTTTCATATTAAAATACAAAATATCTTGAAATTTTTTTTTTTTTTTTTTTTAAGGACAACCATGAATGATCCTAGGTATACATGTAGGTCCAGGGAAAATCAAAAGAAGAAAAAAATAAAAAATAATTTTTTTTTTCTACAATTTCTGAAATTTTTCGAAAAATGGGGGGTGGGATTATACTCGAACGTGGGACTATACTGGGACGAATACGGTAATTGAATTTAAATACTTTAGACTCATAAATAAACTTAAAATCATCTTAAAAAATGTTTTCATAAATTTGCCTACTGTAAAGCATACAACTTTCGCAAATGAATAGATCTGCACAAATGCACACTGCAAATGAATCTGCACAAATGCACTCTGCACAGATGGGGTGAATGCAGTCAAACATATCCGATGTCAATCTATGATCACCGACCTCATAGGCAAGGAGCAGCCTATCTATTCATTTATTTAATAATCACACAAAGAGGTACACTGCAACCTACTTTGCTGCAAACTCTCTGCAGTTGCATCAGCATATAAGCGAGGTCTGCTTGTTTTCTGTTGACAAGGGTAGTCTTCAGTGAACTGCTCTTTTCAGAGCCACCAAACCATTTACATTAGCAGATAGGTGAGGTCTGCTTGTTCTCTGTTGACACGGGCAGTCTTCAGTGAACAGCTCTTTTCAGAGCCACTAAACATTTCTCGCCTAGCAGAGAGGCGAGGTCTGCTTATTCTCTGTTGACAAGGGACAGTCTTAGGTACTTTGTTCTGAAGAAGTCAGAGTTACACCTGACGAAAGCTTGACTTGACTACAAGTTCATACAGTTGCTATTCTCCATGAGTAACAATGGTTGTCATGACCTAGTGGTATTTGCACTCAGATAGTGACACAAATGGGTTCTACAAAGGAGATCCCCAGGCTTGATATTAAGGGGTGTCATACTCTATTAATGATATGAAAATGCATTGACTTTGAATGCATTTTGATATCATTAATAGATGACATGAATACAAAGTATCAATTTTCATAAAAAAACACAAAACATCGTGCAATTATTTTTTTTAGGTCAACCATGAATGATCCTAGGATTTAGGTCTAGGTCCAGGGACACTACAAAACCAAAAAAAAAAAAACCTTCAAAATTTCGGGCAGGGTATTTCCTGCCCGGGTAACCGCGAGCCCGCCAGAAAATCCTGGCTTAGTTCTTACCATGTCTTTTTCTATCGCTTTTTCTTTTTCTCGTGCTTTGATTTCTTGGAGACTTCACTTGCTAGTTGTCTGTTGCTTTCATCTGCACTTCCTAGCTCACTGATCTTCTCCTGAACCTACAATGCAATCAAATCAAAACAACATAAAATAATATTAACAAATGTTTGATTCTGTCTTATTTCGTAAATCAAAGCTTATTTTTTAGATTTTTTACCAATTTCAAACCAAAGCCTACTTTGCTATTTTGCCCAACGGATCAGTTTCTCCGACACAAAATGTCCTCACCCACTCACACTGACACCAAGTATGCCCCCTTTTGTGCACGCCACTGATCATCCATACACATCAAGTATGATGTACAGAGCATCTGGCATAGACAATGGGAGGATGTGATCTTTTGCAATTAAAAGCTGATTCAAATGTACATCACATAACTAAATGTGTCTGGTTGTGTCTGCATATTAAAGAAATAATGTTTGATGACTATGTGATCATTTAAGTATTAGCATTTGAATATAATACCCATTAACGACAATTTGCATCGGATATGAAAACTGCAACCAAAAAATGGCTGTTACATTGCATCATGGATCAAAATTTTTTCATAATATCTTTTTTCCTTCCTTCCATCCCAGTATTATTTTGTTTGGCCTTATAGAGACTGTACAATACATGTACAATGTACATGTAAAGTCTTTGAGCTTCCAAAAAGGCTTCCCTTTATGGGATTTTTAAATCCCATAAAGGGAAGCAAAATAATGTGTGTGAGTAGCGTTTAAAAAATTGTATTTTACACTACATGTATTTTTGCCCGTGATCTGGGTAAAAAAGGGTCAATGACAACGTTTGCGTGCAAAAATTTTGTATGTTCTTTTGTTTGTTTTTTTTAAATTTTTTGACCCCCCTCCTTCCATGCTTTAGTACCAAAAATGTTTGTCCCTCCCCCCCTTAGTGCAACTTCAAACTTTTTGTGTCCCCCACGTTTTGCCAACCCCACCAAACCAAAGTATTTACGAACATTTTCTTTACAACGGACACCTCAATTTATTCTCTCCCTCCAGTTTAATAAAACTCATATTTTGCAGGAAAAAACACTAAAGTAGATTGGCAATTACAATTGAATACCTTAGTGGAAGAAGGGCCCAACTCCAATTTTTTACAAAAAATGAGTTAGACCCAGCATTTTATTGCCAGCAGACTGTTCTTCCTTGTGTGTGAAAGATGAGCCAAAATCCATCTCTAAATTAGTCTTCCAAGTACACTAAAATCACTTTTTTCATGGAAGAAAGTCCCAACTCCATGGAGTTGGGCCCTTCTTCCACAAATATTGGGTTAAAGAGGAATTTTGTTCATCCATGAAATCTGCTTTTCACTACAATAAATGTGTGCTAACATCTACACATGCTTCTACTTCTGCAATTAATGGATAATTTACAAATTTCTGTAGTCTACATTGTATTTATAACACATCTGCTTACGGAATATAACAGCATGTGTTTATTTGGTCGAAAGGCAGGGTGAGGGTTGATTTACTTTGAAAAATTTGCGTAGGAATTTTTAGCGAAAATATTTTGGTGATGTTCTTATATTTACTTACATTGTAAAAAATTGCTATACAAGCTGAAATTTGTATAGCAGGTTGTCTAAAATGGGAAGCATTTTGCTCCGCTACACCAGTTTAAAAATTGAACCCTATCGATAGGCAGGCATTTAAACAATTTTATGCCCGGCTTTCTGTTCATAAACAAGCTCTGAAAAAAGAACCAACTAGACTTAGCTGTGGTCTAAGACCACGAACACAGCCGTGTTGTGACCCCTTATTGACCTTTGACCCCAAAATATATGAAAGTCCCATAGACATTGGCTAGTGTCAATGTACATTAGCATGTGGCATCACTATGCCATGTTACTTGTGGCAGAAGGGGCATTTTGAAGGTTTTTCGTCTCAGACCGGAAGTGACCCGTTAATGACCTTTGACCCAAAATAAAAAATACCACATATACACTGGGTAACCACAATACATATATGAACATACCGTTACTGTCCGTTGTTTTTCTTAGCTAATAAAAATTTTTTGAAGGTATTTCGTTTTATACCGGAAGTGACCCTTAATGACCTTTGACCCCAAATCTGTGTACACCCCATATACACTGGGTAACACCAATGCATGTGTGCAAGTGGTATCACTGTCCTCGTAATTTGTGGAAGAAGATGCATTTTATAAGTATTTCGTTTTAAACCGGAAGTGACCCCTTAATGACCTTTGACCCCAAATTAAAAAATACCACATATGCACTGGGCAACCACAATTTATGTGTGCATATACCGTTACTGTCCTACGTTTTTCTTAGCTAATAAAATGTTTTGAAGATATTTCGCTTTATACCGGAAGTGACCCTTAATGACCTTTGACCCCAAATCTGTGTACACCCCATAGACACTGGGTAATAACAATGCATGTGTGCAAGTGGCGCCTCTGTCCTACGTAATTTGTGGAAGAAGATGCATTTTAAAGGTATTTCGTTTTATACCGAAGTGACCCCTTAATGACATTTGACCCCAAATTAAAAAATACCACATATGAACTGGGCAACCACAAGTTATGTGTGCAAATAATCTTACTGTCCTACATTTTTCCTCACTAATAAAATGTTTTGAAGATATTTCGCTTTTATACCGAAGTGACCCCTTAATGACCTTTGACCCCAAATCTGTGTACACCCCATAGACACTGGGTAATAACAATGCATGTGTGCAAGTGGCGTCTCTGTCCTACGTAATTTGTGGAAGAAGATGCATTTTAAAGGTATTTCGTTTTATACCGGAAGTGACCCCTTAATGACATTTGACCCCAAATTAAAAAATACCACATATGCACTGGGCAACCACAATTTATGTGTGCATATACCGTTACTGTCCTACATTTTCTTAGCTAATAAAATTTTTTGAAGATATTTCGTTTTATACCGGAAGTGACCCCTTACTAACGTCACGGCTGTGTAATGGATGCTCGCGAGTAGGATATACGCATGCATGCTCGCGAGCCATTTATTTTACACAAAGCGCGATTGATGTATACATGATGTTCGATTGTTCGCTAATGTCCAAACACGATGGACTGAACAAGTAAACTTTTTCTCACAATTAGAGATGGAAAAACTTTAAAAAAGGGATAAGAAACTAGCTAGGTAGTTTGTGCTTATGTATGAACGCAACGGACGGGGTTCATTCATATATATTTTCATGACCAAATGTTGAAAGCAATAATGTGTGATTTGCATAAAAAAATAGATTCCTATTTAAATGTTTGTTTTCATTGCACATTATCCCCTTTTAATTTCGAGCCAAACAAATGAGGTATATCAACGAAGAAAATTGCGATTTCATTCCAGCGCCTACAACAATGCGTGTACTACGCTCGCCGATCGTAACATGTAATATTACAAGGAGCATCGCGCTCGACGTGTGTACACATACATGTATAAGCTGACATCCACAGGAGATGTTAGCAAGCTGTCGATCTATGAACTCTGAATAAAACCGGGTTGACCACCTATGAAATTATTCAACAAATCAATGCGCACTCACATGCTCAACAACGACAACGTCTATAATCAAATGCAGTAAACCTTTGACGAGCGCGTAAAGTAAATATACATCGCGTATTTTGCGTTGGACGCACTTGTCTCTGATTGGCTGCTGAGGCAATTTGGTGTTGCCGAGTGGAAATTTATGAATGAACTGTGCGCCGTACGCGTTGTTAGCGCCTGAGACGAAATTCGTCTCACAGGTTAGCGCCGAATTTCAACATCACGGTAGTCGCGCTCGTCAAAGGTTTGCTGCATTTGACTATAGTAGGCCTACTATACTTGATACTACTACTCGGCTTACACCACCTGCAAGACTGCAAATATAGGAGTGTTGAGCAGTAATGATACAGATACAGATATGAATGGACCCCTAAATCATTCATGCATGCATGATTTTTGCAGTGCCATTGACATAATTGATGTTACAGTGATTAACACATGTGATTAAACCGTGCCGTACTATTACGCTGACTTTCGTATTCGGCGAGGAGAACGATTTCGACCTCCTGGTTTGTTTACAAACAGAGAGGTAGACAAAAAACCGTTCCGCTTGTCCAAACACTCAGGTATCAGAAGGATGGTCCACAATAGCGTTAGTTAGTTTAGTTTATTCTTTCTTTATTGAGGGTAACAACTTCAGTGACCAGCACTGCTTTCCAAGCAGGCCCTCAGTCAATACAAAACATAATAAACACAGCCAAAAAAGAAAGTCTCCAGTAGTTCCATCCCCATTTAGTCAGATTCTGATGAGTTTATGGCAAAATAATTTATATAATAATTTTCTATACATTCTCCTGCGAAGATTGATACCAAATTTGATATCAAAAGTTAAATCATCGTGAGCATAGAAACATTTGTTTGGAAATTCGTGCAATTTTAAAAATGACATAGGGAATTGTATCACGTAGCAGAGCTAGCGTGAGTGCCAAGAATTACGTCGCCTGAATATGCCGGCACGTTAAAGGTTTGCCCATGCATGTCAAAATGCAAATCGAATACCCGCTCTTTCAATTGTGCGCAGGCAAGGGTGCAATGATTCCTGTACGGGCATGCTTCAGGCCACATAATAAGCTGATACCATGCATTGATTTTTGCGTGGTCATTTCGTAATTTGTCATTTTCAAAATTGCACGAATTTCCAAACAACGGCTCCTTTGCTCATTATGATTAAATTTTTGATATCAAATTTGGTATCAATCTTCGCAGGAAAGTGTACAGAAAATTATTATATAAATTATTTTGCCATAAACTCATCCAAATCTGATTAAATGGGGATGGGAACTACTGGAGACTTTCTTTTTTGGCTGTGTTTATAATAATAGTACACAAAAGTGATACAATATAAGATATACAAAAAATGCAATCATAATTATGAATTCATAGACTATACACATTTTAACATGAAATGAGAACATTTGTTTTGAATTGTCTCAAAGACATATTTTCCATATCAGTTCGAATCATTGGTGATAGACTGTTCCAAATATGAGCAGCTCTGACGTGAAATGTACGTAATCCAGAATTAGTGTTGTATTTTGGAACAATCAATGTATTAGACGAATGATTTCTGGTTACATGAGAATGAGTATTATGAACAAATTCAAACTGAGATGATAAATATGAAGGACTAAGATTTCTTAAACATTTAAATGTAAGAATAAGCATACATGTATGATTATTCCATCTGTCACTTAGTTTGATCCACCCTAGTGAGTTTAACATTTCTATTACTGGCGTCCTAATATCAGCAAATAGAATCGTTCTAGCTAAACTATTTTGTAAAACCTGAAGCCTTCTTTGATATTCAAGAGAAAAGTTACACCACACTGAACTAGCATAATCAAATTTAGGGGTTACTAGAGCATTTGATAACATAACAAGAGTGTGATGTGGAAGAAAATGTCTACAACGCCTAATGATACCAATTCTTTTTGAAACATTTTTAGATAAATAATCAATATGAGAGGACCATGACATATTATAATCAAACTTAACACCTAGATATTTGAAATCATCAACCTTTTCAATAATACAATTGTTGTATATAAGATTTACATTACTAAATTTATCTATGATATGATTGTTACCAAGGATCATTAATTTAGTTTTATCTACATTTAAAATGAGTTTGTTAGCTGTTAACCACTTTGCTACGTTACACATGTTTGATTGCAAATGTGCTTGAAGATCTACCTCATTCTTAGCTCTACAAATCAAGGTTGTGTCATCAGCGTACATGACTATTTTGCAATCCACAGTGGATGCTAAGCAATTTACAAATATTATAAAGAGCAATGGCCCTAAAATTGATCCCTCAAGTGAATACCTATATTGATATCTTCAAATTTTGAAAGAGTAGCATTTACATTAACAGCCTGAGATCTGTTGCTTAAGTAAGATTTAAACCAAAATAGTTCATTACCATTTATGCCATATCTGCTCAGTTTATCAATAAGTATATCATGGTTTACCACATCAAACGCTTTTTTAAATCAAGAAAGATCATACCTGTAGCATATCCATTATCCATATTATTTAAAACAAAATCTTGGACATCAAGAAGAGTTGTAGTCTTTGAATGATTGGCACGGAAACCAGATTGTGCACTTGAGAGAATATTTGCATCATTTAAGTACTCATATAATTGATTATATACAGCCCTTTCAATAATCTTGGACACAATGGGTAGGACTGAAATTGGCCTATAATTTCCAACATTATTTTTATCACCCGACTTGTGAATAGGTGTTTCCTTTGCCTTTTTCCAGTTATCAGGAAATACAGAATTGCTTAAAGACAAGTTACAAATGTAGGCCAGGCAATCAGAAATAAACGGTGCAGCCAATTTGAGTAATTTTACATTAAATTGATCAAATCCAGGTGATTTGTTGTTAGGCAAAATAAAAAAATAAACATGTTTCACGTCCCCTCCCGCTTCCTTTTTTGAGGTTTCCTCAAATATATTTTTATTTTTTGAAATTCAGTTATAACTTTTCAAAACATATGTCTAGGAAGTTGGAATGCTTTCTATAGCCTTGTTAAGATACAAGAAACATTTTAGGAAGGTTTTGTGATCATTGGAGGAGGTGTAACTCTCAGAACAACAAATAAAAAAGGGCCTCCTTCTTTTTCCAGGCATTATTGTATACGCTAAAACAGCTCTAATTATGGGTATTTACACCAATTTTGCGATAAAAAATAGAAAATAAAAAGCACCCTCCTCCTCCTTTTTCTTGAAAACCCGGACGTGAAACATGTTTTATTTTTTACTTGGCCTTATCCATATTACATATTTGTTCTAATACAAAATCAGAGGTTATTTCTAGAAACGTAAACTTATTTACAGTACAGTATTGCTTACAATATAAATGGTTACATGGACAATTAGTTACATTTGTTTTACTATCAAATTGCTTACCAAGTGTATTACCAATTGATGTAAAATAGTTGTTAAATTCATTTGCAATACCACTACTTGAATTTGTTTGACCACTATCAGAATTTACTACGCTAGGAGCGCTAACAGTCTTAGCGTGATTCACGTTACCTGAATAGGGATTTAAAAGCTGTCACGTAGAACCATGTGCTTCTATTGTCCAATTTGTCATCAAGATTTCATATGGAAACAGTTCAGACCCAGTACACGATTATGTCAGAAATTAATATTTTGTTCTGGGTCTGATTATTCGGACTAGTGATTAAATTAATAAGCTTACTCATGTACTTTAATACCTTTTCTTCAGTACTGGAGGGAATCACAAATATGGCGAAAATAGCAGTAATCTGAAAAAATGCCATACACAGAAGACCATAGTATAAGTATGTATCAAGAAACTCCCTAAAACCGGATACATTCCCATCCATTTCAGTAATTCCGATGATACAATCAATACGGAAAAGTGGCAATGTTGATCACCACACCACCATCATCATCAGTAGTCGCTGGCAGCTGGGCGATACCGGCCCCAAACCAGCTTGGTCTATTACACAATTGACCTCAATCATATCAAGCCGATGGGCGCCCGTGGAAGACTTCCGACCGGTATTGTTGGTCCAAGCAGCCAAAATATCGATTTTCAATAATTATCTAAATCAATATTATTGAAGGATGTCTACAAAAACTCATTTTTTCCCAAGAACCAGTAAAGCATGGAATTCTCTTTGTCAAGAAACCATTACAGCTGGCAGCCCCATCTTTAGAAATTTTCAAGAAGAAAAACCTCTAGCATGCCAGTCACCTAGCGACATGCGGTTTTCGCCCCCGGTTTTCGCCCTGCTGCCTCAATACCAACTTCAGAAGGTTAAAAAAAATAACACTTTGATGTTTTGCAAAAGTTCATTCTACAAATCATACACTTTGAAAACCTGAGACGAAAATACCTAGATAGGGTAACTTGGGGTAAATTGGGACACAGGGTAATTTGCAGTGATTTCGGAAATAGGCCTTTTTATACCTTAAAAATAATCACATTTAGCCCATTTTTGCAACAAAAGAACTCTGATATACTGCTGTCTTTTTTATATTTCCAACCATTTAAAAGTAGGCCTACTATTCTTCATTAAACTGGAACTTCTGAGGGCCGTAAGCTTAACACATCAAAAAAAAATCCTTTTTTCTAAGCAGAGGTCACGACGTGAGGCTAATGGCCCGGATTAGTGTTTCTCAAATTAAAAAATGACTTCTAAGCCACCTTTTCAATTAAATAAGACAAAGATTGTTACTCTTTTCTGTGAAAGTTATAAGAAAAGTTTTCTTTTAGAATTAATGTTCCAAATTGGGGCAAAATGGGACGCCATTGATTTATTGTGTGCTAACTGTCCCATTTTGTCCCAACAAAAAAAACTTCCCTCAGTAAATCAATGGTGTCCAATTTTACCCCAGTTGGCCCATTTTACCCCCAGCTTCTTTTCAGCAACAATTTCGCATCGGGGTAAAATGAGCTAAAATGGGACGCCTCAATAAAATAATAATAAAGCCGGAGGCCGACGGGCACCATTTTTTGCGCTCTGGACTCTTATACATTGTGGTTTTGTAGTCGGGCATTGAGTATTATTGCCGAGTAAACAGTGGTAAAAATATGGTATCCCATTTTCCCACTTAGGTGGACCAAATTGGCATGCCCCGTTTCCCCCAGGTAGACTATGCCATAGTCGATTTTTGATAAATAAAAGCATCATGATGAAAGCACTCAGCTGAACTCGAAATTATACTGATATTAATTACATCAAAATACTATATACATGATGCAACTGCATTTTTTTTTTCGTTTGTGCTATCGAATTTTATTTTGCCCCCCCTCTAACCAAGAAAGCTGGCTACGCCCCTGGTCTCAGTTGAAAACTTGCTTTGTGCCCCCCCCTAACCAAGAAAGCTGGCTACGCCCCTGGTCTCAGTTGAAAACTTGCTTTGTTGTTAATGAGTTAAAAGTATTGTTGTTCCAGCCCTCTTTTACAACATATTATAACTCAACACCTACAAGTAGGATATATCTGTAATAATTGAATTCTTCTACACACTCGAACTCGCTATGAAATGATCAATGCAATTTTTGCCAAAACTCACTAACATTCGCAAGATGATGTGAATTACCAAATCGCAACAGTTTAAAATTGTTATGATAACAATTTCAGTGATTAATTTTGCTTACTATTTATGAGCTTGAGTGACTTTCTAGGCCTATAGTCAGGCTTTGCCATTTGAAATTGGCAGGGGAGCTTTTAATCGTTCGTGCATGCGCTCTTCCTGAGTGTTACAGGAGAGCACTTATAGGAGAGCATTTTGACTGTACTGTATGTGGTTATTATTATTACACCAAAAGTAGCTAGCGAGCAATAAAAAACTCTCCTCGGTTTTATTTGTACATTATTATGCGTTTTCCAGTTTTTGCCATTTTTTGCCGGTTTAATTACCAGGCAAAAATTGGCACAAACAGGTTTTTGCCACTTTGCCGGCAAAAACCGAAATAAATTTCAGGGGCACACGAAAAGAAATCGGCAGTTGTATACCGGTTTTGTTTTTAGAGAGACTAGGGTAAAAGGGACAGTGGGGGCATGGTATCTTCATGCATGCAGCACTATATTTGGTTTTGAGCTGCGGGAGATGCTTGAAACCAACAGTATTCCTTGATGTGGCGGCCAACTTTGAGGAATTATACTTATTTATTACCAAAATATTTGAAAATCTTTGCTGAGATAATTATAGACAAATATTGAAAGATAATATATTTCTTTTACCATAAAAAGAATGCTTTTTACAAGCATAATAGCAGAAAATCATGATGAAATTATGCAAATGAGCTAATTAGGTCCTATCCCACTTACCCCATCCACTTGGGGTAGGTGGGACAGTGGTTCTTGAAATTAATTGTTGATACAAAATTGCATATAATGCCCCCAACATGCTCAAAAATTAAATTAATACTGAACACACCTATTGAATGATAGTCCGACGAGTAGGACCTGTTTTTTTTTTCTTAGTTACCAACTATAATCTTATAAACTCTGATCGCTCAAGACAGATTAACCACAAAAATACACTAACCGCGCCTAATCCCGAATTTTTTTTTTTTTGGGCGGCGCGGTCACTGGACTTGCGCGATTCGTCTTTCTTGCACCATGTCAGATAGTGATCATAGTGTGAAATGAGTATAGTCTGGTAACTTAGAAAAAAAGGTCCCACTCGTCGGACTATTAAATGACTTGATTATTGATTTTGTGACTGAAAATCGCAAATCGTGGGTATTTGGGGGTTTGTCACTAAAATCCAAGAAAAAAATCTGCCTCATGTATTAATATGAAATTAATAATGATAACGATAGTATTAGGCCTACTATTTTTTGGTATAATGTTAATAATCCCCAAAATGTGTCCCACTTACCCCAAAGTGTTTGGGTAAGACAGTTGAGTCATTACATACGGTAATTGGTCCTATACCCACTTGTCTCATATCCCTACTTGGAGTATCACCCCAAAACTAACACCAGATATTCTTGAATTAAAAAAAACATATAGGCCTAAGTCCAATCTTTATTCACTAACATGAGTTTTATTATCCAATAATATCCTTAAGTGTCCCACTTAGGGACCGTTCACAAACACTTGTAAGGGGGGGCCTGATGCAAAAAAAGGGGGGGGGGGCTGAAAATATTTGAGATTCCTAAGGGGGGCCCTGAAAAAAATGACCACAAATTTACCTGGAAAAATTGAGTTTATATGCTTTTCTATGGGGTTGACCCATAATAATGTCAAAAAGGGGGGCCCTGAAATTGTCGAGGTCTGTAAATAAAGGGGGGCCCCGAAAAATTTTCGCGATAATTTTTTTTTTTTGCATCAGCCCCCCCTACAAGTGTTTGTGAACGGTCCCTTACCCCACCTTACCCTACATGTCTTCACTTTGCGATTCCCAAAAAGCTATTAGGCCTAGCGATGTTTTGGTATAATTTCGCCCATAATGATCGGGATGTAAAGGAATTTATTGTGACAATTTGCGCAGTGCACAAAAATTGTGTATTTTACACTATTTTTAGCCAATTAGCCAATGATTGGTAGTAAAGGGGCTCCTCCCCCCCTCCCCACGCTCATTTTACCCGGTGGGGGGGGGGGGCGGGATGGGCACTCGAAGTTGGAAGTAACGAGGATGTGCGGGCACCAGTTCAAAACTAGGGGTCTTTCGGTGAGAGCCTAGACACTGAAAGCTCTTTAGTGAGACTGGGGAAATATGACCAAAGGGGGTCATTCAGTGAGACTGGGACAAATTTTGGGTCAAGATAAAAAGTTGATAAAAATTTTCCAAAGATTCATAAAAATTTTGGAAATTTTGGGGAAAAAAATGAAAAAACAGGGTCATTCAGTGAGAGATTATCCGAAATGTCCCCAAATTGAAGGGGGTCTTTCGGTGACAGGATCAGGAAAGGGGGTCAATGGGGGGGGGGGGCCAGCCTAGGCTAAATCCTCCAGTCCTTCAACATCTACGCACTAACGCACGGTCATCGGGTTGTGCTGATGGTGAATTGGCAACGTGAAGGATTGTGGGTAATATAAAGACGCCGCAATTCTGGGCCTGGAAGGATTCAGGCTAGGTCCAGCCCGGGTCTGGGGAGTTCAGAAATATTAAAAAAGGGGTCATTGGATGAGAGGAGTTGAAAAATGGGGGTCAATGTGGCCGCACATCCCCGTCACCCATTTTTAATGAGTGCTCCGGGCATTTTAACCTCTCCAGGGCTCGTAAATTTTTGCTAATTTTATTGCACACCCGGATTGCACAGCCCTTAGGACACTGATGACAGGGCCGACATGAAAATGGTCCGACTTTTTTGCACACTGGGTTTGTTTGGATTGAAACATTACAATAAAGGGGTGTTTTCTTTGCGAATCGACTATAATTAAATATTATCATGTACATCTTGACCAATTAAGGTTGACCAACGTAGTGTTCATCATTACATACATAATGATAAATTTTCATTCAACACCCAATTAACAGTTTAGATTTTTAAAAGTAAAATATTGGCGAATGCTCGTAACACATACCCCACAATAAAAGTTCTAACGGCTCTGGGGTCACATGATCATTTAAATACCCAGCGCCATATTTGAAGTTTGGAATCGTCGAAAAAAATACTGAAAAACACTGAAGGGAGATATCATTTTCACCATATTTGTGCGAGTAAGATCAGCAATTCATTCAATAAATAATCAAGGGTAAGATTTTATCTATTATTTCCTGTAAGTGAAATATATTACGTAATTTTAAGATATTAAATATTTAAACTTATGTTTCTTGATTGTTTTGATCGTGATGATATTGACTGTCGAATTCGGCACCCGGCCCAGCATACATCACGGCGGTTCACGTTAGTAGTATAGTACTACAAGGAACTTATACGATGTCCTCATTCACAAACTGATACTATCTGTCCATCGTATAAGACTGTTACCGTACGGCAATATGGTGAAGGAATATTACACAGTCAAGAATAGGCTCCATCATTTTTTTATTGCTTGATGCTTGATGTCTTAACTCCTAGAAAGCTTCCACTTGTCCAAGGTCAAGGAGACGGACGAAATCGTGCTGTGCAGATGTGCGGGTGCGAAGAATAGAAGACTAGAAGTGCAAGTAAAAAACATCCTCATCTTTAAAGCTGATGATGGGTGGTGGTTGGCTGCATTGCTCTCACCGCTGGAAGGGCTGCTGCCTGGAATGCTGCGACTGATGGTGCTATCACTGCTTCCAACGGAGTCTATTCCAAAGTGGAATGGTGCGGATGAAGAAGGAGAACTTATATGTGTCACGAGAAGCTTGTATTGGATGATAACGGAGGTGATGGCTTGATCTGACTGGTAGTGGGTGAAGCTGAACACAAGGTGGAAAACTGACATTGATGAGGTTGTAGTGGAACTTGAAGAACATGGTGCATTGGTGGAGTATTCGCCGGGTAACTAGTTGATCAAGATCAAGCTGTTGTAGAAGAGGTGAGATACTGGCTTTACGGTCATAGACACCACAGATAAACGCACAGCCTGGCGCTGGACCGCCTCAGAGAGTAGATGTTTTTGCAGTGTGTGGACTCCATGCTGCCGCCGTGCACTCCAGCTGGGGACGAACCAGGGTTTGGTATGCTTTCAGCTTGATGTTTTGTGAGCATGGTCCCATGTTTCTTCTGATGATTCCTAGAGTACTGCAGGCCTTTGATCTAATTTTGGCAATATGCTGGTTCCACGTTAAGTCACTGGAGATGGTGACACCGAGGTACTTATGATTAGATGTTCTTTCTATGTCTTGTTGCGCAACGTTGTAATTGAAAAGGCTGGGTTTGGTCTTACGAGTTATGGTGAGAAGTTGGCATTTGGAGGCGTTGAAGCTCATCTGCCAGGTATCTGCCCATTTGAACACTGTATTGAGATCTTGTTGTAATATATCATGATCAGCATCTCCTTTAATTTCTCTATACAAAACGCTGTCATCAGCAAACAGTCTGATGCTAGACTTCACTTCATCTGCTATGTCATTGATGTACACAAGGAAAAGTGTCGGTCCCAATACTGACCCTTGTGGAACGCCTGATTTTACTGGCGACCATGGTGAATGCACACCGTTGACACTAACACACTGCTCCCGGTTATTAAGGAAGGCTTGAATCCACCTCAGTGTATTTCCTCGAATTCCATAGTGATGAAGCTTAAGCGCCAACCTCTGGTGTGGTACTTTGTCGAACGCTTTACTGAAGTCCAACAACAGAGCGTCCGTTTGGCTACTCCTATTGAGGCACTCTGACCAATCATGAACTGCTTCAAGCAACTGCGTTTCGCATGATCTTTTTTCACGAAAGCCGTGCTGATGATCAACGATGACATTATTTGTAGAAAAATGTTTGGAAATGTGCGAAAGGACAATATGCTCCATAATTTTGCAAGCAATACAGGTCAAGCTGACAGGACGATAGTTCTCTGGAGATGATTTAGAACCTTTTTTGTAAATGGATGTAACAAGTGCTTTCCTCCACACCTCGGGTAGTAAACCAGATTGGTAAGATTGACAAAAAATGAAATGAAGTACGGGTGCCAATTCTTCTGCGTAGTCATGTAGTATCCGGCAAGAGGTATGGAATCTGGGCCACCTGCTTTACTGGTGTCAAGTTGCTGTAGCTGTTTCAGCACACCTTCTACGCTGATATTAAGATCACTGATGGATTGGAACTCTGAAGCACCCTTGCTGCATGTAGGCAGTGAAGCCAAGTCTTCATCAGTAAAAACTGAAGCAAATTGATGGTTTAACACATCAGCTTTTTCTTTATCTGTTGAACTATTTTTTCCGTTGACTGTCAGAGTTGGAATTCCCACTGCCTCGCGTCTCTGGGAGCGAATGAAGGACCAGAATTGCTTAGGATTGGACTCCAAGCTTGGTCCAAGTACCTCTTCCATATATGTGTGGTAAGACTGCTTTAGTAACTTGGTAACATAGTTACGTTGCTTTCTGTAGCAACTCCATAGTCTCTGAGCATTTGATCTTTTAGCACTAGCATACAGCTTACACCTCTTTTTCTCATTTGCCTAATCATTTCTTTGTCAATCCACGGATGACTTTGCTTATTTTTAGACATACGATGTGGAATGTGCTTTTCCATTGCTTCAAGTGTGTACTTCCTAAAAGCTCCCAGTTGTCATCAACTGATCTTGAATCGGGGTTGCTTTGGAAGAACTCTTCACAGTTTTGGTTGAGGCAGGCTTTCAAGTTTTCATTATCAGCCCTTTTGTAGATGTAGACTTTGTGTGGTGGTTTGTTTTGCCTTTTTGGTTTTAGGTTTATGTCAAATAGGAGGATATCATGGTCACTTACTCCAGTATGCGTTCTAATATTACTGACAATATTTGGATTTTATGTGCAGATTAGGTCAAGAACATTTTGCGATCTCTGCCTAGTCACCAACGTATTTAGCTGGACAAGACCACACTCAGCAAGTAAGTTGAGAAAGTCATCATGAAGCTTTTTACGAGGACTGTCTGCTTTTGTTTGGCCAATGTCCCAGTTTATGTCCGGAAAGTTGAAGTCACCACATAACAATATGTTGGTGTGTTTCTTAGTATCAATTCCCATAATCTTGACTACACTGTCAAACACCTGGTTTGCAGGCTCTATACCAGCCTTAGGGGGGCGATAAAAACTCCCTATGTACAGCTTGCCAGCCCCAGCAAACTCTATGTAGTTCCAGATAGCCTCACATGGAGTATCCATGTCTGGTAAATCTACCGACACAAATGAGCTCTTAATAGCCATGAATACTCCCCCACCTGATTTAGTTCTATCCTTACGAAGCACGTTGTAGTCCTCCGGAAAAATTGAATAGGTAGGAATAGCAGACTCAAGTTTAGATTCACACCCAATAACAATATCAGGAGTGTGTTGAGCAATTGCCGCCTGAAAATCAAGTCTGCTTTTCTGCCCTTTCAACCCATCACAGTTGATTACCATTGCTTTTACACGTGGTAATTTGCCTTTCTTATTAGGAGGTATCTGTTTCGGATTACGAGCAGATTTGGTGGGAGTGGATGTATCAGCAGGAGTAAAGTTTTCAAAATCCAGTGTACTTACATCACAATCATCAGTCAGCGCTTCAAAAGTATTAACACTAGAAAAGCGATCACTGTCGAAGAAAGATGATCCCAGATTTGGTAGGCCACAGTTTATGCAAATCCATGACAGATTTGAATGGGTCATGTAAACTTGGTACAAATCATCAGACATCACCGCACAATCTGTGTGGATCCAGATGTCACATTGATCACACTGTATGGCATGTTGGCCATTTTGGACTTCATGATTACAAATACCACACGGATATTCTGAGTGGGGACCAGGGTTTGATTCAACCCCAGATAGTAAGAGAATCATGACAATCATTTGGCGAGTCTTGTCTGAGGGTGATTTGATGAGACCCTTGCTCTGGAACCTTTGAGTTTTGGTTAGTGTATTCACAGCAAGGGACCAATTGGTGTAGGAGGTTTCCAAATCAGTGACACAGCTCATATTTGAATCCATGGTATTAATGTTGGAAAATTGCTGTGGGCTGATTGGTGGAAACCTACAGGCCCCATAGATATTATTCAATGCATAAAACATTGAGATGAGGCACAAACTTGATTTAATAAACAGGTCCATCATGATTGAATACAATTCTATGTTACACCTACGTATGCGTGCTTTTCAAAAGTGAAGCAGATATAAAAATAGTCTACAGAGATTGATGTACACCCAAGTGTAAATGCATACTTATGGGCGATGATGCGAGTTTATAAATTACAAGATATGTCGTGTACAATCTACGAGAGTAGAATTTCATAATATGATTATGAAGTATGATTCCAAATGAAAAATTTGATGTCACTGTCAGCATTTATGGGACACACAAGCATGTTAAGTCCCCATGAACCATCATGATTTCAAACTGATGTAACATTTAAATATAATGCCATTCACAGAATTATTCAAGTTTTAGTCCAGCTCCAGTCCAGTTCCAATCAAGCTCAGAGTCAGAGAACAGAGATAAAGCTTAACTGAAGTAAGCTTACTGGCTACCAAATTGTGTATATCATGAAAGATATTTGTTCCAGCAATAACGATTCCAATCACAGTTACTTTAAATTGAAATAAGGAAAATGTACCGACCTGTATGCGTCCTGTATTGTGTGTAGAAAAATATTTAAACCCCTGTGTGTACTATACAGTGTGAGTCCCAAAATGGCCGACTGATGTCTCCAAGTTGGCAAAATTCTAATCTGTTCAATCTTCAAAAATATGGTATAAAAAAAAAAAAAAAAAATCATCCCAGATATGGAAGACTAATTCAACTATCAGATGTTCGAAGATTGAGGATGCCAAAAGCAATTAAGATGAAAAATAATTAGATGAGAAAATTAATTCTCAGGAGGATGCCAGTAACACATCTGCATAGCACGATAGCGCCCTCACAATCTTATTATGATCCCTCCCAGTACTCAGTCATGCATGTCAGTAGGTAATGCTACAATGTAGGTGAATTCAAATTTGCCATCAAACTGCATCATTTTACATATCAAATTAAAGCCCTTGAGTAAAGAAAGCCAAAACTGAAAACATTTTTGTCATAGCACTTTCCGTAACAAAGTTAATACATCTTGTCAAAGATTGACTTTCATCAAAAAGATTCTGCTAGTGCTAGCAAAATTCCCCAAAACGGCATTTAGGGGTGTTTCTAGATCTTAGTCTCATGGCAAAAGCAGCTTTTTTTTAATGGAACTGCTATCAAAATCCCTATAAAATTCCATGTGCGACTTGATTATCACCATAAAAAATCATATATTTGGGTCAATTGAAGTATAGAAAACATATTTATGTAGGTTTCCTTCACCGACCTATTCTTGAAAAAAATTCAAATTTCTATGTAAATATGCATTGTGTTTGGGCCCCGATCTCGCGAATTTCGCTGACTAGCAAATGTGTTAACTAAGGTTTGCCTGGGATACCTAATCCCAGTCTCCCGAAACATCAAAACATCAAAAGCGTTGCACTTATACTTACTTAAAAGACTGTCCTTTTTCACATAACGCAGACAAAGTAGGGCCAACTTGCCTAGAAATGGTCAAATTTTGGCAAGAAATATCTCTGTGTAATCCTATGTATAAAGTCCCATATCACATCGTTATCGGCGATCAAGGTTTTTTTTTTCTGAAGTTTGGTTGGTACCCACCAGCGTCATCATGTGACACAGCTAAAATAATCAACCGGGAATCGGGGATCGTTAAAACGTCAACAAATTTCAAAACACAGAAAGCAGTAAACTTAATGGCGAGCGGTCCGAATTTTGAGCTACACCCATCGAATGTGTGTCATCGGCCCAGTCATCGGCCCTCAGACACACACACACAGGCATAGAGTTCTGCAGCAGCATGTTTTGTTGACATTAAACTGTTTACTTCATTTGACAGTTAACTAATCCATAAATTTGACAACTCAAATACAAAGAATATCAGTTGGCAATCTTCAGGGGTGGAATTTCGTAAAGTGCCACAGGAGTCCAAGTGGATTCTCGCAAGAGAGTTTTGCGAGAGTCCATGGATTCCCGTAAATGGATTCTCGTTGTACAATCTTGCGGGAGTCCAAAAGGTATTATATGTAGGCCTACGTTAAATGCATTCAAACAAACAAACTAACAAATAAACTAACAAAGTTAAGTTTTTAATATATGTGTCATCATACTCTCACTTCCATGTCATTGCATCTTTGGCGACTTTTCCTTTATATTTTGCAGGCTTTGAGTTTTAAGGCGTGTTGAACTTAAACGTAAGTTCGCTGATCCGATCATTTCAGCGAGAGTCCACATGGACTCTCGCAATAGGATTTTACGGGAGTCTCTGCGAGAGTCGACTCTCAGACTCCCGCGAAATTCCACCCCTGATCTTAATGTTATGCAATCAAGTTTACAACACTGTCATTAGTGTCAGTCTTACAATGAGTAGAAAATTACTGAGTCACGCAATTCAAGTAGTCATATTGATTATCTCAGGTGGCCTGCTGCAATTGACCAGAGATGAACTGTATGATTTTCCTGTTATTTTGTAATAACAAACCCATGTTTTCCTTGATTTTGGTATGAAAATGAGCAAATAGAATTTAATATCTTGTCAATTTGGAGTTATTAAGGGCAACTAAAACTGATATTAGGTAAGTTTTATCTGTTTGGAATCTGTATTTCCTGTTCTGATGGAATTAATGCAATGTAAACAAACCCAACCATGGCTGATATGGACATTGTGTAGTCCTTTTCAGTACCCTGTTTTCCATGGGTGACTGTAGGAACCCATGGATTCGATCCATGTAATTTTGAGCCATACAAGTTTACGTGGTGAACTAGGTTCACGTCGATCACAGTTGTTGTTTTGAGATTCAGAACTTGGTTTAATTTTTGTAGAACGTTCTGTGCAAGTTGAGACTAGTAAATAATCTCAGATACAATGCAAGTGACTTCGGGATTCAGGTTTTCTGGTCACCCTCTCAGATTTTGTTTAAAATAAATCACTGTATTTTTAATTTTATCCTATAATTAAACATGTAAGGTTAAAAGGAGTATTTCGTGATCCTAGCATCTATTTATGTCATTTTCATTAGATATCCACGAAAAAACCTATTCCCAAAATTTCAGTTGATTCCGATTTTATGCGTTCATGAGTTATGCATGATGATGTGTATTACAGTGTAGGTATGCCTCTAGAGGCATGCTACATGTAGGTGAATTCAAGTTTGCCATCAAACTGCATCATTTTACATATCAAATTAAAGCCCTTGCAAGAGTAAAGAAAGCCAAAACTGAAAACATTTTTGTCATAGCACTTTCCGTAACAAAGTTACATCTTGTCAAAGATTGACTTTCATCAAAAAGATTCTGCTAGCAAAATCCCCAAAAGCGGCATTTAGGGGTGTTTCTAGAGATCTTAGTCTCATGGCGATAGCAGCTTTTTTTAATGGAACTGCTATCAAAATCCCTCTAAAATTCCATGTGCGACTGGCTCATCACCATAAAAAATCATATATTTGGGTCAAGTGAAGTATAGAAAACATATTTATGTAGGTTTCCTTCACCGACCTGTTCTCGAAAAAAATTCAAATTTCTATATGTAAATATGCATTGTGTTTGGGCCCCGGTCTCGGCGAATTTCGCTGACTAGCAAATGTGTTAAGTAAGGTTTGCCTGGGATACCTACACTATGCTCCATAGACAATGTGTTGTAATTTCATTCTGGTGCACCAGAACGAAATTCAAATTTCACGATATTTTTGCTAAACGAATTAATCTGCAAGAAATATTTTGTACATAAACATTATGTAGTGATAGCCAGAGGTTTCCAGTGATATATAAAATCTCAACTTTTTTGAGAAAAGTGGGGGATGAGGCTGTGGATCACGAAATGCCCTTTTAAAGAGAAGTAAAAAAAAATACCATGTCATGTATTATTAGTGGGAATTATGCACTTTCCATTTCTCACGCATTTGAATGGGAATTGGATTGCATACTTTCCCAATGTTTAGTGAGCATATTTCTCCAATATTTTGAGAAATTGACATTGAATTTTCTATTCTATATTGTTTGGTAATAATGTCTTTTGCCAATATGTTTCACACCCCTGTAAATAATAAATCACAGCTAGCTCTGTGTCAATAAAGAGCCTAGAGGTGTTTACCAGCCTGTCTTCCCTTTGAACCATTAGTCCTTAGATGCAATGGTTCAGTCATGTCAGTGTCCAGACTGTACCATCTAGGAAAGAATTTGCTGTTTTTAGGGAAGACAGAATAGAACAACTCACAACACACAGCCTACAGGTATGTTCAGTCAGGTGGAGGGAACAAGAAAATAAGGAAAAGTACATGTAGATAGCTCCCGGGGGAGGCACTCAAATATGAAAGTGACATACCTGTGCCCACCAGCGTATGAAACTAGGGGTCTATCGGTGTGGAAATTTTCAGAAAAAAGGGGGTCATTCGGTGTTGGCAATGTAAAAAATGGAGTGATTTTGTATGGGAGTGCCTAAAATTTGCTTTTTACCCAATTTTACAGTACAACATAGACAAAACTCATTTATTTTGCTCAAAATGTGTGTGAAGCGCACCAAATTTTGAGGACTAATTGTTCAAGAAAGGGGGTCATTCAGTGTAGGCTACTGAAAAACACCTGGTCATTGGGTGTAGGATTTGCCAAAAATAACGGGGTCTTTTCATGGGCTCATGATGTATGTCAATATATGGGAGCAGGGCTCAAAATAAGGAGGGCCCAAGGGCCCTTGGCCCCCGAAAATCAGTGAGGGCCCGCAAAAGACACATCTGGCGGGCCCAAATGGCCCACAAAATTTGTGGCAATTTTTCTCACTTTTTTGTGGGCTTCATAGGTATAAAACTAATGGCCCAAATTCGGGCCCACAAAAATTTGTGATGGCCCTCAAACATTTAAGATCGAGGGCCCAAATGGCCCTCAGAAATTTTAGCTTATTTCAAGGCCTGTAATCCTGTATGGGAGTTCCCCCCCCCCCCTCCCGGGGCTATAGCAACCAACCTAAAATGTTCCCTTTTTTCAGTTGGGGAAGAATCTGGGGATGGATGTGACACCGCGCGGTAGGGTGAGGGAATAATTTCAATTTTCTGGAAGAATAGACACCCCTGCTCAGCGCACACTCGAGCCCTAACTAAGTATCTGGAGATGCGGTGGTTTGAAACTTGAAAGCTATGAGGAGTACGAAGACTAGACAGAACTGGAAAGCAATGTGATTTTTCATAATAAAATATCGGGACTAATTACCGACTAAATCTTTTTAGCATTTTAATACTACACGAAGGTGAAAAAAGTGTGGGTGTCCGACGGATAACCTGTGTGAATTTCTGGTTGTCCGATGGCAAATCTGGGTGTGAGGACGCCCGGATTACCACTTAATTTGTACACTGCTTTAATATCATAGCCAGTGTTCGATTTTATTTTCATCTATTTTTTTGTGTACATGTAGCAAAAACTGCTACTCACTTTCAGATTTGAGTAGCATTCCAAAATTGTGAGTAGCAATTGTTTTCACCATATTTTGTGGATTTTTTTGTATTCCTGCCATAACTGTATCTATCGTCTTTTTTCTCCCTTCTTGCAAGTTCGTAGACAAATGCAGTGGCCAGCGTTCGATTTTTGTATATTTTTTTTTGTAGCAAAAACTGTACTCACTTTCAGATTTGAGTAGCAATTCCAAAACTGTGAGCATTTTGCTACGCTAATCCAGGTAAATCGAACACTGATCATAGCCATATCCCCGGGAGCCATATGTGCCAAATGAACACATTTCAAACGGTAGGTCTCTACTCCTTGTTGTTTCCGAGAACCAGCCTATTGAAAATTGGGTCGGACCCCTTTTTTTGCGCTGCAGCGTCGCATGACATTAATTTTCTTCCGAGTTTAGACATCCATATCTTCCCTTAGGGTAGGCCTATTCTACAGGGCTACAAATTGGAATCTAGGGTGTCTTGGACCCAAATAACCAGATTCTGGAGTCTAAAAATGTATCTCACCCCCATTTGCTGATGAAGACATCTAAATATGCATATTCGTGATGACGCACATGATAAATTGCCATTTTTGACCCCCTCATCTACTAAATGTCAGACATCATCTAATTTGCTTTTAGTAGGCAATATAGGTTCAGGTGTGACCCCTCATAGCAGGGTAGACCACTGAATTGGCTTAATAAAAAATTTCATAGGGGCTCAAAGATGGCTCGCAAAGCCGGTACCGGTATTCTGTGAAATGAGATAAAACCAAATAAAATTTGAATTGAAAGTGTCAGCAAACTTGTTTAAAATTTTGCAAATTGAGTTTGGGCCCTTTTTTTCTGTTAAAAAAAGCAAATCAAGCAATGATTTAAAAATACATACATGTACCCGGTAGTGTAAAAATCCCGGGGTAAAAATGATGTGCACCAAATGGGTTCAAAAAGCATGCATGGAGATGTGACAGGCCCTGCATATCGGCAGGCCGGAAGTAATTTTCACATGCATTTGGGCCGAGGCCCGCCTCAATCAGAGATGCCAATCTTCCGATTTAAATCGGAATTCCGATTTTTTGTATTTTTTTTTTTTTTTTTTTAAATTTTCAACAAATATTTTTGGCCAAAAAAGCAAGTTATAGGCCCTAAATTACTTGTTATTCAAGGTTGGAAACCATAGAAATACTGCTACTTCAAAAATAAAAAATTGCCAATTTTATTTTACAAAGTTGGATAAAGTTGTACATTTTGATAACAGTCAGGAACACATTGAATTAGTATACATTGCTAGCTGTTCAGTAGAAGTAAAGTAATTAAAATGTACAACTTTATCCAACTTTGTAAACATAAATTGGCAATTTTTTTAAGTAGCAGTATTTCTATGGTTTCAACATTAAATAACAAGTAATTTAGAACATATAACTTTGTTTTTTTGGCCAAAAATATTTTTTAAAAATTAAAAAAAAAAATGGGGGGGGGGCGTCAAAAATTTGATGAATCATCGTTTTTATATTATGCATTATATATATCCATTTCAGCCATGAAGGCCATGTTATTAGGCCAAAAAAATACTTTGGAGAATGTCTCTCATGTACAAAAGTATAGGAAACTGAACATTTAAAACCACTTTTTGGGATGAAGGAAGCATTTTTCACAAAAGTCTAAAACAGGTTTTTATGTTAAAAATGGCCTTTTGGGGTGCTAATTCTGCTAAAATTGGCTGGGCTTAGGTACCTAATTTGCATATTTTATGGTATAATTTTGAGAAAACAAGCCTTGAAGAATATTACATGTTTAATAGATAGTATTCAAGACTGCTATCTAGGCTTGTTTTCTCAAAATAACCTTATTTTTTAATCCATTTGAATGTAATTTTACCCTCAGAAATGGTGTCTCCTGCAGTGTAAAATGTGTAGAAACCCTCTGGCTTTGGGGGGCTTCGCCCCCTCAACCCCCAAAGGGGCTTTGCCCCTGGACCCCGGCCGTGGGGGCGAGACTTGATCGCTTCGCTCCCTACTTTCATAAATTTCAGATTTTTTTCATAACCCATTGGCATCTCTGTCCAATGCCTAAAATAATCACAGGCCTATAGGGCCTACTTCCGATCGACCGGACTGTATGCTTTTTTAGGCATGGGCCTACTCAATTACGTGCAATTTAATTATTTTTTTTCTTATCAAGAGCTTCTCTTTTTCTCCTTTTTCCCAATTCTCTTCTCTTCTTTCCTTTCCTTTTTTTTTTTGAGGGGGTGGGGGAAGGCACCCTAATCCGTGCCTGCCCAAGCCTTCATGTAGGTGTGCATGCCCCTTAGTGAAAGTAGACTCATGAGCAGGATGTACATGCATGTACACACAGCTACATATATAGTTGTACATACGGTACCTCACAGTAATTATAAGTGAACGTAATATATTCCACAGTTGTGTGCTAAAAGATTTTTTTGATGTTTTCTTTATTATAGAAGCTACTTCAGTGGTTGTGAAGTGCATTTGTTAGAATGATGGAGCCACAGCAAATTTATAGTGTTACTGGTAGGTTTAAAATTTATTGAAAATTTATACACATGTCACTTGTATGACCCACCCTAGGACCCCCGGGGGATGTGTGTCATGGTTGGGTCATTTACCAACCAATTAGTGACGCAGGGTGCACGGTCATTTACTCAATATGTGCGTCTACAACATACCCCAAGGGGTGCGTCAGTGTCAGTCACTTTACCTAGGTGCGTCAATGGTTAGGTGCATCAGTGTCGGTCAAAATACCCAAATGGTGAGTCAAATTTGCGTCATGAGGACAGTCATAATCCTTAACATGTGCGTCACAATTTTGACAAGGGGCTCAGTCATTGTCGGCAAATGTCCGTCATTGTTTAGACGCACATGTGGGTCATGGTATAGTTAAATCCGACGCACCTTTGTAAAGTGACTCACCACCCCCGGGGGTCATGGGGTGGGTCATACAAGTGACATGTGTATTACATGTTCCAAGTTTTGAGGCAAACTTGGGAGTTCAAGGTTATACAACTTATACCCATGGTTAGTATTGTGTTACACAGTGAGTGAGGTAGGTAATTCATATACAGTGTACTGTTACTACTGTATTTAAGTTTAACATACATGTACATTGTACTATTAAAGAGAGTGTGCATGCACCAGGTGACCTTAATTTTCATTCACCTTTTAAAGCACCTTGGAATTTAATTTGTAGGGAAAATCAATATAAAACTTACAAAATACAACCAATAGGACAGGCTGCTATGAGCAAACTTGGAATGGATACATCACCTGTGTTAAAAAATTCCACAGAGATGAAAGGTGTTTGTGCCAGTGCAATTTGCACAATGCATATAATTTAAAAATATGTATTTTTGTAGTATCTTTGAGTTGACCTCAATGTTTATCAACAAAGGCAAGGGACTGGTATAACGATATGCTTGGAATGAACCCCATGCCACCACTACACTGTTCAATAGCCTTATTGTGATGTGGCGGGAGTTTTAAAAACATCATGAGCCCTGAACAAAATATGATCTCGCGCATACTGCCAGGCAAAAAACAATGGAAATTGTGATGATGCGTGCGCATACTGACAGGCATTGACGTCAGAAGTCACCTCATCTATACCGCAATTAACCTTGCATGATCTTTTATGCGATCTCTCCTGGGCTTACTGTTTTCCTTCATTGTTTAATGTTTATGTATTCCGATAATAATAATAAAGTTATGTGATCTCACTTATAAATGTAATCTACCATTTTGGCTCTTCCCTTTTTCAGAGGCCGATTTTCTTGAAAATGAAGAGTTTGACTTTGACTTGCCTGTTTCACCAGTTTTAACGTAAGTACTCCCTTTCACAAATTCCATTGTGATTTTTCATAACTTGTAAATACCAGTGAGCAACTACATAGTTTTAGCACCATAACAATGTCCAGATTTACTTTTTGTTTTAAACTATTATTACACCATGAAGGAGGCTTGTCCAATTTCATAAATATTCCATTTCCACTTTGGTTGAATGGCCTTGACAGCTAATACACAGCGATGGAGTTTCACGGTGGTATTGCAATCCATTTATATGCCAAAAATGTGAATTTGAAGGACCATTGAATACTGTGTGAATAATAAATCGGTTAATATACTCTTACAAAATCCAAACAAAACATCTTGCATCCTTGCTATTTACAAGCTCAATGAGAATGGAAATCTACTGATACCAAAATTTTCATTTTGATGAAAAAAAGTGCAAATGATTATCTCTGCAAGTTGACGCGCATCCCGCAAAATACAAGTTGACTCATCTTCTTTAACTTCAAATTGCCATTCAGTGTACTGTGCACAGCATGTTAATGTAAAATATATCATAGGAAATTAAGGAGACTGGAGATGCATTGGTTGTGACATTTTGTTCAACATTGCCTAGTTTCATTATCTTGAATGTTTAGCATAATGACTTGAATGTGCAAAGCAATAAATATAGGATAAGTATGGTACAGGTGATGGATGGATCGCCTGCATGCAGGGGAGGTGACCAGTGCAAATCCACAAAGGTCCACTTTGTGCTATTTTAATTTAAAAAATCCAAAAGTGGGAGAAAATTTTACAAAAGGTCCATTTTTTGGTGATACAGCCTTAATTCCCAAAGGGGACAATTTTTAGGGACTTTGGATCCACAAAAATGCACTTTTTGGAAGTCCTGCACCCCGCAAAAATCCTGTGCACAGGCCCGGGTATATGAATTGAATTTCTTCCTCTTGCAAAGCACTACAGTAGGAATTGTGTTTATAAAACAACTGCCATTTGTTTTTAATTTAAAATGCAATTTGTTTTTAATTCACTTTGTTTTTATTATGTAAAACAGAAACGCTCCCACCCGAGTTGTAGATGAAAAGATTTCACCAGCAGAAGAGGATGAAGATGAAGTCTTCTTTGGCCCTGTTGGATTTAGAGAACAATGTGTGGCCAAAAAGACAGAGCTTGACTCCCCGGAAGGTATTAAGCCAATGAGCCCTCTCACAACAGAGCAGTATGTGGAGATCTTCAAAGAGGCTACTAAAGTTGCTCTGCTGTTGAAAGAGCAAGGTACAGATAATACAAAGTGTGCTGAGACAGAGGCCAACAAGAGTGATGAACCAGTTAATCAGTTAACTGTTTCTATTTCAGAACTAGCATTGAAACCCTCAAATGAAGGCAATATCACACCGAACAAATTAGAAATGAACCTGTTTAAGAGAGCTGTTAAAAAAGACATGAGAAGTCCTCGTCGTACCACATACACAATCTCTGTCAGCCCAGCTGGTCATACACCCCCTGCCCATCTTCCAACAGCAAAAGAATGTGTGTCCTCATTGGTTAAAGACCAACCTGCTGAAATCAAATTCACAGCAAAGAAGGTTCAAGAGGGGAACCTTAAAAAACCTGTTGTGGGACTTGCCGCTACAAAGAAGAGCAGACTTCCAGCTAAACGGAGTGGAATTCCAAAAACAAGTGGTTTAAGGAAACCAAAGCCTGTATTAGTAAGTAGTAATACATATTACTAACAATAGCTATTACTAACAATAAGTATTGTTCCAAACTGGTGTTTTATCCACTACCATCATTCATGGCCCAATCATTTACCGTCAAATTGTCTGATATATTCGCAATACAGTTAGTGACATGCGTTCCACAAATCCTTTTAAAAATAGAAATACTTCTGATAGAATACAGGTTTGTACAAAATATTGTTAATTAGACCCCATTGATTCACACATGTATGTTCAGACAAATGAAGAAGATCCTTATGTATTCCAACAGAATCAGACAGGTGGTATGGGCACTCTCTACTAATGTAAAGGGTGCATAGCTATTAATTATACTTGTAAAAATGATGTTCTATTGCCAGTGTGGACAGTGGTGTCATTGGTAAAGTTTCAGCATGTAATTTTGTCTATTTGCAACAGTATGTGCATTTGCAGATAATATGACAAACAATATGTTATTTATATATTCACAGCAAAAAATTGGTACAACAAAACAGAGTCCACCTAAGAGGACAAGACTGGCAAATGGTGAAAGCAATCAAGGACTCAAAGTACCCAGCAGTCCTGTTCCATACGACACAAGTGAGAACAATATGGTGTATTCTGGCAAGAGAAGAACACCGGGCAGCAATAATCCTGTACAGGTATGCTCTGAAATGTATGCTCCAAAATGCATGTATTGATGGTGGGCTTACGGTATATGGAGAGTTATGATGTAAACATCCATTTTCCTCAATTAAATATGAAGAAAATAAAAAGAAAATATGTGCTACTTTTGTTCATACATGTACTTCCAAAATGTACATTGAAATATTTAAAGTAGGGTATCAAATTAAAGCTAGCATTGCTTACGGGGCAGATGTTGTTGGCCGTATTTGAAAAAGTTTGAAAATGGTGTATCTTGTGTGTTGAATTTGAACTTGTATGGACATCAGTGCTCCCTCTAGCCTTCAAAAGCTCTGCATCTAATCAAATGCACAACTTTAAAACCTGGTCGGGAAATGCGTGTCCTGCAAAATTTGTGTGTGTCCGTACATGTATTGGGCAACAGACAACACAATTTTACAGGGCTCATGATAGCCAGTATTGCATCATATCACATTTTGATGCAAATATTGGACTAATTTCTTACATTTTCCTAATGAGATTTTAAAGATTTATGTAAATATTATTGTCACTAACAAATTACTTGAATGCAAACTTGCTGACATTAGTTTAGTTTTTGTATTTTTGCTGTCATGTTTTGAGCGATAGCTTAAGCAATTCACATGGCGCACTGCCATAAGAATTTCCATTGACTGCATGACCCAGAAGTCAAGTTGCAAAATGGGCATGGTCAAAGGTCAATAATGGTAATTCATTGACTGATTGGTCTACTGAAATATTAATTTATGCACGATGCAGGTTAAAAAAATAACAAAAATATTTGATTTTATGTGTAAGCATAAACTAGCTTGATTTTGAGTTAAAATTCACTTGTGTCCACACGGACAGTGTGTCCAACAATAGAAAATAGCATCCTGGACACACAGATGCACTTTAGTGGGAGCCCTGATGGACATTGATGCTCATTTACATATACATTGGGAAGGTGGAGGAATGTTGTATATACACTACTGTAGCCTTACTAAATATGTAATTTTATATTAGTAGATTGTACAATGGGTGCAAAATTTATGATGCAAATTTGAACTGCACATGACACATGCAGAAGTGACTGTGATTGGATATTGCATATTGTTATATCAGAACCTGGGAACTGGTACAGGTTTCTAACTTTTTTTGCAGGCAGATGTAAACATTTTAAAGTATCAAGTTATAACTTTAGATTTGGATGCAAAAATGGCACAAATTATGTACCAAACATTAAAATTTGTCTGTTTTTGTGTTCAAATTTGCAGAATGGACTCTGTAAACCGGCAAGAAATGGCCAAGAACCAACAGCAAGGAATGCAACAAACCACAGTAAGTAGAGGACTCGAGTGTTGCAGGGTGAATCGTGATTCATTTGAAGATGTCAAATCTCTCTTTTAGTAGATTTTGAAATATTTTTTGTGGGTCTTTATCATTCAAACTGTTATGTAAGCCAGAGAATTTGAGCTGACTCTGCATATGATGTTTTTTTCAATAAATTAAGGTGAATTCATACTTGAATGAAGGTACATGTTATATACATGTAGTCGGTGGTTTGGTGTACATTTTGGTACAACTCTTTAAATGCATACAATCTAGAAAGGCAGCATATTTTTAACCCTTACACTGCCAAATCTATCAGGGAAAACCACATACTGCGCATGCATGCATGCATCCCATGTGATGCCATGATGCAATCACCCTAATAAAGTCATATAATCAAACAGGTTGGCTACTGGTTGGTGATCGTGCACTTGGCAAGTAAGGGGTCTGAGGGTTTTTTTCTTCTTTCCCTTCCGATAGCAAAAAACGATGAGTGTGTTCGGGTTAAAGGCTATGTCTATTAAAATGCTACACTGATCATCCTGGTGATAATCCCAAGATCATCCATGGAAATGTACATAGTGGGAAGGGTATGCTACTTGATTTACCATCATGTTTGCATCTTCCTTGATTATATTGTGTTAATCTTTTGTTTCGCCTCATCAGATGGTGCCAGTAAACCTCATGCTTCCAAGCTTAGTTTGATGAAGCCTGGCGTAATCCCTCGCAAGACCTTAGCAGCTGCCAGACCATCCAAACTGGCAAAGAGTACCTCAGCTGCCGGCGCTGGCAAATTACAACCCATGAAGGCTACAATGGCATTGGATCCAAAAAAGACTACAGGTACATTTTTTTTATACGCTTTATGCTTTCTTTGTTAAAATCAACATAAGAAATTGGCATTCCATGAATCAATTACTCAAGATTTGCTGTAATAACTAAAGCGCTCCACAGACTCCCGAGTATTAGACGTACAATATTGTATGTAACATATATACGTTTTTCAATCTATTGCCATTCTATTTCCAGTAATGTTTAAGTTATAACGAATGTTTGATGACGAAAAATCGATAATATGTTACATATAATATCTAGCAGAAATATATATTATCGATTTTTTGTCATCAAACATTCGTTAGAACTTAAATATGACTGGAAATAGAATGGCAATAGATTAAATAACGTATATATGTTACATACAATATTTTACGTACAATAAAAAGTCTGAATACTGCTTTAGACTGTGGACCAGAAAATCACTTTTAAGGATGCACACAGGATCACTGAAGTGTTACATGGCCAAAATTGAGTTTTCTTCACTAATGTCATCTTCAAACCGTATTTTACCTTGTCATTAATAGATTTTAAAGAAATCTTAAAATTTGAACCATAAGAAAAGCTATTTTAAAGACCCTTTTTCGTTAAAAATTCGCCAAAATGCAAAAGCAAATAAATCATTGTTTTCCATAATAGATCGCGTTCTAACGCTGCGTGCTGCGGCGATACAGCTAGCAAAGACACGCACACATGGTAAACTGGATGGGGGAGGTGATTACTGATTGAGGCGCTGGAGTCGCCAATCGCGATCACTACCGTTTATCGTATTGATCTCTTCCAAGGTAGGTAAAGCTTGCACCATTGCATTGCGTAACTGCGGGCCGACAGACCACCACCGTCCCCGTCCCAGAATCAGTAGGCCTACTCGATAAATTTCGCCACAAAAGTGCTGATATAGTGGTATAAATTATAGGTTTTTTTTTATATGAACATAATAGTGAATTTTTTGTTTGTTTTGTTTTGTTTTTTCAAGTTTCATTCTGAACTTGAAAAGATGAAATTTATCTGTAAGAAGTAGTTAGCTGTAAGAAGCCCTGTAATGATGACACAATCTGGTAGATACGATAGAAAACGTAGGCCCTAAATATTTTGCTAGTAGGCTAGACTTAGCCCGCATAGTCAGGCCTCGAAATAAGCCAGAATTTCTGAGGGCCATTTGGGCCCTTGATCTTAAATGTTTGAGGGCCCTCACAAATTTTTGGGGGCCCAAATTTGGGCCATTGATTTTAACCTATGTGACCCCACAAAAAAGTGAGTAAACATGGTAAATTTGCGAGTGACCGAGTGAAGGAGCCTAAGGAAAATAAAGAAACAAATAACCCATAATTATGTTAACATTCAAATGAATAGATTATTCAATAAGTAGGAGTAATTAAGTAATTAGGTAATTAATTAATACATAAAGAATTACTAGAAAGAATAGAAAGAGAGAAACCCAAAGAAAAAAAGAAATGGGGCAAGCAACCATTTTTAGAGGATGCTGGTTTTTTTTTTTTCAAAAAATTTTTTATTTTGAATTGATTTGTTTTTAAACATTGTCATTAGTATCAGTCCCGGTTAATCAGTCTTTTTTCATTTCCTTTATATCTCCAATTATATCAAAATCAAAAGTGATTTAATATGCAAAAGTCATGCAGTGCTATTATAAACCCGCCACAGTGACAGAACCTCATTAATATTCATGACCTGCTGTACATGCATATTATGGTGGTGTATTGTGCTATCCCGGAAGTACCAAAAAACACAATATCGGCAGCTTTTATGGGAAAAACAGAGTTATTACACCTACTTTAACATCATAACTATCAAATATTATTAAAGATTGAAGTAAATAACAATGTTTTTGGCCTTGAATTTACTTCAGTTCTCCTGAAATGTGAATTTAGAATGCAATATAGTCGGGTGATTTTTGGTGTTGCATGACTGTTGAATTCTGCAGTAAGATTAAGTCCGTAAGTGATAAAAATTGCCACACATTTTGCGGGCCATTTGGGCCCGCCGGATGTATCTTTTGCGGGCCCTCACTGATTTTCGGGGGCCGAGGGCCCGAGGGCCCGCCTTATTTCGAGGCCTGCGCATAGTACATCATTAGGCTTATTATTTTATGTTTAAAAATTTGTTTTATTTCATTCATTCATTCATTCATTCATTCATTCATTCATTCATTTCATTGTTATTATTTGATTTACCAAGTTGGTGTAGTTGGACAAGAATATAGGCCTATTATATTAGCTTGGTTCGGGAGCCTCTGCGCTCTGCGGTCGTTCAGTCTCGTCTTAATTTTAAAGACCATAAAAAATAGGCAAGCAGTTACTACCGGTAGGCCTATATTAGATACATAAGGCCCTGAATAATGTTAAAGTGTTATTAAAACACGGATTTAAGATTCGTTTTCAAACGTTCTCTACTCCTGATTGACCATTAACGCAATGATGTCAAAAACGTTGACATTTCAATACATCATATCGACCATTTAGGCATAGGCCTACAACTCTACGATGTTAAAAATGTCGATATTTGAAATCGGCATAGCGAAACGCAGCGTTTATGAAAGCATTTTCATGAATGTTTTAATGCTAAATAATAATTTCAAACGAGAAATATAATCGAAACCGCAAATTCGTGCTTTTTTCATAACCCATTTTAACTACATTTCCATTAGTAGGCCTATTAGGTCTACCATATACCATGATTGCGATAAAAGCTTTTGGTTTTACAACACTTTTTGCGAATGTTTTGGCCGAATTCCTTTTTATTTGCAATGTTTGTCTGGCTTTCAACTTTCATGTTTATAATGTTTTCTACATACTTTAAAAGGTAAACTGCTTTAAAGCATGTTCCGTGAATGTTTTCATGCAGTGCTTTAAAACGCTCTTTAGCATGATGCCTATATACGGTAGGCCTACTGCATAAACCACAATCTAATTTAAAGCCATAAGTGTTCCGTTTTCTACTTTTGAAATTCGGTTTTGTTAGGCTATGTAAATTTCTGTGTTTTTCAGTTTTCTTGTGACCCCTCCGTGTTTTAGCCGTTTAACATATATAGGCCTATGGCCTACTTTTTGTCCGTTTTATTCAAGACATATTACAACTTTTATCCCACTTTTTACACGTTTATTTGATTGAAAACAACAACAGACACACTTTTTTAAATATTTTTGTTGTTGTATATTTTTATTCACTTTTTATGACAAAATATTTTACAACTTTATTGTGGCTTTAGGCCTATAATAGGCCTATGTCTTTTGTAAGAGTGTTTGATATTCCGTAAAAAGTTAAAAATAAAATATGATAACAACAAACAATGAAAATAACAAAAACGGCACATTGAGTAATGCGACACATCAGAATCTTTTAAAATTTTACTTGGGATTCCTGTGGTGTAGGCCTAGCTATAACGGGCGTTAAAATGCCTATCTTTGGCGCCGACGGGCGCTGTGGTGCCTCTCAAGCACCAACTAAAAAGAAAAACAGCGAGTAGTAACAACATCATGTTTGCGGTTCAGAAAAGGACAATGAACATAAAATAATGCAATATTTGTCAACACCAAAAAAAAAAAAAAAAAGAAAGAAAGAAAATCACCAAAAGCGATAAATTAAAAACATTACATTTTTAAAGCAAAATTATGAAAATTAGTACAAAACAGAAATCGCAATTATCATGATTATGCCTCAATTGATTCTTCATTTCATAAAACTTCCTGCTAAAATAATTGCTTGCCAGTTAGGCCTATTCTATGCTACTTTTAGGCCTAATGTTCTGATGTCCGCAAATTTTAATACAGAGCATGATCTTTTTTGAACAGGACAAAATTGTGCTTAAATAATCATAGTTTCGTTCGCGGCAACACGACCATGCACTGTGCAACTTATTCTCGTAACCTGTCTGTCTGTCCGCGCGCCCTGTCGCTCCTCAAACGCCAACGCGACGCCGCGGCCTTGCCGGAAGCTCTGCTGCACCATGGCAACAAGACTGCAGTAAATAAAATGGCTACACCATGTGGATAAACTTCTGCCGAATAATGTGCACGGATAATTTTGTCATATTGTATATTTTACCTTCTAAATCACCAAAAAATGCCAATCTGCTGCAGTTGGGCCTTCTCATTTTCTAACTTGACCAAACGTCACAAGTCACCGGATTATATATTTATGGAATAATCTTCAAAAATGGACCTAAAATCCGCTGTATTTTTCTAAATCGCAAGTTCACTTTTGACCACTTTTAACCATTTTTGGTCCGCCATAGCTTCTAAATGAAGCATCACTGAGGTAAGTTTTTAAGTCAAACGTTTAGATATGGCCAAAATCTAGATAGTGTTTTTTCATTTTTTTTTAAATTAGGGGATAGAACTTTTTTTATCACCCATGATTAAAAAATTTGAACACGGGTCAAACGTTTTTACTGATTTTTTGAAATATTTTAAAAACTAAGCAAAATTTAAAAAAAATAAAAAAACACTTTCTAGATTTATTTGTCTAAATTAATAAAATTCATGTTTTACAGTTTTTGATTTTCAAATAATTTATGGCGGACCAAAATTTTTGGTCAAAAAAAGCTTTTGGGGATTTTCTCGAAAATTGTACTTTTTGGCCCAAAACTGACATTTTAAATGGATTTATGAGCTCATTTCCGTTCAAAAAATGTATACTTTTATATACTTTACAAAAATAGTTTTCGAGTTATGAGGTGAATAATAATGGATAATTAGTGATCCTGTGTGCCTCCTTAAGATAAAGATCACTTGACAGTCAGAGGAAAGCAATTTGTTTATCTAAATTAAAAGCCTTGAGTTAAGAAGTTAAGTTTAACTAGCCAACTCGGCTAGAATTTTGCCAATGAACACTTTTGAATAGATTCACCATTCTCCTCGTTCTGTAAAAATTGTTTATTCTAATTGTTTATACAATGTGTGTCAAAATTCTACTCATTGCTGTATTATTGTTGATTTATGGTACACATATTCTTTGTTTCAGCAGTCAAGCCTGCCACCCCCAAGGTGCAAATTCCATGCACACCAGTAGTAGCAGATAAAAATGTTCCTAAACGTATACTATCCAGCGGAAGCCTAAGCGCCATTAAAGAGAAACTAACCCCAAGGTAATCTCCTCAACAGTACAATTTTAACTAACATACATGTGTAACTACTGGAGGTGACAATAAGAGAATGAACAAAGTACATGATTATTTTTAAACATGTAGATTAGATTGGGAAACCTTCATTCTGTACTTTTGAATCTTGAGTAAATTTCTATTTGTTAGTAAGAGGTGAGTTTGAATTACAGGTTAGTTAGATTAATCACTTGCCATGGATCATACAACTACCTAAATCTACCATGGGAAAAGTGATTTACAGTTCACAAAAAGCACAATTCGCTTAAAATCTCTAAAAATTATATATGTATGTGTCCAGAATAAGGGAACAAAAGAAATGATTGTGAACACTGAGATGAAAATGCAACTACAGGTAATTCTTGGTCAAGCTGGAACATGCGTGTTGCGTCTATGTGGCGTACTGCATGTACGCAATGTAAGGCGCGTGTACAGGGTTCGAATTCGTTTAAAAATTTTGCGTAGCAGTTTTTGGCTAATTCATTATAATCAGGATACTTCCATATGCTAAAGCACTATGAAAAGTGCTATACAAATGCAAAATTGGGTAGCAGTTACTTCAAAATGTGGAGCAAACTGCTATGCGATACAGCCGAATTCGAACCCTGCACGTGTATGCTTTCTTTTATACCGCGCTATCTGTGCCTATGTTTATTGCGGAGCCACTATCGTTCATAATGTTCCAGCTTGGCAAAGAATTACTTAATTTACCTGTAGTTCAATTTTGGTTTGTTTTCTAAAGTATACATGCATATACATGTAGGAGAAAATGTAATTGAAATTGTTAACCCCTCATTCAATAACAAAACTAATTGCATTCATAGGGCTTTATTTGATTTGCTCCTTATTGAGTTGCTTTTGTTATGAAATCAGTCTGTCAGCTATCAACTATACTTGTAATGTATAACCAACCAGCTTATTTTTTAATTTCTGCATCGACAGAACCTCCAGAGCATACAGTGTGGATTCAGCAATAAAAGCAAAAAATCCACACACAAAAACACCTGTTCAGAGAAAGCCATCAGTGCCAGGAACGCCTCAAAAATCATCTCAAAAAGTTGGCGGTTCAGTCACTGGATCCTCACGGAGGAGATCTGGTATCCCTACTCCTCACAAGCGTTCTGTCAGTTCAGCATCAAGGTTGAATTCAACCAGCAGTATCAAGTCTCATCAAAGGTAAGGTTCTTGTCACATATCAAAACTTGATGCAAGCTTGAGAATAAAAGCATTTTTATCTAGCACTGTCATCTATCTGCTGGATATCAATATTTATGTCAACAGCATGCTTATTCTTATATCAACATTGGATGTGGATAAATTCTTTGTTTTAACATAGAAAAAGAGATTGAAATCATTAGGTTACAAAGAAATGAAATAAAATGTCATTTTTGACCATATCCACTGCATCAGTTGTTTTCTGAATGCTATCAAGAGTCCAATCAAATGTCATTATGTTATTGAATTGTGTGTGCTTGTGGTACATTTTCTTATGGAAAGAGTGAAAGACTGAATTTACATGGTCCAAATTGGGTATGTTAAGATTTATTCTGACTTGTTGATATGAATAAGTGTGCTAATGACAACACTGTGAATTAGCTTTATCATTATATTGTGAATAGCTAAATATTCTTTTGCAATCAAACAATAATTAAATCCTAGTCAAAAGTATAATCTGCAGTTTTTTGAATTACTGAAGTCATAAAAGTTGCCATCTATCACTATACCCACTATAAATCCTGCTCCTATGCTGAATACGCATTTAAGTAAGCTGCTTATGCACACCCTACCATGTAAGTTGCATTTTTTTTAATCTGCTGAGTCACATGGGATTGGGAGCAACTTATATTTCATGTTGTCCATCCAAAAACAGTTAGCTCAGTAAGGTCATATAATATCAGCTTCCCCAACCAGCAGATAATCACGATTTAAGCATGAGCTTTGCTACAAGACTTATCATTTCTGACATTGCTTCTACTCCTTTGCTCTCCTTCCTACAGCCCAAGAACACTTCCAATGCATGGTCCAATTACACGCATACCCAGTCCAATTGAAACACCACCTGCACCTCAAATCTCACCAGCTCTGCCTACTGAGAGGGCAAGACAAGACAACACAGGTGCTTCACCAGTGCTCAGCTCAGTCCCAATCCACAAAGAACAAGTGATTGGAAGGGCTGCTCTGGCTGAGATTCAGGAAAGTCACAGAAATATGCCATCACCACAAATTGATTTGGTAAGTGATTGGATGATGAGCGCATGCATGGAATATTTGCATTTTACCATTGGGCAATATGTTACATATTTCTCAATCTTTAAAAAAAAGAGGCAATATTAGAGATTTTTGGTGTAAGTGAAAGCTCATGGGCCAACCCTTTTATTATTCACACATTATTCTATATGGCCTTCAAATAAAAAATTGGGAGTACAGTATGAAACTCTTTAGACCAGAGATGCCACTTCTCAGGAAATTTCCTGATTTCAGGAAGTTATAAAGAAAATTTGCCAATTTCGGGGAATTTTTGCTCTGCTCTTCCTATGTAAAAGAATGAGGAAAAGTGCATTTTCAGATTTCCATGTTTTTCAGGAAATTTTGACAACACCAAGTGGCATCTCTGTTAGATCAGAAGTGGGGTAGTCATTGTCATTCAACCAAGCTGTAAAATAGTGATGAAATTGGACCATCGTTATAAGCCACAAAAAATATTTTTCCCATGGAAATAGAGTGACAGCAGCAGATGTTAGCTTGGAGCTCCATACATAAGTAACAGAGATCATAATCTGGTGTTTCAAGTAGCTGCTTTAAAAAGAGAATGCTTTGTAAAACTTGCTAAAATTGTGGCATGTGAAAGTTTGCGAAAATTGAGTGAGAGCATATTTCCAAGACCACCTCTTAAACTTAGAGTAAGTTATTTTGTATTTTAATATGATTCAATGTTTCATATCATTACAGTTAATCAAATTAGACACACCAAGCCCGCTGCACAAAGAAAAGGTAAGCTTGATTAAACAATCCTTTTGTAAATATTTTGTTGCTGTTGTTTTTGGTTACCATTCGTTCCATAGATATAGTATGTGTGTGTGAAGTAATGGTGTTCTTTTTTCTTGCAATTATTCTTTTAGGCTGGATCCTTGCTGGATGGTGGAATACCCTTGGTGAGTAAAATATATTGTCCAATCAACTGGAACTATTAACATAATGGCTATAAAAAGATTATGGATTTATTCAATACTCCACAGCCATTACTAGAAAGGACAAATAATTTGATAATAAGACAATTTAAAGTTAATAACTGTACGTCAGCTGTTTTAAGAGTTCTCCTTCAATAGTCACATGTATAAAGTAATAATTATAGTAACTCAATTGTCAAAAATGCCTCGTTTGGCACCCCATGCATGGAGTAGATAGTGCCGCATATTATAAAGATGGTATCAAATGAAATTGACGATTATGAATGAGGTTAATGACTTTGCACCAGTTATTTTTAGGGTATTGTGAAAAATCTAAATATTTTGCTTGGACCTCGGAATATTCTTCAGGGCTGCACCCCTCAAGATATTCAAAAATGTTTAGATTTTTCACAATACGCTCAAAACAACTGATGCACAGTAACACAGTCATTAACCTCTAATTCATAACCTCAAAAATATTTGATGCAATTGAAATTCAAAATTGAGATAAAGGCAGAAATATGGAGTAAAAAAGCAATAAAATACATAAGAAAATACATAAGAAAATACATATCACAGGACTTAAGAACCAAGTATGCTAGACCTTGGTGTTTTCAGTATGATAGCCTAATACGCTCAAAACAACTGATGCGTAGTCATTAACCTCTAATTCATAACCTCAAAAATATTTGATGCATTTGATCCAATACAATTTATTATGCAGTAATGCACAAGCAGGTTATTAATATAGTGTGATCACAGACCCTAAGGTGTGTGGTGTGATGTACATTAATAGTGTTTATAATTTCCGGGTTATAATCACCTCCATGTATGACATTTTTGCAACAGAATACCATATGATTGAGTGCTATTATTTGTTGTTAGCAAGCAGGCAAACCATAATAAACCCAAAGTGATAATAAAAACAAAAGTGCAATGCATATTATATTACTTTGGATTAAACTAGAAATGATCACCTAATTACAATGTACTTTCCGCCTTCAAGTTAAGGGAGTGACATAAATGCATTTCAAATCAGTTGTACAAGACATCAGTATGAGGTACAAAACAGCTGCATCAAAGTTTGCATATTAAGGGCACGGTGGCTCAGTGGTTACGGCCTTGGACTCATAATCCGAGAGCTTGCTCGGCGTGTGTGGGTTCGATTCCCGTCCCCACCACCGTGTTGCGCCTTTGGGCAAGGCGCTTTGCCTCGCTTGCCTCACCCCACCCAGGTGCAATGGGAAGCTGTTAGGGGTAGTCACAGTCGTTACATACTGATGGACCCTGCGCAAGCCTGGAAACAAGCAGGCGCCGAGCGATTTTTACCCTACGGTTACCGAGTTTTGACGCCTGGATCCAACCAGAATTACCGCCCAGGCGCCAGAGAAAATCTGAATTTTGCGCCGGTATATATGACCATTATTGCTCCATTTTGACAATTCAGTGCGCAGGAAATGACCCAGTAAAACTTACGTCAGGCAAGCTCATTTCCACTCAAAATATCGGCCATTTCCAATGTATTTTCAACAAAATGCAGTGCCAAATCTTATCTTTTACCTAGTATTTTGCCAATTTTCCTTGATATTTGCCTTCAGGGCTCATAATTTTGGCAGTATTTTGCCTTGTTTTCTGGTTAGGTGATCGTGATGATCGCGATCATGAAAGCCATCTTGAATTTTGCCAATGTGTTTCTAGATATTGTTTTTCCTAATATCATGAAAAAAAGACAAAATAAAATAAAATAAAATAAAAATAAAAAAAAAAAAAAAAAAAAAAAATTAAATTAAATTAAATTAAATAAAAAAAATAAATAAAAAAAAAAATTAAAAAAAAATAAAATAAAAATAAAATAAAATAAAATAAAATAAAATAAAATAAAATAAAATAAAATAAAATAAAATAAATTAAATTAAAAGTCTGTTCAGATAACATCTCAGGTGAGCATCGAAAGCTGTAGAAATAACAAAAATAAGCATTTTGAAACTTTCAGAAAAACGACTCCTGGCTCTTTAAAAATGGCTCCTGGTTCGCTAGAAAATTACAGGACCAGGAGCCGCTTTTCCAAATGTTTGGCTCCTGGTTCAGACCGACTTATTTCCAGGCCTGACCCTGCGCCACGTGTAGGCTGCAAACGTGGTTCCGACATATTCTAATGACGGCGGAATAAATGTAAAGCGCTTTGAGGCTGTCTACATTTATTTATTATTTATTATTTATTTTGGTTATACTTACATTGCTTGTCTTTACTGTTTTTGTCTCATTTCAGAGCAAGAAGTGTTTGACTCCACTAACGATGAATCCTGCCAAGGAAAATCTGATAGACCTGCTGTGAGCACTGCAATCACCTTGGTGCAGCAAACATGACTTATACAGACTTAATTATTTTGACTAGACCTTTTTATCAGGAGAAAATAAGGAGGTACAACAAATCCAATGTCTATGCTTGCTTTGATGTCTTGCAGGCTGATTAGAGCATGACATTGTGATTGAAGGCGATGCCTATACAGGGTGTCCCAGAAAAAATTACAGAGTGAATAAAATTGAACGTAAGTCGAAAAATAGACGTCAGAATCAAACAATTCAACATGTAGCGCATAGCTATATTTGTTGTGCATCACATACAAAAAGTCATCACAGACTGGTTCTGGAGAAATGAATGATTGCATAATGCGTGCATCAGTGCAGTTCATTCCAAGTTTGATCAACAGGCGGTTTTTTCATACTCGCTCACCGCTTCCTAAAGTTTGTGTATCTCATTCAATTTAGTCCACATTATCTATTAATATCCGACGGTGTTATGTCATTCACTGAAGATGAATAACAGTCTGTCCAAGAAAACTTTGATTTCTGCAATTGGAAGCTCTCAACTTTAATTCTTGAGGTTGTGCAAATATACTTTACAAAGAACATTGAGCCAAATGACAATGATCAAACGCTTACAGCTTTACGTGTGATTTTTGATACCACGCAACATTAATGTTGAAGTTTTAAAAGATTTAAACTTTGCATTACAATTTCTTGGAAATGTTCGAAAACATTAATGTGTGTGAGAAATTTTAAGCCAGCTGGAATTCTTTTTGTATTATTTCTTTATGCAACATTTATATCAACATTAACGAAAAAGATATTTAAAAATACCGAGCATCATCTTACATGCAAGCTTTCATTTTCAATATCGTGCAGGATTTCAAATTTGAACAAAACCTAACTAAATGTTTTGCAAGAAACAGGTTGTTTAAAAAGAACTAAAAGGATTTCATAGAACACACTATGAAGCCCATTGACAGTTTAACCACTAGTGCGCATTGTGTTGAATGATCTTTCTTTCAAACTTGGAATGAAGTGAATTGACACATGCGTTATGTAAATTTGCTCATTTCCTCGCGATTAGTCAACCGATTCCAGTGAAATTGGCGTATAAGATGCAGAATAAGATGGGCTACACGCTTATGTTTAGATTTTTGGATTCAGATGTCTATTTTTTTACTTACGTCCAAGTTCATTTGCCCGGTAATTTTTTCTGGGACACCCTGTACATCATGTAAATGCTGCAGGAATCACCTTATATCACCAACATGAGCTGTGTGTATTGTGGGAACTAATATTATTGTTATCACCGTTATGTAGAATACCATATATCCTTTGTTAGGCCTGGAGCCATGTTAATTCTGTTTTTCCGATTTTAAAATACATTATTGTAAATTGTTATGACACTGTACAACATGGTTATACAAAGATTTTATTGAAAATCACCAAACACATGGTATACTCGTTTAATATACACGTATCACCTAAATAATGTATTCCAGAATAAGTGCATGACACTACGTAAATAACACCAGATTTGATTTGACAATTTTAGACAAATATATTAGTACATTGTACGTAAAATGTTTCATATAAATAAGATAGCAGTTATAAAGTTGGAAAGAGGGATCAAGGTCAGGCGGTAATACTTGACCCCATGATTTTAGTTCATTTCTTCCGTCAGCTGAAGTTTTTTACTAGTTTAGTGTGTAATTTGTTCACCTTCATCTAAGTATATGCCTATATCTGATCAAAATGTAGCTGATATGATTGGTCATACAGTAATACAGTAGCATAATGATATGGTCCATTCACACCATAATATGGTTTTGGATGATAAACGAATTTGTCCAATGTTCCATAGTATCCAAATTTAACGCAAATGTAGAAATACAGTCCCAGGGAATTGTACATGTATGCTACCAGGGTAAAGTGTCAGTATCACGTTGTCTTTATTTGTTATTACAATAAGTTAACCTTGATTTTTGTTTGTGCTTATATTTAAAATAGTAAATTTCTGTAATATAATAATTGTGTTGTGTATACTATAATGTATAAAACTCAGAGATTAAGCTAGATTCCTATTGAAATCAAGTTTATAAAAATGATTTGTAAAAAATAGGTGTAGATTTTGATAACAAAGTATTTACTCACAAAATGTCTTTTTCATTTTTTAAGATAAAAAGTGACCATTGCTTGTAAATATATTTTCTATACATGTATGAGGTTTAGACATTTAGGGAACATAATTGTGGATTACAGAATCTGAATACATTGGTTCTCTACTCCTTTGATATTTTAACACTTACCATTGAGTGACCAAATACAGGTATTGTCTTTTGCAAGCTGATTGAATGATACAGTGTAAACTCATGAAATATGAATTTCCCGATGCCACAGTCTCATTTGATTATGCATGGTGCATGTGGCAGCACATTAATAATCTTTTCTACACTTTTACCTGGTATGTAAAATCTATTATAGGAATGGCGATAAGAACCACAAAATGCATATGGTGTAGGTTACTGGTCAAAATGGTAGCTTATTTATTTTGATAAACGTTTAAATTTTTTTTTACTACATGTATAGTCGTATACCTTCCTCAAGTCAGTAAAGTAAAATCAAATTATGTGATTTTCTCAAAAACTGTTAATTTTTGCAGGAATCTGGTTAAATGTTAAATGTTATCTGAAAATGTATACTTTTATAAATTTCTCATCATTACATTCAGAGATACAATAAAAAACAATATCTAAATTACTGACTCGAGAAAGGTATGGTCCTGTGTCACAACCTGGGGTACCTTTGTGTTACATAGTAAAAAAATGAAATGGTTCAAACATTTTACCTACACATCTCATTTGAAGTGGTTCTGAGCATTTTGACACCTTTTTTATGGAAATCGGTTAAAAAATGAGAGAGTGCGGGCAAAAATAATCACAAAGTAGGGAGGATGTAACTCCACCTCTTTTTTCCACATTTACAATCATTCTGAGCAAGTATTGGTCTTTTAAATGAACTTCTGTATTTATTTACTTGGTTTAGATGTCTGGGAGTTTGTTTAGACATTTTTTTACTAGATTCAAATTTTTAAAGGGGGTTTTAAATCAAATTTACAATATGAATCCCTCCCCCTAATCCTCGTAATCCTCAGCCACCCTTGGCACATTTCATGCCAAACGTCATAAGAAAATAATTGACAAATATTTTAAAACAGGATAAAAACATGAGTAATATAGAATAAATTAGCCTCAATTAAAGACCTAATTGAATCTTCTAAGTGAAGGAATACTCAAGAGACAGTGTTTTGAAATCCAAACTGCACATCAAAATGGAACAAAGCCACCTTTTGGGGTACCCCAGTATATGGCACAGGATCGTATACAGACTATAACAGAGCTGTATATAAGTTTATGATGACTGAAATAAAATGCATGGTTCCATTTATCGAAAGGGCATACTTTGAGCATACATGTACATGTATTTTCATAATCACAGCAAAGCATGCATACCTCATGCAGTTAAAGACTTTTATTTGATTGTAGGCAAGATGTTTTGTCTTATCTACCAAGCAAGTACAAAACTGAAGAGTGAGCTTTGCCAAACTATACCAATGTTTCTATACCAGGTGAAGTGCACATTAAATCACCAATATTTGCCTCAGAACTTGTGTATTACAGACTTCAACATCTTACCACATATCTCATTTCCCCTCTCAAAATAGTCAATGAACAGTAATTATTAACAGGTGTTTTTTACATTATTATTGCTATTATAGGTATGTTTATACCAATTACACATACCTTATATAAGATTTTTATTATAATTTTGATATGTAGAAGCCAACATCTTAAAAAATTTGCATTTATATCAAATGTTGATCATTTTATGACTAAAATAATAATAGCAGAGTAAATCCCTTTTTATAACAATGCACACACACAAAAAAAAAGACTTGTCAACATTGTTTTCAGCTTGCTTAATTAATCTGGGGTCAAATCTCATACAGCTTTAAACTCATTGTATTAACCTGTTGTATTAAGAATACTATTGCTGTAAATTTACCATGGCTTCTGTAATAATTCCTAACCTTTCTGAAAGGCCCATTGGTTATTTTGCCACAATAAACATTGTATTAGTAATACCCAGTAGTTTGAAGTGTGCTGCCACGATGGAGCCGACCAATCGCCGCTCTATCGTGCCTTTGCTGGTAAGGATTGCAAGATGTCTTTGACAAAGACCATCCTTTGACAAAGATTATTTAGCACAGCCGCTATAAAGCTGAATCATTGTGCACTTTATGATAAAAGCATGAGAGTACATGTATCCACACAAATGTAGAACATGGTCCAAAGTTTCTTTTAAGATGAGGCATTTCAAATTTGACCCCAGACTGGGCCAGTGATCTCTACAGATCACAAAAGGTCATACAGGAGTAAAAAATTGGAAATGCTTCAAATTATTGTCACTAGATACACCGTTATTCACAAGTTATTCGTCTCATCACAAAGATTTCAAAAATGTATAGTTTGTGTTATCTACGCTCTATTGTTACAGAATTATTCTAGTCAAAATGGCACACTTTGGTTGTATAGGGGTAACTTCTCAAATTTTGATAAAAAATGGTGGCAAATAGTTTGTTTAGCTGAAAGGAATCATAAAAGAATAGTTTTGCCTTTCTACTTTGTTAAGGGATCTAAAATGAGCGTTTATTGCGTTTCGACAGTATTTTTTGTAGGACATGAGAGCACCTCAGACCTATCGAATTGCATTATGAATACGAAGCATGTCTTTCTGATATCAAATAATTTTCATTTTTTGAAAATCACAATTTAATACAAATTTTATGACAAATTATAAAAATTTGATATTTTTCAAATTTTGATATATAACAGTCCTCGAAGTAAATTATATAAATCTAATGATATATTCTTAAAGTGTATGTAGCAGGAGGAAAAGCCGACGGTCAATTGAAAATTTTGACCTTTCATATTGAAGATGTGGATTTTTTCCCAAAAGACCTAATTTTTGTTGGTGTTTTGGGAAAAATCCATATCTTCAATAATGAAAGGTCAAAATTTTCAATTGATCGTCGGCATTTCATCCCACCTACATACACGTTAAGTATAAATCACCAGATTTATAAAGTTTACTTCAAGTACTGTTAAATATCAAAAATATCAATTTTAATGATTTGCCATAAAATGTGTATTAAATTGCGAATTTCAAAAATCAAAATTATTTGATATCAGAAGGACATTCTTCAGATTCAGAATGCAATCGATACAGGTCTGAGGTGCTCTCATGTCCCACAATAAATACTGTCCAAACGTTCATACCCCAGCCCTTAACCTACTGAGATAGAGGTTGAAAGAGTCAAAGGCCATTAGTTGGCCATAGGGCCCTGTTGACTTCTATTGCGCATAATAAAGAGCACATCTTAGATGGCCAAGTACTATACCTTTTCTTGATTCTTATGTCAAGTCCAACAAATTGCCACCAAATTTGCCAAAATTGATGCAAGTTGAAATTTTAACCCTGTAGGTAAATACAGGCCCTGTACACCCAAAAATGCTCTGTTTATAAATGAGGCTTTTGTAGAATAACTCGATAACGATACGCCATAGATAGCACAAACTAAACAGTTTTGAAATCATTGCGATCAGATGAATGGTGCATCTGTTCACAAGATCATATCCAAACTGCCTCCACATCTTAAAACTTTTGACCATGCACTTCCTGTGCGTAAACTCTTGCTTTTATCAATTTAAGTGCTTAACAATTTCAAATTTCAAAGTTACACTTTTGAAACTTAATTGTATAACTATTATAAGGCATCATAACCGATGAAATTTGCAATTTGTGAATATCATAACTCGATTAAATTGGATCCCTGCAGGGGTGGATTTCACTATTTATTCCAGCTCCAGTAACACCCCATTAATTTCCCTGGACCTTTGAATGCATTGAAATAGATTATCAGCATTTTACTTTGAAAAAGCAATATAACAGGGCTGAAGTGCTAGTTTTCATGCCCATCCATTGAACATTAATGTTACCCAGGACAATAAAGGTTGTGCATATGACGTATCATACCGTAAATATGGCGGACTACTCAAATGCATTCAAAAAGCATGATTGCAATCTTCAGTGACAGTTAGTCTCACACACATAACAAATGCGCTACGATTAAATAGGTTGATAACAACATTTGATTGAATGGACTGCACTGCGCCATGATTGCGGTAAAGGACACCGGTTCAAATCCTTTGTCATGTTGTTTTGGATCCAATCAATAATTTCACGCACAACCTCTATATACATGAGGTGTCACTCCGGGGTGTCACTGGAGTTGGAACAGATGATACATTCACAATACATTGCAAGTTTAAACCACCATTACTCTTCCATAGGGTTTTTATGTTGGAGTTACGATAGATTTAAGGACTATCGATGGGTCGTAAATTGTATTGAAATCCACCCAGGTCACATGTTGACAGATGAAGACTGCTGGTGTTCTTGATCTCATCTTCCATTAGTGTCTACAGAATAACATTGTTGAGATTTACTTTTCATGACCTTTCATGAATCAATAAATATATAAATGTTGCATATCCCTAATTGTTGTGGACTTTTTTGCATTGACTATGCCGCAGTGCTTGTAAATTGTTGCATTGATAATAAATATTTCTAAGACAAATTTACAAAAACCCATCTGATCATGCTATGAGTACATTATATATGACTATTAAAAGCAGTATGCAGACTTTTTATTAGACGTACAATAGTGTATGTAACATATCTACGTTATTTAATCTATTGCCATTCTATTTCCAGTAATGTTCAAGTTCTAACGAATGTTTGATGACGTAAAATCGATAATATATTTCTGCCAGATATTATACGTAACATATTATCGATTTTACGTCATCAAACAATTGTTAGAACTTGAACATTACTGAAACATTACTGGAAATAGAATGGCAATAGATTAAATAACGTAGATATGTTACATACAATATTGTACATCTAATACTCGTCTGCATACTGCTTTAGGCTGCCTCTGGCCATGGGGGTTATGCTGATTCACAGTGATTCACTGAGTATATATGACTTAGGCTGATTGCATGACATGAAATGCATGCATAAGCAGTGGTTTTAATAGGGTTGGATTAGGGTTAATGAAAAATAGTGTAATGTTTTCAAAATGTGGCATGTACCTATATCAATCAAACAATGTACACAGGGATGTGTGCATTAACCCTAACACCTGTTAATACCACAAAATACCACGATGAAAAATTCTGCTCATGCATGAATCCCAGGGTCTGCGATGACGAAATCACGCTAAGTGTTATATGCTCACGGAATTGCTGGCCGGGCAGCAATAACCCGTGTAGCTACCAGTCCGTGATCGTTCGGTTGGCATGCGGGGGGGTCAAAGGTTCGAATCCCGGGGGTGCCAAGTCAAAAATTCTTCTTGACTTTTTCGGATCTTCTTTGACTTCCGATATCAAAAAGCAGGGTTCAGTGTTAGGGTTAGCTGTGATTTTAGTTAACTGTCTCCTTATCCTCCTAGACCAGGGGTTCTCAATTATATACTCGTTCTCCACAGGGCCAAACTCATTTCAAATGTCTGCATTTGAGGGTCAAATACACCATGTTTTGCTATGTTAGACTGGTACTATTTTGGAAATATGTGCTTATTTAAGCATCTTGTGGCAAGTTCGCATAAAAGTTGGCAACCAAATTATTTTAGTTAATTCGGGTATGTTGAATTTTATAAATATTTGTCTGTCAAGCTACATCCTCGTATATTGGAACCCTGTAACCCTAAAAATGACCCACAAACCCCTACATGTTCGTACAGGGGGCAAAAATTGAAAATGCTCCAAATTCACTATAAAACATCAAATTATTTGTCTGGGTCTAAGGATAACAAAAACGTAACATATTTGCGCATAGGACATATAATTACCAAGTTATGAGGCTCAGCAGGTGTTGAAAAATTAAAGTTGCTCTGATTTTCATTAAAATGGATGCAAACTGTTCCTCAAGTTCACTGGATTCAGGAAAAGAATAGTTTTTACTAAATAAATGCAAATTCCATTGAATCCTATGGACTCCTACATATTTGTTGACTCTTTGCTGTGTAACATGCTAGACATCACATATAGTGCAAACTATTCTTTTTCTGAAACCTCAGAACTAGGCGAATAATTTGCCACAACTTTGACAAAAATTTGAGTAACTTTGACTTTTGACCCATACACAATAAGCAAATTGACCTGTGACCTTTTGTGCTCCATAACTTCTTAACGATAGGTTGTACATGCACAAACATTACATTTCTGGGATCCATGGGGCCAGACGCATAATTTGACATGTTTGAAAGTGTTATTGGAATAAAATTAATTTTTGCCCCCTATGTGATCCGATGGGGTTATTTAGGAGGTCTTTTTGAGGGTCACGGTCTCAAAATATTGCTTGGCACTTGGCAGACAACATATTCGAGTTCAGCATACCCAAATTAACAAAAATAAGCTGGTTGCCAACTTTTACGCAAACTTGCTGCTCGGAACACAATTTTTCCAAAATAGAACCAGTCTATGTTTACTGAACATTTCAAAGCTGTTCAAGAGCCAACCACCATTGTTCCATGGACAGCCTATAGAACCCCCTCTCTTAGATCAAGAAACATCTTCAGATTCCTGACCATGATTTTGTAGTTTTTGCAACACCGCCAGTAAATAACGAAACCAAATACAAGAGATTTCCTGGTTTCATATCAAATATTTAATCAGGCTTAGAACTGGGTGGAATACTACACATTAATTCAATTATTTGTTCAAAATAAAAGACAATATATTTGAAATAAAGAAATATATAATATTTTTATATATTTTTATATAAATTTAAGATATATTACAACATCATTGGTGAAATCAATTATCAATGTTGGGAACAATATTTTGTGAAAGCATACCTGATTGCTCTTTTGAAACATTTGTTAAATGACAACATAATTGTCTGAAGATAAGAAACAAGACAGTCCTTATAAAAGATGACACCATGATATATTACCATGAGTACAATAAAGTAATATCTGAAGAAATAACATAATTTATCATGTTGCTATATAACTTAAATTAATATATATGCCAATGGAAGTGGATCATTAAATTTCAGTTTTAAAAATTACAAGGTCATTGTTCACAAAATATTACTACAGCAAGTCTCTCTCTTACAAGTGGATAATACCAACAATTCACCCTGACCATGCATAACAAACACCACAAAATGTCCACACTTGTTCAATTTCAGTTCAATTTTTTTAACTTGAGTGATTTTGATTTTAGAACATTACAATTGATATGAATATGTAAGGAATGTTATTAGCTGCAGTTTGATAACTTAGTTTTGGAAAAAAAAGACATGCATATCATCCAGATTTCAACAATGTGTGCAATTTGAAAAGTTGCAAATCCCAATTTGTGGTGTAAAATTGCTTAGGCTAAAATGTTTGACCCCCTGATGTTTTGAAATTGCACCAAATTTCATTCAAACACTTGATCATTCCATACATATACACAAGTGAGGTACCATACTGCAATAACTAAATGAGTCACCTGTTCATATCAATTGTATTAATTCTGATCAAAACAAGTGCAGACTTCTGGACCCTAACTTTGGCACTGAAATGCTATATCTGTGGGATATTTACTCAACACATTAAGGGATCTAAAATGAGCGTTTATTGCGTTTCGACAGTATTTTTGTGGGACATGAGAGCACCTCAGACCTATCGAATTGCATTCTGAATACGAAGCATGTCTTTCTGATATCAAATAATTTTCATTTTTTTTAAATCACAATATAATACAAATTTTATGACAAATTATAAAAATTTGATATTTTTCAAATTTTTGATATATAACAGTCCTCGAAGTAAATTATATAAATCTAATGACATATTCTTAAAGTGTATGTAGCAGGGAGGAAAAGTCGACGGTCAATTGAAAATTTTGACCTTTCATATTGAAGATATGGATTTTTTCCCCAAAGACCTAAATTTTTGGGTGTTTTGGGAAAAAAAATCCATATCTTCAATACTGAAAGGTCAAAATTTTCAATTGATCGTCGGCTTTTCATCCCACCTACATACGCTTTAAGTATAAATCATCAGATTTATAAAGTTTACTTCAAGTACTGTTAAATATCAAAAATATCAATTTTTAATGATTTGCCATAAAATGTGTATCAAATTATAATTTCAAAAATCAAAATTATTTGATATCAGAATGATTTCAGACATTCATTCATTCAAATAATTCTGATGTGTTAATGCCCCACACAATAAATACTGTCCAAACGCTCATACCCCAGCCCTTAAGGGATCCAAAATGAGCGCTTTATTGCGTTTGACAGTATTTTTTGTGGGACATGAGAGCACCTCAGACCTATCGAATTGCATTCTGAATACGAAGCATGTCTTTCTGATATCAAATAATTTTCATTTTTTTAAATCACAATATAATACAAATTTTATGACAAATTATAAAATTTGATATTTTTCAAATTTTTGATATATAACAGTCCTCGAAGTAAATTATATAAATCTAATGATATATTCTTAAAGTGTATGTAGCAGGGAGGAAAAGCGACGGTCAATTGAAAATGTTAACCTTTCATATTGAAGATATGGATTTTTTCCCAAAAAGACCTAATTTTTTTTGGTGTTTTGGGAAAAAAATCCATATCTTCAATACTGAAAGGTCAAAATTTTCAATTGATCGTCGGCTTTTTATCCCACCTACATACACTTTAAGTATAAATCACCAGATTTATAAAGTTTACTTCAAGTACTGTTAAGGGGGTACTACACCCATTGATTTTTTTTTGCATTTTTTGCATTTTGTGAAGAAATTACAAAAAAAATTGGACAAAGTGGTATGCAAAATGAAGGGGCAAATCTTCTCGCTTTATTGGTGGTATCGGTATCAATGTAGCTTACATGCTTTTACAGATAGAAGCCAAAAGGAGGTACATCACTGATGATTTAAATTCACTTCATTTTGGAAAGCTTACTATCAACGGATTTCGTTAAAATTTTGGATATGTGTTGCTAACACATTAGGGAAATAAAGTTGATATGTAAAATGGGAATAAGTGGTTCCTGATTTCTTTTATGACTTCATGAACTTGGTGCTCCACAACTATCAAAAAGGAACTGGTTAAAATGCTTCTATTTTCAATGTTGAGCTATATTTTGCATTTTTAACTTATGCATTATTGCACTGAAACTTAATTAAGCCATAGGTAACAGGTTACAACAACCATACTACAGCAATGATGAAAAAATTGTATTTCTTGTCACCTATACAACCATATTGGGTAGTTTTCCGTAAGCTTAAGTTTTGTGATTTTGGTAACTATTTTATATTTATTTGTGAAATCCGTCTCAACTAGGCATTCTAAATTGTACTCACCATTTACATCCCAAGGTATATTAGTATATCCACCATGCACTTCTCGATATATATCCAGTTAAAGACAGAATATCAAAATTATGCCTCATATCAGTCATATGATATCACAGACTCTCACATGTGTATTCAAAATTGATGCTTAAATTTGACCTGAACCAATTGACCTATAACCTGACATACGGTGACCTAATAGCCTTTTCTTCTCCTAACAACTAATGACTATGCATTCATTGTATAAGTGTTTATTTAATTTATTCAGTGTTATATCATGGTAGGTATTTTGCATGCACCACTATAGATTTTCTATAGAGAGTATAACAAAGGATTTAATGTATTCTATTCATGTACCCTACTTGAACATTTTCAAAAGAATAAATTATGGTTTGTTATGAAACACAGATCTGAGTTACTAGGTTACAGTAAACAAAAAATATATAGGGCTAAAATGACTTACTAAAATTGTTGAAATTCACTTTATATGTAGATATATTTTATAAGTTCAGGACATGAGGTGATAAACATATATATGTACTTAATAAATTTGCAAGAAAAAAAAGAAGAGGGGTACTGATGAAAATCGGGGTATTATATCGCCTTAAATATCAAAAATATCAATTTTTAATGATTTGCCATAAAATGTGTATTAAATTGCGAATTTCAAAAATCAAAATTATTTGATATCAGAATGACATTCTTCGTATTCAGAATGCAATTCGATATGTCTGATGTGCTCTAATGTCCCAAAATAAATACTGTCCAAACGTTCATACCCCAGCCCTTAATATAATGAAAGTAGGTAATTCTATTGGATGTTATAATCTTAGTAAACTGAACGTACGAACAAAAGCAATACTTCTGATTTTATTAATTAATGATATGCATAGTTACATTGAGATATAGAATAAAATCATGATTGGAGAAATAATACATGTAGTTAAATGAATAAAAATTAATAGAAATCCAGTAATATTTCAGTAGCATTCGGTAAAATTGAACAAAAAAATATATAGATGGCATGAATATGGCTTTAAGGATAATTAATACATTAGCACCAAGATATATAAAAATCAATGATTAAATCATACTAAAATGTAGATGAAAATTTTTATCTATTCATAATGAAACCAAAAGTACCCCAATTTTAAGGTGTAAATATAAACTGATGGAAATCTTGTAAATACTTGAGTTAGAGACAGTGAGATTTGTTTATGCATACCTGCACTTACTCATTACTGGAATACATGGATCCAGGGTTTCTCTACCAGAAGTCAGTTGACCAAAATTACCGTCATTGCATATCCTGGAACAACCTGTAGCGTACGTCGCATGGGAATGTGTACTGTATGCCCTGCTGCTTGTAGTGTTAACAGACGCAATATTATAAACACGCATATTGTATTGTGGGAAGGAATTTTGGTCAAACTAACAACTGGCAGAGAATCCCGGATCCACGTTTTGATGCTACAATTCTGTATTGTAATGCTGAGTTGTACGCATAAGCCATGTATGGCAATGCATTCTTTTATCCGAGTTCCAACTTCAAATATTTAAATTGTTCACTGTTTGCACTCACGTTCACGTCATACCTTAGGCATGTATTAAATAAATGTGTCATTCACATTTCACATTCACAAGTTGAGTTGTGAATATTTGTTTACTGAGTCAATATGGTCAGTCAATTCAAAACCATAGTGTTCAAAGAGTCATTAAAATTTTTTAAACACCCGATGGACCCAATTTGAAAGGTCTGTCTGTCCTTAGAACAGGATAATTTTAAGTATCCTAAAGTCAAATTTGACCTTATCAATGCTAATTGGACCATTTTGTATAGGAGTAAGGCGAGGGTATATTTCAAAACAAATCACTAGTGTCTATTAATACTGTTTGACAGAGGAAAATCTATAAACAGATGCTAGATTGATAACTCAAGAGATTTTCTGTAACTTGCTCAGTCCACCATGTTACTCATTACAAAATTGGGCCATAAGACAAGATGCCAATAATTTCTCAGAAGTAATATATTTCTCCTTGAAATGGTTGAATATACTTGCTATTTAAGTCTAACATCACTATCGGATGTGACATAGTTTACTGCCAGTCATCAGCTTTTGGATCATCATCACAACAACACCAGCTTTGAAAAAGTCAGTGGTTCACTAATGAAACTGTCCACAAAACCAGCATGTTTTTAGCTCGGTTTTGTTGAAAAAATACTCCCTACTTCATGGGTAAATATCAGCTGTTTGAAGTACATGTATGAAGATCACAGTAAATGAGGAACACGGGCAGTTGGACAAGCCCACTTCAATGATCATATGATTATTATGAATGTCACTTTAAATTAGATTGTCAGAAAATGTTTTATTATAGGTTAATACCGTAAAGATTCACCTGATGGCATATATGGGCTCCCTTGACAGGCACAAACTAAGAGTGCCCTCCCATAAAAATCCCACCAACAAGTAAGGGCACAAACCCTTAATTCTTGTCAGGATTTAAAGAGGAGGGAGCTCTCTATTTGTACGTGACATTTACCCTAAAGCAAAGGAGCCGATGTGCACCATAAAGCAAATCTTTACAGTATATGAAAATCTACACAGATTTCATGTTCCAGTTCTGATCACCTGACAGGAAAAGAAGCATATCATCACCCTAATACCTTAATTGCGTAACTCATGTGGTAATATTAAAACATAAAACACGATTAAAATATTAGTCAAGTAAACTTATTTAGTCACCATTCATTATTATCTATTTATTCAATACACCACCAGTTCCACTTGAGTAAGATGAGTGTTTGGGCATAAACACACACAATGTCTATGGGGTGGTACCTAACATCTGTCTCACTCAAGTGGAACTGATTGGTGGATGTATCCAGTAATTAGATACTCTACCTACCCACCGGTTCCACTTGATTGAGAGGAGTGTTGAGGCATCAACACACACAATGTCTATGGGGTGGTACCTAACATCTCTCTCACTCAAGTGGAACTGATTGGTGGATGTATCCAGTAATTAGATACTCTACCTACCCACCGGTTCCACTTGATTGAGAGGAGTATTGAGGCATCAACACACACAATGTCTATGGGGTGGTACCTAACATCTCTCTCACTCAAGTGGAACTGATTGGTGGATGTATCCAGTAATTAGATACTCTACCTACCCACCGGTTCCACTTGATTGAGAGGAGTGTTGAGGCATCAACACACACAATGTCTATGGGGTGATTCCAAAACATCTGTCTCACTCAAGTGGAACTGATTGGTGGATGTATCCAGTAATTAGATACTCTACCTACCCACCGGTTCCACTTGATTGAGAGGAGTGTTGAGGCATCAACACACATAATGTCTATGGGGTGGTACCTAACATCTGTCTCACTCAAGTGGAACTGATTGGTGGGTGTATCCAGTAATTAGATACTCTACCTACCCACCGGTTCCACTTGATTGAGAGGAGTGTTGAGGCATCAACACATACAATGTCTATGGGGTGATTCCAAAACATCTGTCTCACTCAAGTGGAACTGATTGGTGGATGTATCCAGTAATTAGATACTCTACCTACCCACCGGTTCCACTTGATTGAGAGGAGTGTTGAGGCATCAACACACATAATGTCTATGGGGTGTTACCTAACATCTGTCTCACTCAAGTGGAACTGATTGGTGGGTGTATCCAGTAATTAGATACTCTACCTACCCACCGGTTCCACTTGATTGAGAGGAGTGTTGAGGCATCAACACACATAATGTCTATGGGGTGGTACCTAACATCTGTCTCACTCAAGTGGAACTGATTGGTGGATGTATCCAGTAATTAGATACTCTACCTACCCACCGGTTCCACTTGATTGAGAGGAGTGTTGAGGCATCAACACACATAATGTCTATGGGGTGGTACCTAACATCTGTCTCACTCAAGTGGAACTGATTGGTGGGTGTAACCAGTAATTAGATACTCTACCTACCCACCGGTTCCACTTCATTGAGAGGAGTGTTGAGGCATCAACACACATAATGTCTATGGGGTGGTACCTAACATCTGTCTCACTCAAGTGGAACTGATTGGTGGGTGTATCCAGTAATTAGATACTCTACCTACCCACCGGTTCCACTTCATTGAGAGGAGTGTTGAGGCATCAACACACACAGTGTCTATGGGGTGATTCCAAAACATCTCTCTCACTCAAGTGGAACTGATTGGTGGGTGTATCCAGTAATTAGATACTCTACCTACCCACCGGTTCCACTTCATTGAGAGGAGTGTTGAGGCATCAACACACAATTTCTATGGGGTGGTACCTAACATCTGTCTCACTCAAGTGGAACTGATTGGTGGATGTATCCAGTAATTAGATACTCTACCTACCCACCGGTTCCACTTGATTGAGAGGAGTGTTGAGGCATCATCACACACAATGTCTATGGGGTGGTACCTAACATCTCTCTCACTCAAGTGGAACTGATTGGTGGGTGTATCCAGTAATTAGATACTCTACCTACCCACCGGTTCCACTTCATTGAGAGGAGTGTTGAGGCATCAACACACACAATGTCTATGGGGTGGTACCTAACATCTCTCTCACTCAAGTGGAACTGATTGGTGGGTGTATCCAGTAATTAGATACTCTACCTACCCACCGGTTCCACTTCATTGAGAGGAGTGTTGAGGCATCAACACACACAGTGTCTATGGGGTGATTCCAAAACATCTCTCTCACTCAAGTGGAACTGATTGGTGGGTGTATCCAGTAATTAGATACTCTACCTACCCACCGGTTCCACTTCATTGAGAGGAGTGTTGAGGCATCAACACACACAATGTCTATGGGGTGATTCCAAAACATCTCTCTCACTCAAGTGGAACTGATTGGTGGGTGTATCCAGTAATTAGATACTCTACCTACCCACCAGTTCCACTTGATTGAGAGGAGTGTTGAGGCATCATCACACACAATGTCTATGGGGTGGTACCTAACATCTCTCTCACTCAAGTGGAACTGATTGGTGGGTGTATCCAGTAATTAGATACTCTACCTACCCACCGGTTCCACTTCATTGAGAGGAGTGTTGAGGCATCAACACACACAATGTCTATGGGGTGGTACCTAACATCTCTCTCACTCAAGTGGAACTGATTGGTGGGTGTATCCAGTAATTAGATACGCTACCCACCCACCGGTTCCACTTCATTGAGAGGAGTGTTGAGGCATCAACACACACAGTGTCTATGGGGTGATTCCAAAACATCTCTCTCACTCAAGTGGAACTGATTGGTGGGTGTATCCAGTAATTAGATACTCTACCTACCCACCGGTTCCACTTCATTGAGAGGAGTGTTGAGGCATCAACACACACAATGTCTATGGGGTGATTCCAAAACATCTCTCTCACTCAAGTGGAACTGATTGGTGGGTGTATCCAGTAATTAGATACTCTACCTACCCACCAGTTCCACTTCATTGAGAGGAGTGTTGAGGCATCAACACACACAATGTCTATGGGGTGATTCCTAACATCTCTCTCACTCGAATGGAACTGATTGGTGGGTGGGTCAAGTAAATAGATATGAATTTATAACTGATTATGAAACATGATTAGTTATTAATGACTTGAGTACATTTGCTGGCAGAGAAGAACAGCACTTGTTTACATTTTGAGAGCATACACAGCATTAACATGCAAGTAGGGCCATGATTGGCCGATTCAAACATCTGACAATCATAACAACAAAGAGAAGTAATCTGATTGACTGAAATTATGTGTCAGTGTTGGTCAGCGCAGGGCAGCACTCATGAAAGCTCCGCATATATTGCTCATTAACAAGGCACTCGCATCAATCAGTGCAAGAGTGCCATACTTCTCTGGAAGATAGTGTAAATGCACATGGTAATAGAGAGTTGAGCTGAGCAGAAAACTCAACTTCACTGGAACAAAAATACACAATTTCATTTATTTATAACATTCAACACAAAGCCAGGCAGATCCAATATTGAATAAGAAAATAATTGTTGTTATATCAGACAGCCTTACAGAGGGTAGCCTTGATCAGTGAACAAAGTACTGCTTTCCAAAAGGGCCTCTATTAGGGTGACAATATGTGACACGATCAAGGGAAATGAGTCGGATGTCGCTAATATTGATTCAGAGATATCGGCAAAGAAAGTGTTAAAATTCTTTTGTTTTATATTGTTTTCAGCGATTGATAAATTGATGTAACTTCACAAAGAAATGTCGTATCAACATGGGGTTTTCAGTTTCTGAAAGCTCTAAATATCTTCTTTAGAAACATGTGTAAAACTCATTTTTGACCAGGGCCGACATGCGACTCATTCCCCTTTATCATGTCACATATCGTCGGCTGTATTCCATAGTGGCGTATAGTGATTTTTGGTCATTTTTTTGAAAATTGGCACATATGTTTTTAATGATGTTCTCTTTCATTTTTTCTAAGTCTCATCAGTCATAATTAGCTAATTAATTAGTAATTAATTAATTAAATGTATGCGATATAGTTACAAAGTGACATTTTTGTATTCCATAGTGGCGTATCGACCATCGCCACTTTTTATACACATTTTATAATTATGAAATATCGGCAAAAATGAACATCGTATGTCATAGTGGCGTACGTGTATCGGACCTATACGCCACTATGGAATACGAACGACGAAAAGTAACGCCATAGGGATTACACAGCGACCGAGGCGGCATACGGTTAACGTAAGGTTAGGGTATTGCGTGCGTTTTGTTCGCTTTTCCATAGTGACGTATAGTTTTATTGTCAGTTTGCCAGCAATAGTATGTATTTATTTCTTTTGAAAAATATATAACAATAAAATCTATTTAGTTTACTACAGAAATTTCACATCATTTACAAAATATAATGAATGTCTGATTTACACAACTCGATTTTAAATTGGCATTTCTTCAAACCCGATTTTCTCGAAAAGTTGTTTATTCACGGCGCCAAGCACTATACGCCACTATGGAATACGGACTGACGATATATGGAATGAATAACTATAATATCACCAGATTGGACACAAAAGGAATATTTATTTAATAAAATACATTGTAAGAAATGATGGGAACACATTTTTGTTTAAAAAATACCTCTTTTTCCACACCCACTTTATGTTCTGATTATCATCTTTATTTGTTCCTCAATGTAGCACACCTCTAAGACTTTTGTTCATTCTCCTTCCTAAGCTTTGCAATGTACTCAAATGGTGGGGTCAACTTTCCATTGGAAACAATGATTGCCTGCAAAAACAAATGAAAGAAATTAGCACAAGTTTCTGATGTGAATTCAAAGGCATGGAAAACCAACCTCAAACTTAGACAAAAAATCTATATGCCCAGTGAAGTGCTTTCCCCCTATTTGATTTTCTTTTCTGTCATTTTAATTGTTTCTCCTATTTCCTTTATGGTCTAATTAAGTTGTATCATATGCTAGTAGATCATGCATGATCTGTTCATCGTGTTGGAACTTTTGCAGTGACATTTTCTGCACTCAATGCTTTTTTTGTGTTTAAAAGAAATTACCGTAACCACTCGGGTATAAGCCCACCCCCCTAGATGGGCAATATCACTTCAAAAATGGGGGTGGGCTTATAACCGAGGAGGGGCTAGTAGTTAAATTTAAAAATAAGAAAAATCGTCCCCATTTGTATATGGCCAATGTATCAGTAATTACTATCATCTTTTTCAATTTTTTAAAATTTTAAGTATGGAATGTTAATTTTTAACTGATATTTTTTAAATATTTGTTCTTAAATGTGAAAGAAAAGCATTGATATGATTTAAAAACTTAGCCAAAATGACTACTGGGCTTATACCAGAGTACACCCTTGTTCCCTGAATGGTTTGAAAAATAGGGGGTGGGCTTATAGCCGAAGGTGGGCTTATACCCGAGTGGTTACGGTATATGTAACATCTAAAAATATCTAAATATATTTGCTGCAGAGCCATCCTACTGGACTATAATCTGTAAAACAATGGTTATTCCCATTTTAAAATATTTTTAGACTCTTTTGAAATGTTTATAAAAGTGAGTGTAAAAACAAATTACATTGCTTTTGCAGTGTTTCATCTCAAATATGGACATTCAGGATGATGGATGAATAACTTAAATGCAATAAATTCCACTATTTTTTCCAAATTTGATTATTTTCTTGGCACACTCTAGGCTAGTGCATTCTATGAATAATATACTTAGAGAATAAAAGATAGGATTTTGTCTTTTGCCTATCCAATATCGTGTCATAATGGATGGGGTGGCCAATATTTTGAGTAGTGGATGCCGGCGCAGCCGTATCCACTACGATATTGGCCACCCCATCCATTATGACACGATATTGGATAGGCAAAAGACAAAATCCTATCTGTTATTCTCATTCTTATTCAGTTTTAATGTAATTTTTGCGAGAAAAGCTGCCTTTTTTCAGAAAAAAATAAAGTTGCTTTTGTCAGGACATCCCCGTTGTTTTAAATGAACGAAACCATCACGAACATCTAAGCCGCCGAATCGCGTTCTTAGTTCTCGCGACGTGTATTACGCGAACGCATTATCGCTAGCGATCATTGAGGAGCAACAAGCATGCATTGCCGTTGCGTGGCGGCGCTAGCTCTGACTAATATCACTATCAACTATTGTGAGATATTATACACCAGAAAACCAATCAAATTACGTGAATTCTTTACAAGACGCACCCATTGAATAAGAATTGTATGATAAAGCACTTACTGATTTGACACTGTTTAGAGACTTTTCATCTTCCAGTGGCTTATTTGCATCGGATGTTAGCTGTGAGGAAATAATGTGAATTGCGGTTAGAGCCAAACTTTCAACTTTATTGAGAAGTAATTATATCTGCTGTATACATGCCTGGACCTCTGCTGCCAAATAATGCAATGGGTTCAACATAACTTACTGCTAATTGTTCCGTCTACCTAGTACAAACTTGGGGAGCTGAACCTAGCTGTGATGGTTATTTATATATGCTAAATGACTTATAAGGTGTGTCTTGGACCAGTGGTAATGACTTTCTTTAAAAGTGCATTGATCTTACGTAATTGTGGCTTTAAAAAAAAAAAGTCAAACAAGTTCGAATTATTTTTTTTTCACTTTTAAAGTTAACTGTGAATCAAATGTATGCAGTAAACAGCCAAGTTAAATCACCTACCATATCAGAGATGAGAGGTGACAGCATGTTTCCAAAACTATCTGTTGAATCATGAGGCAACTGTGATGGCATGTTACTCACTGAGCAAATTAATACTCCATCTCCAGAATACCTAGGGACAGGCAAAGAGGTAAGAGAAAACATGCGAGTTATGAGTATAAGGAGATCATCACATCTTTCAGTCAGATATACAATGTAGTGACAAATTCTTATTTCAAAGTATATTGGTCTTTGACAAAGACTGGTTGGGCTGTTAAATGTGACTAGATTGCATTTTTGTTTGTGTTATTATTGTAGCAATCTATAGGCATATATATCATAAAGTCACAAATCCCTGTTACAACTAGTACAATAATTGTAAATAGCAAGTGGGAGTGAACAAAATGATCCATGCCAGGTTGCCATTTTTTAATGTTGAAAATGTAGAGTCTCATTTGTGCACATCCGTAAAGAATAGAATTCCCTGATACCCTTTGTTTTAATGTTTCAGAAGTGGAAAAGTGGCCTGTTACTTACAGAAATACATAAGAAAAGGCTTGAAAACAACTGATTAGGCCCTGATTAATGTTTATACCTAATTCAAGCCTGTAATTAGATTGACTACCAAAAATGAGCAGGATCTGACTTTTTAAAAAGATTTGGCTAAGCTTTCAAAATGTGGTGTATTTCAGACACACCAAGCTATTTTTGGAGCTGCCATTTGATGCATATCCTATTATTATAGGTGTTCTACATGTAGTCTGCAATGTCCCTGCTGTTATTCTGCAATATCCGTCTTTGTCTGACCTTCAAGTTGTAGAAAATGTAAGATCTGAAATGCTGCGAAGCTCTCAAGGCTAGAAATGATGTTTCAGTCAGTCAATGGAAAAGCATTTACAGATGTGCACCCTAAAGGCACTATAATGCTTGTTTCATATAAGCATGTAACTGTCACTGAGTGTTTTTCACATGCATGCATTGCAGACAAACTGACACAACCAAGGTTTCTTATATTGGCTTAAAACGTCATGCCGCTTGCCACAATGGCTAACATAGGCATAAGATCAGTAATCCACTCAAAAATATTACAATTTTTACAATTTGTAGGAACAGCTTATACTGGAATAGGCAATTGATTGAACACATCATGATAAACACCTGCGTTCCTACCACTCATCTATGACTACGCACCCACAGGGAGGCTACGGATGCAGACGATTGCACACCTCAAATGGCACATTGTTCCTCATTCAATTACCCATATGCATCAGAGTCTAGAAGAGATATTTTGTACATATGAAAAATTGCTAAAAAGGAAGAAAACAGCAATGCTGGAACATTATGAAGCTGCATTCAATTGCATGTTGAAGCAAGTGCCCATATTGCACAGCAACCTTCAACATTGACTAAAATGTAAAAATGTTATCCTTAAGGTCACTTTTGGATCACTTGCAGAATATGTTCTCTTTACAAAAATCAAAAAACTAATTTGAAATATTTTTAGATTTTCTGATTTAGGGAATCATTAATAGTACATCAAAATCATGGAATAACAAGATTATTCAGCTATTCACATTTAAGTGTTAATAAAACCTCATAATATATCCTGGATATACATACTTCATATCTTTGAAGGTGCCAGTGTTGGGATCATACAACTGAAATGGTTGTTCTATTGATGTACAATCTGTAAGGAATTCTATTGAGCCCCCCAGGGTCTGCTGTGATATCACATATGGCTACCAGTCTGTGTGGAAGACTAGGGTGTTGGTTTGCATCCTTACTGGTCAGTGTCTTGACATCTGTTGTGGTCAGGCTTCTTGGGTGGTTGTAACTCCACAATACGCCATTGATGATGCATGACACCCATGGTGCAAACTGAAAGCAAGAGATTGACACATTAGTTATAAAATGATGTAACATGCATCAATATAAATTGCGTCTTATCTCATTTTATAACTAATTCTTGGAGCCCTGATTATTTTCTTGTCTGATAGTCTTAATATTTTCTTGTTTTTTGTTATTTTAAATAATTAGGGGATGGTCAACGCTGGCCTTATTATTGGCCTTTCGGCCATCTCCTCCATAATTGCCTATGCATTATGCTTTATATTTTGATGTCTAATTTCAATGTATTTTGCTTGATTTGATTAAGGAAATAAAGATTAATTCATTTACATACCTCTTTACTAAATATGGACTTGTAGAGCTGTGGTTCTTTGAAATATTCTTCAAATGTGAAAGCCCTTCCATCATCTCGGACAAGATGATCTGGTGCATCAACAACACTCACATAGATTTTCTTGAGATCTGCATTGAATTGTACGAGGAAAAGTTATGAGAAAGATGAATTTTTACAAGATACTCTGCATAAGTTAGAGGCATCCAATAAATCCACTGCATTTGATGTGACCTATTAGCATAAAATTTATTTATGAAAGATTAAAAAAAACACCGTAACCTTCCAAGCTTTTTACATCAAGCAGATTGTTTTTGTTATCATGCGAAGATGTCGATCGAGCAAGACTTATTTTGCTTGGGTGCATCAAATTGGGCTCGAATAATGTCCTGAGGGTCACTCAAACCCAATGTGTTACCATCCTTGAGCACAAATTTGAGGGAAAGGGTACATGTAGGGATTTCATTCAACATCACTGACCTTGAGGACAGTGTTTAGGGTCTCAATTTCAGGCTCCTTTGAAGGATAGACTAAATAGGGTAGACTAATGACAAAATAAATCTGCAAGTCACAGTTAAAGGTAGGAATGTCAATGTTTGGGCTATATTAAACTCTCTTTTCTTGGCCATTCCTCCCAAAATTTCACACACATGCTAACAACATCTTTTGAATTAGTGCTGTATTTTTCTGGAATAGGGAGTAGGCTTGGCATATTCCCACAAAGTAGGTTTTTGTCATATGTTTGAAACATGAGGGCCTACTAGTGGATGTGCCCCCAGTACATCTCTGTTTAATCTACAATAACTAAACTTATTTGTGACAGCTAATTGAAAACAGTTTTTGTTGGCAGTCATTGCTAGGTGCATGTATTCATACTTTTGATTGGAGTTATTTTCTTGCTGTTGTTGACTTGAGATATTCTTTAACTGCCTCTTGAAGTATTCCTTATTCGGGATTGTGGCTAGGCTGCTGGAAAAAGAGTTCCTATCTACCACAGTTCTTGGTATAAAGCTGAATTTAAAACAGTCTTTATTTGTGGCGAGTGGAATAAAGTTATTTGCCGTTGGAGATGTATGCCTAAGGTTCGTTTTATCTTTTCAGTTTCGGTTCCTGTTTCAGTTATCGGTTTCGGATCTCATTGTTATTTTGAAGTGTTAGCAATGTATGTGTGAACAATCCTTTTATTCTAGTCTTTTGTTGCTCACTGAAAATTTGAACGAAAACAATTTCTGTTTTCGGTTTGGTGAGTTATGTTAATTTCTGATATGAAAACGTGAGATGAGAGGGTTGGTGCCAATCTAGACAAAAGAAGTGTCTAAATTTTATGGTTGTAAATTCGCGATAATTTGTACGGCTTCAGTTGACTTGCGTTTGGTGTATATAAATATATACTGACCATGTTGCCAAGTTATAAGCAAAAGTCTTTCATATTGGCGATGAAACGAGCGTATGAAATAGCCAAATATCTCCCAATGAGGTGTGCAAGTGGCAATTTGGTTATCATGCTATATTGAAATGCAATACAAAAGAATTGCATTGGAGTGAAGATAATTTATTCTATTCATTCCTAACAATGGCAATTGCTAATCTGATTATTGGTTGGGCCTATATGCGAGACTAGAGTTAATATTCTAAATGTTTATTTTTGCGGAGCTGAGTTTTATCAGGCATTGATCAAAGTTATAAATTTCACAAAAAGGGAGGGGGAGGTACTTGAGACTGACAGACTGAACAAGTGAGGGGAGGGGCGAGGGAGAAAGAGATGAGAGGGAGAGATGGAAAGACTAGAAAAAGAAGAACATGAGAGGAGAGATTGCCGAGGAGGGAGAGGGGATACTGATTTGGAGGGGGGAGGGAGGAAGTGAAATAGGGTGTGCTATATTGATACATAAAAGTCAGGAGGGAAGGGCGACACAGGCCCTAAGCCAGGATTTATTGGGGTGCGATTGGCTCAAAAGCAGACCTTTTGTGATTTAAGGGCTGCTTTTCAACGTTTTTACAGAAACGAGGAGACCTTTTCATTCAAATTGCCAAATTCTCACATAAATGTGAACCACTTTAACGACATCAAAGGCCTATTATAGGTATTGGAGGACATAAAAGCGAGAGGAGCACTAGACCACTAAAAACACAGGTGTCCCACACACTGTGTGTGTGTGCTATAAATATAATCTTGTCTTATCCTGCCTTGATTGACAGCATGTATCCACCTCTATTGAAATATTAAGCTGATTGGTACTTCAAACTTCAATGAATTCAAATTACAGATCAACTCACATAATCCCTTGCATTTTAGTTTCTGAACAATAGAGCTCCCGAACTGAAAAGATAAATCGACCCTAAGGCTACATTTAACATACATCTAAAACTACCCATTTAATTTGACTGGATACCTACCTAAGCCAAATTTTACTGGCCTCACAAGTTTTACCTTGAAAATAACTTGATGTCTATTACAAATACCCATACTCTTATTTTATTAGACATTACATTTTCCATTCTAGTAAACTTCACTAGGAACTATCATGCAGCATCATACCTCCATTTTGGGCAACTTTCTTGAGATCTTGTGGTTTCACATACTCAACTGGTAACTCTGCCATCACTTCTTGAGCTCCCTGTCACAAAGAAACATTACCACATGAACATTGTGATTCTTATGACAAGAGTCAGTATTGTGGTTAGTTCAAGTACTTTGTATAGTTATATGTAAGACCACTTTAAAGGAACATGACCAGACTGTAGTCCATTGTAACATAGTGTTTTTTCTACCTCATATTGAGGCCCATCAACCAAACAATTTTATACCACGATTTGAGTTCAATTGCATCCTATTGGTTCAGTATACAACTTCTGGAGTGGTAACCACAAATTATCATGGGTTTTTTTCCATATCTAATTTAAACATATTTCAGGCCTAAAATTTCACTGGAGTTTTAATATCACGAGAACCTAGGTAGGTCTCATAAGTATGTTTCATGGCTGTAAATTTCAATTCATGTTTCAACTGTCAACAAGGTCAACCATTGGTCAGAAAGAGGGGGGTCTCCGGCAAATTTTCACCCGAACCAAACTTCGAATGCCGCCCATTCCTCCATTAATGATTTGATTTGCTCAAACTTGCTTGTGGGCTCAGATATGTACCCATAGACAATGTATCTATGACATTTGAGTCATATGATCACATATTTTTGGCACCAGGGGACCCCCAAAATGACAAAAACACAGTTGCGGTTGAATAAATGACCAACATTGGATGATCATAACTTTAAACGGAAAGCAGATATCTGAAATTTAGATCCAGATTCTGAAAATATGACATAAGGTTAGCTAGAGTGCAACATTGCAGCTTTATATCTGTTCAGAACAAGAAGTTATGAGCTACGGTTGGTAAAATCACCAATGACACTCGCATGAGTGCCAAAAGGGGGGGGTCCAGACCAAACTTCAAATGGCCATTTCTCAAAAACGACATGGCCTATGAGGCCAATTTTTTGTATGGGTTCATTGTGCCCATAAAAGATTATTCTGATGGAATTTCATCAAAATCTGTGAGGGTCACCTGGGGACCCCTGGTTGATTTGATATGGACTGACCCCTTTGATGTTTTCAGTAAATGATAGACTATTGTATGTATAATGTAATAATTGCAGTAACTCAATTTTCAAAAATGCCTCCTTTGGCCCCCATGGACCAGATCCTGTCACATATATTGAAAAAAGACACCCTGATTTTTATCATGCGCATGCTACATAACATAATTTCACAATATAAAACCTAAACTTTAAGTTATTCCATTGTAGAATTTATTTCATTTATTAAATCATTCTTCAACATATTTTTGAATGACATAAGACTAACCTTTGATACTCTTCCTGCCCCCATCAGGGCAAATGTTAGAGTTCCCAAGGCTGCTGGCATGGCACCATTGGCTATTTCTCTACCAGCCTTCCGTACTGCTTCTTTTGCTGCAGCCATATTTGGGTAGTTATGTGGTGGAGCTATATACTATATAAATGGTATTACAAGAGTGTGCAGAATTATATTACAACATAAGAGCACTGAACAAAAAAAGTGCAGTAATTTATAGTCCGCTACGTACAGGCACAATGTCTAGATGTTGATTCTCAAGCCTCGCTAACCAATACGGCCCCATATCATTCCACAAACCATTGAACAGCATCACAGGAACTTGCAACTTAGAAGCGCACACCTTAGACATTCTACAATTGACCTTCGCAGCCAGGATCAGCTCCCTAAGGTTTGCAAGGGTTACAACAAGACAATTAGCAGTATGTTCCTTGTCCAGGGGAATTTCAAGCTTACTCTCGACCCATAGTAGAACACCTTATCGATTGAGCTAACTTGACTGCTGAAATACCCTCTTACTTTAGAGAAGATTGTTAGGGTCAGGTCAGTATGTACTTTTTGCAACTTTGCTACATTGCATCTGGAACCACCAGACTTTATCAGGCAACTGACCTGCTGGACTGGTTGCAAAATGTAAGTGCCAGTATTAAATTTATTTCCAAACTCTGTTTACAACTACTTGATGACATTCACTCATTTGTCAGTATACAATAATTAATATGTTATCTTTCTGAAGTACAATAAAAGTATCTGTATCAAACAGCACACTTTGTTATTTATCTCCAATTGTACACAATAAAACACTACAAGTTTGTAATATTTACCATTAATGGTGTATGGAAGCCCAATGCAAGCAGCCTCATGCCCATACCATGTAAGATGTTAATTGTACCAGCTATACCAGCCATGTGACTGAAACCTACGATGCGAAAACCTTTGTCATCAACCATCTTTTCATAATCTATGAGGCGCACATTCTAGAAGTTGAGAATGGAGAAGTTGATTATTTGAAAATATCAACAACAAACCAACATCATCATTGTCATCACCATGATCAACATCATCATCATCATTATTTTTACAAGACATTTGCTTTATACTTTTGGAAGAAATGTTTCTCAAATATTATACTGGAGTCACTTTGTATGAATGAATAGTAGCAGGTGGGCAGAGGTTCGAATCCAATATACTATGTATTATTTCTACACTTGCACCTAAGACCTACAACAGGCTAGGTCCATTTCACTAACTTTACAAAGCTATGTCAGTCTAAAAATCAATTGTAACTTATGAAGCATTGTAAAATCAATTTCATTAAAATGGCTTATGATCGGTACCCTTCGTAAGTAGGGATATACTATAGTGGCCCTTAGTAAAGTTACGTCTAGTAAAAGGGTATTCATAACTTACGAACAGTTACCCGAGTTTAGTGAAATAAACACCTGCATAACCTGCAACCTAAATAGGAACCTACTATTATAGCATATACTGCAAGGTCAAGAAAAGTCTTGGGTAATTTTGGATTCTGAAATCTGGTATACCTGAAACCCTGACAGAACTGAGACATTTGTTTACCTACCTTTTCTAAAAGAGCATCAAGCAGTGGCATGTTTTCTGACTGGGCCTTGATGGTGTGTGAAAAGAAACAGTATGTCTTCTTCTCCATTAGCTGTGTAATAGGCACTTGTTTGACACCAAGAATCAGTGATGCCTCTGTAAGATCATCTGAGGAACAGGCTCCAGCATCTAGATATTCCTGTAAATTACATGGCAATATCAGAAAAACTAATTATGTGTCTTATAAACTGTGGCAATAATGATAAAATTTAAGAAGGCTATTTTTTACATTTTATTTTGAAGGAGTGAAAAAAGGGAAACACATTTAGTCATACCAGTTTGTATACTTCTTTTCAGTTACGCTTTAATCAAAGGGATTCAAAATTGCCCAGTGTATAACACTATGGTAAATCCACCATTTTGGCTTGTCATTCATGCAGAGCACATAGTGTATCTCCAGAGTTATCAAACGATAGTTTGCATCTTTAAGCTTGAGCTTTACAAAGACTTCTGCAAGAGAGACTAAGGAACACCGGAAACCACTCATAAACTGGGACAGTGGATCAGATGACCAAATCAGTCATACCTGATGAAGTCCTCCAACCCCGGGCCTCCAACATGCAGGACTAAATATTGTTGTGAGTAAATATTCACTTGGTTTTGACAAGCAAAAAATCTAAAATGTTTGGTTGACTCATCTAATTTCACTGGCATAACAATTTTTGTTTATCTGCATACCAGTACTCCATACATGTACCTGCATTGGATATGCTCTCTTACTGCTGGGTTGAACAATCACTTTAACTCCATCTTGCACCAAAGTCTTCACTTGTGTAGGATTCAAAGGTGCTCTTCTCTCCCACAACGTACCATAGTCCTCCCGACGGATAGCTAATACCTTTTTGTCTGAACTCATTTTCTTCCAGGTTTGGGTCTACAGTTTCTTACCCAAGTTGACCTACAATAGAAATACCAAGCAAATTGTGTTACTGATGTTAGTTACACTTCAATTACATTTTGTTCACAGTCTACATAAGTGAATTGCAATATGTGACACAATCGCTAATACTGAGATATTGAAAAAGTTTTAAGGAGGTACTACACCCATTGCACTTTTTTTGCATTTTGTGTACCACTTTTTGTACAATGCAATGGGCGTAGTACCCCCTTAAAATTCTTTTGATTTTGTTTTCAGCGATTGATAAATTTCTGAAAGCTCTAAATGTCCTCTTTTATGTAAAACTCTTCAATCAGGGTATCACTTTTTTTTTATTTGCCTTGTTCCCTGTTTCCATGTCCAATGAAGATATTTAAAAAAATGTATTTCTTATTATTGTCTGTTTTAATTGTTTCCACTGTTTCCGATTGTTGTCTTTTAATCTCTTTTATATTTTTATTGTTTTGTTCCCTTGTTCCTCGCGTTGCCAGCCGATTTCCTCTTGCTGATTGGGGGGAGGGGGGGGTCATAGAATTTTTAGACAAAAAATAGGGGGGTTCAGGCACGTACGTGGGGGGCACGCCCCATTTAAAATTTGCAAAAATGAGAGGAGAGGAAAGGAGAGAAGAGAAAGGGGAAAAGGAGAAAAAGTGAAGAGAAAAGTTAAATTATTGCATGTAACCGTGGTAATTAAAGTAGGCGCATGTAGGCGCATGCCTACAACGCACAGTCGGGTCGATCATGAGTATAATAACTAATAGGCCTATAAAGGCCTGTGATTAGTTTAGGCATTGATTGAAGGTGGATTCTCGGCCCAAAGGCCTATGGAAATTACTGTGGGCCCGCTGATATGCAGAGCCCTATAACATTTTGTCACAAATCCATGCATGCTTAAATAGTAATCGTGAGTCTCAATTCTATGCATCAAAAAGACCAGTGGACCACATTTAAAATTTTGCAAATTGAATTTTCGGCTTTTTCAAACAAAAATTCAAACAATAATATTAGCAAAATGGTCCACCAAATGGCTTCAATTAGGACTTCATTTTGTAAAAGTTTCTCACTTCTCAGACCCCTCTACATTTGTATGTGTCACGCAAGCACAACGCGATGGACGCTTCGTGGCCATTTTTTATTATATATCATTTGACAACCCTCCCCTTATTTCAGCCCCTGGTCAAAACCAAATCCTGTGTATGTACCTGGGGTTATAATTTTTCAAGACCCAAAATTGGGGGGTTATAGAATTATTAAGGGCTGGTGACTCAAAATTTTCATGTGCTGTGCATGCAATCTTACGTTATATTATGCTCCACGCACCTTCTTTACACTTACGATCAAAATTTGAATGCACTCCGCGCACTTTCTTTGCTCTAAAGGTTTGGTGCGCTCCACGCTCTTGTTCCGGCAATGAATAAATTTGCCCTGACCTGAGACTGAGTGTAGGCGGAAGGGGGGGGGGGGGGTGGCATAATTTTTTTGACCCAATGGGGGGTATAAAATTTAGCCCACGATAGGGGGGTCATAAAAATAGCGGTCACCGACATATTTGGGAACCCTAGTACAACAAGTCATACCTAGAAATTTTTAGTCAAATATTTTCTCAATTTGAATTTGATCCTTTCTAGGTATGACTGCTTTTACCGTAAAATTTGTGTCAATTTCCATTGTCATGATATGTGTGCCATGTTTTGTAGGCTCTGATTGCCAATGTACATAGACAAGAACAACTGGTATTGTGGTAACCATCGCTGTGCAATAATTATATGTACCCCCGCGGGTCTGCCAAAAATCGCTTGCCCCCCCTTTCGAAAAAAAAAAAAAAATCTTTGCCCCCCCCTTTCGGCGTGCCAAAAAACCTCTCCCCCCCCTTTCGATGTGCCAAAAAATCTTTGCCCCTTCCTTGCACACTAAGATTATGGGGAACCCTAATCTATAACCTTAAATTGTCTTATCATATAATGCGGGCATAGCGAGCAGGAAAATATTGCATATTTGAACGTATTCCTAATGTGTTCCTACACCTTTTTAGAGAGTAATATAGAAACGATGCCCAAAATATCTGTGCCAAAAATCGCTGTCCCCCTTTTGACCTGCCAAAATTGCTTGACCCCCCTTTCGACCTGCCAAAAATGCTTGCCCCCCCCTTTTGGCCTGCCAAAAATCTTTGCCCCCCATAATTCACCACCCGGGGTACACATAATTATTGCACCACCCCTAAAGGGCAGCGGCACTGTGTAGTGCCAGTCTCAGTCTGTTATTCAATTGCGTGGTACAACATGGGTAACATGTATTTTCAATATAAAATGCCTATACAGTGATCCACTCAATTCAACAAAATCCCTGTATAGATCCCTGCACTAGACCACCCCCTTCCGAAGGAAATGATAGCTAAATGCACTGATGCATCAATTTGTTAAATTTATTGGCATGAATGGCATGAATTAGCCCAAAACATCATGGCCCTGTTCCTTCCTCACTAGGGCCATGAATGCCGTACATACGTAAAAACGGGGCACCGTGAACTCACATCGCGGTGATGATGTCACACTGACGGCATCTATTTATAGGAAGAATTCAAAACACGGCGACGATAACAGTCACAAGTCTGGTCTTTTACATCCTCAAATGTGCTCAAAATTTATAAACATGCACCAAATATGTTTTGTTTAAGTGTCATCTTCACATGAGGAATGGTAGTAAGTGGTATTTATGAGAAAAAGTAGTATTTTATGTGTACCCTGGACCAGATATGCTCAGGAGTCTCAGACCTTCATACGGAGAAGGACAGTGGAAATCGTAGTGACGGAGGTGTGAGTACTTCGGGATATCGTTAGCATATCAACCCTGGCTGAAATTTGATACACTTTTGATACACCACTTTTGATACGTATGAAAAATGTATGAAATAAAAAGTATTTGAATTGGAACCCTCATTTCATACACTTTTATGTATCAAAACTGTATCAAATTAACATTGCATACACATTTTATACATATCAAAAGTGTATCAAATGCCAAGATAATGTATCAAAAAAGTATCAAATGAAATGTATCCTTTCATTTCATACATTTTTGATACATAATTATATCAAAAGTGTATCAAATATGTAACTGTATCAAATCAGGGTTCCAATTTAAACTGTATCAAATTAGTTTTGAAATTTTTATCCTTTCATTTCATACACATTTCATACATAATTTATATCAAAAGTGTATCGAATATGTTACTGTATCAAATCAGCGCTCCAATTTAAACTGTATCAAATTAGCATTGAAATTTTGATCCTTCCATTTCATACACATTTCATACATAATTATATCAAAAGTGTATCAAATATGTCACTGTATGAAATCAGGGTTCCAATTTAAACTGTATCAAATTAGCGTTGAAATTTTTATCCTTTCATTTCATACACATTTCATACATAATTATATCAAAAGTGTATGAAATATGTAACTGTATCAAATCAGGGTTCCAATTTAAACTGTATCAAATTAGTGTTGAAATTTTTATCCTTTCATTTCATACACATTTCATACATAATTATATCAAAAGTGTATGAAATATGTAACTGTATCAAATCAGGGTTCCAATTTAAACTGTATCAAATTAGTGTTGAAATTTTTATCCTTTCATTTCATACACATTTCATACATAATTTATATCAAAAGTGTATCGAATATGTTACTGTATCAAATCAGCGTTCCAATTTAAACTGTATCAAATTAGCATTGAAATTTTGATCCTTCCATTTCATACACATTTCATACATAATTATATCAAAAGTGTATCAAATATGTCACTGTATGAAATCAGTGTTCCAATTTAAACTGTATCAAATTGAAATTGAAATTCTTATCCTTTCATTTTATATACATTTTATACATAATTATATCAAAAGTGTATCAAATATGTCACTGTATCAAATCAGCGTTCCAATTCTAATGCTGGCCAGCGGGACCGCCCTATTTTTGATACATGCCATTTGATACACTTTTGATATAGTTTTTTGATACACTTTTGATACAGTTTTTATACACTTTTGACAGTTTTTTGATATACTTTTGATAGTTTTTTGATACACTTTTGATAGTTTTTTGATACACTTTTGATACAGTTTTTTATACACTTTTGATACAGTTTTTATACACTTTTGATACAGCTTTTTATACACTTTTGATACAGTTTTTCAAATTTCAAAATTCAACAAGAATTATCCTTACATGATCTAAACATATTTGCAAACATTAATGACCCCAAAGTGAAGGGGTCAACGGTCAAATTTTGAAATTAGTCTAATCAAGCTCAAATTCAACACTGCCCTCTACTGCCAATGCTGACCTCTAGCACTTTCCCCCATCACGGAGCAGCTCAGCTCAATGCACTTTCCCCTATCAACATTCAAAATTACAACGCAATATGATAAATGTGTGAGAAAGTATTGCAAAAAAGAAGCAAAACCCAACCAAAATGGAACATACATACATCAGAGGGCCTGCTTGGAAAGCAGTGCTTGTCACTGAAGTTGTTACCCTAGACAAAAAGGCTACCAATAACAAAAAGATCTACTATACAGGCATGTGCTATATTCATGCTTAATACATACATAGAGGCCCTATATATAATATATAGTAAGCTTACCTTATCAGAACAAAGTCAGATATTTCCTCTTTAATCACAGTCCCTGATTACAACTACATTGTAACCTAATGTGCAGTCTACAAGCATGCTTGTATCTTCATCATGATAAATAAAACACCATAATTTGCTCTAAAATACAGTACATTTCCAAATGCAAATCCTGGTGTTAACTGCATGCATGCCACATGGACAAATTTGAAAATGATGAGTCATTATCTAGACATGTGATCAGTTATTGATACAGTTTTGATACACTACAAAAGGTCAGTTTATGAAAGCACAATTTGATACACTTTTGATATACCAAAATAAACTAAGTCCAATTTAATACGCTTTTGATACACTGTAGGCAGCCAGAATTTGACCAAGTCCAATTTGATACACTTTTGATATACCTCTAGGCACCAAAAATTAACTAAGTTCAATTTGATACACTTTACATACACTAAAAAACAGGCAAAGTCCAATTTAATACACTTTTGATACACTGTATGCAGCCAGAATTTGACTAAGTCCAATTTGATATGTCCGAGACACTTTTGATATACATCTAGCACCAAAAAGTTCATTTTGATACACTTTACATACACTGAAAAACTGCAAAGTCCACTTTGATACACTTTTGATACACCACAAGCATGGCCAAAATTAACTAAGTTCAAATTTGATACACTTTTGATACATTTTTGATACAGTTAGGTGGTATTTGATACAGTTTTGATACCCTATATTTTCAGTTGATACATTTTCAATACACCTTTGTATATCAAAACTGTATCAAATTGCCGTTTGATACAGTTTTAATACACTTTGATACACTTTTGATACACTTCTTGCTGTATAGAATTTCTGCTAGGGAAGCGCGGTCAAAAAAAGTTTTTTGAGGTTTCTGATCGTCACGATGAAATATTTTTTTTAAAACACGACTTTCTCAGTTCTCCCAGCCATTTTGTTTACTCGTTGTTATCGACGTCACCAATTAGTCTCGACCTCACTTGTGCAACGTGGCTGTATCGCGAACACGACTTGACGACAGAAACCGGCTGTAAATGAGGTGGGTCATCTCATGACTTGCATTGTTTCACCACCGATCACGCTCGTCGGACGTCAGGAGGTTGACGGCTTGGAAATTATCTTTTAAGTATCAGAAATTCCAAGTTTAATTTACTTGGATACATTGAATAAGATAACTATGATTTGGAGATCAGATATATGTGTTTTTATGTGAGTACCAATTTCATATAAATTGACTGAATTGCAAAAAAAAATGTTGAAATGTTTGAGCTGCGCATTTACGTTAAGTGTGTAAATCCCATTGACACACAAAATGGCATAAGCCAGTCTCAGTGTACAAACGGCGTACACAAGACTGGCAAGCGAGTCTAGGCTAGGCATGAACATGATGAATATGACATGCTAATTTTCTATTGGTCGAAAGTTGTATTTTGCATATGCAAATGTATGGCGGGAAATTCTATTGAGATCGGAGGGGTGGGAGTGGCAAGAATGGTAGGTAGCAGTCATTGACCGCTTGCACATCACAGACTTCAGTCGCTGGCTACGCCGTTCCGCTTCAATTTTGATATAGTGTTCTTCAAGAACTTTGTGATTTTTTGGATTTTTCGAGTTTGATTATGTCGAACAGAGAGGGACAAGCTGCAGGAATAGCAGGTCAAGTTCAACAAGAAGAAGGTGAAGTACAACCTATTCAAGTTTTAACTTTACAGAGTATTTCAGATATTATTAAAGCTGAAGTAGGTGGCGTCAGAGAGTATATTGACGACGCATTAAGTTCAACTAAGAATCAAGTGCTTGAATCAGCGAGAGAGTCTGCCAAGGCTCAGTTCAAGTTCAGAGGCAACAAGCTTCAGTCGAATTCAACGTACAGGTGAAAGAGAGAATAGACAGGGCGTTAGAAAAGTTAGAGAAAGGTGATATTCCCTTTGCAAAGGCAGAGCTAAGGGCTGGTCTAGAAGAAATCAAAACCAGAAATAAGCATATAAAATTGGCAGACAAGAACGAAAGTTGGAAGGTGGTAGATGAATATAAGGCGGAGGAGTTAGCAGATAATTCAGATGATGAAAAGAGAATCAAGGCGGCTATTAGAGCCGTGTCAACAAAAGAAAGAAAGTCTAAGAAAGGTCTCAACAGAATAGATACCCGTATTCAGGAAGCGGCGTCACCTTTAATACTTCAAGGAGGGGAGTTCCCAAACCTACTGACCAATGCTTCAGGTGTGGAGAAAAGGGGCACTGGCAGTATAATTGTCAAGCAATTAGACAATTCAAGCCAGACTTCAAACAAGGCCAGTAAAGCTGATAAATGTGCAGGTAGGCACATATTTAATAAAATTGGTAGTTGTTTTATGTTTGATGTGTTTGTGAATTAAAGAATCGAGCGAGTGAAACGCGTGATAATATAATAATGAAATTCCCAATCGGGTTTGTCATAGTTGAACGTGTGAGTGACGATCGTTTTATAGGAATTTTTGTTTCTTTATTGTGTATGCACGGGTCCGTGTAAGCGGGTTTAAGCAGTTTGTGATTTATACGTCGTATGACTAGTTTTGTTGAATGAATAATAATTATGTAACCGATCTATAAACCCGAGTTTGGAGTTTTTGTGTTATAGTTGGTTGGTTAGGTGAATAACCGACGTGGTTAAATGATTGTTTTCTGGGTGGAGAGAAATCAATGTTTTTTATGTAATCCTAATATGGATGTGTTGTAATACAAGTTAACGAAAGTACCGTTTGTTCCGGGCGTTTGTTATATATAAGTTTAATTTTATACATTTTATATAGCTCCATCTTATGGGTCTATGACTTCAAATACAGCAGGTATTTTTTCACCCGGACTTAGTGCAGGTCAAGAAGCGGGTCATTCAACTTCAGATATTTTTTCGGCCGGGCCAAACAGAGGATTGGTGAAGTTACAACATGTTCTTTCGGCTGGGGACACTGATTTTAGGTACGATTTTGATTTCTTTTTGAACAATTTTTACGAATACGAGCAAGGCAATGCTGAACCTATAGTTCGAGGAAGAATGAAGGCGAACATCGCATTCTGGAAGGAGATTGGGCGCCTGATGACATTCTCCGAGTTATTGAATTTGGTTATGTGATCCCGCTTTACAATACTCCTGAGCCAGCAGTTTTCAGGAACAATAAATCAGCCCGTGACAATTCTGATTTTGTTTCGAAGCCGTTAATGATCTATTATCGAAGAATTTAGTTGTTGAATTATTTTTACCGCCTGACATTATAAACCCTCTTTCAGTTTCTATTCAAAGTTCAGGGAAGAAGAGGCTAATTTTAGATCTTCGTTGCATCAACAATCACGTTTGGAAAACGAAAATTCATTTCGAAGATTGGTCTGATGCGTTACTTTACTTTAAGAAGAACAATTATATGTTTTCATTTGATTTGAAATCTGGGTATCACCACATACATGTAGACATTTATCCAGATCAATGTAAATATCTCAGTTTTGCGTGGGATTTTGGGACAGGTTTAAGGTACTTTGAGTTTAGAGTCTTACCCTTCGGTTTGACTTCTGCTCCTAGGGTCTTCACCAAAATTATTCGACCTTTGGTTAAGCATTGGAGAGACAAGGGATACTTTATTGTAGTGTATTTAGATGACGGTTGGTGCACTGCACCATCATATAGTGCATGTGAAATGATTGCTAGTTCTGTCAAACAGGATCTTTTGAAAGCTGGATTGGTTCCTAATTCAGAGAAGTCCGTCTGGACGCCATCACAGAGGATTGATTGGCTGGGACTTACCTGGGATACAGAGAAAGGTTTGTTGAAAGTAATAGAGAGAAGAGTGAATAACATCATCACATGTATTGATGGTCTGAAGGGTAAGCTACCTTATATTACAGCTCGCCAGTTAGCTGAGTTTGTAGGGAGAATTATATCTCTGATACCAGTATGTGGACACGTTGCACAGCTAAGAACTAGATTTTCGATCATGACGATTTGTGATCATCAGACACACTGGGATAAGATATTCAAGGTTCCAGGGGATAGCCCTATTATTGAAGAATTGTTTTTCTGGAGAACGAACCTAAGAAATATGAATAACAGATATGTGTTTGAATATTCGTTACCACAGGTATTACTGTATTCAGATGCCAGCCATAGTGGCTGCGGAGCATGGACAAGGGGACAGGATGATAGTATAATCATGTTTAATCAGAGTTGGTCGGAACAAGAAATCGGTAAGAGCTCCACATGGAGGGAATTGAAAGGCGTGGATTTAGCGCTGAGAGCGTTTGTTCCTAGATTACAAGGCAAGTGTGTGAAAGTTTTCTCTGATAATATGGGTGTTGCAGCTGTGATCAAGAAAGGAAGCATGAAATTGGATCTACATACATTAAGTATCGATATAGCATCTTTTTGCAGAGAGGAGAATATAGATCTCCATGTTCAATGGGTTCCGAGAGAAGAGAACACCCTAGCAGATTCTCTAAGCAGGGAGATAGATTTTGATGATTGGGGAGTTTCCCAGACTTTCTTCAATTTTATGGATTCTTTAATGGGGTCCACATTCTGTTGACCGTTTTGCAGATAATCAGAATGCAAAGTTAAGATCGTTTAATTCTAAATTCTGGTGTCACAATACTAGCCAGGTAGACGCTTTTGCTATTTCATGGGCAGGGGAGAACAATTGGTTGGTCCCACCCATATCTCTTGTTGGTCAAGCCGCCGTTAAACATGTGAAAGTTTGTAAAGCACAAGCATCGCTTGTTATTCCCCACTGGCCATCGGCACCGTTCTGGCCTGTCCTGTTCTCTAAGGATAGTGAGTTTGCCAAAATAGCTGTAAAAGTGATCAGGTTTTCTGACCCCGCTTTTATATTTGTTCAAGGTAGAAATAAGAAATCTATATTTGGCTCAGCAGAATTCACTAGTGAAGTAATTTGTGTAAGATTGGACGGAAGAAGGTAATTCTGAAGTTTATGGGATATTATGCTCACTGGAGCTAAGATATAATTATATAGCTCATTGGAGCTTGGATATAGCTCACTGGAGCTAAGAAATAGCTCACTGGAGCTAGATATTATATAGCTCACGGGAGCTATGTAAATATATACGAGTGTTTTTGTTTTATGTATAGCTCACTGGAGCAGAAGTCTGATGTTTAATTTATCAGAATTTAAATTCACTGGAATGAGTAGGCCTGTTATATTACTCACTGGAGCTTTAATGGCCCAAGATCAAGGGGCTTTTATGTATATACGAGCGTTTTTTGTTTAATGCATTATAGTTCACTGGAACTGATGTCAAATGTAATCAATATTCACTGGAATTTTGTAGGCATAGGCCTAGTTTAATAAAATATGCAATATATGCAAGAAATGAATTTGGTAATGGATATACCAGTAATAAGATAAATATTGGATGGATGGACGGACGTGTGTTTTCCTAATTTTTATTGCAGAGAGAATGCATTCCGAAATACAATAGCTCACGTTATGGATGCTTCGAGGGCTGAAAGCACAGTCAAGAAGTATAAGCATGCCATTGCAACTTGGGAAGTCTGGTGTAGACTGAATAAAGTTAACTCTAAAGAAGCTGTACACGAGGATATTGCAAGGTATTTTATTCATATGTTCAACGACAATGCTCCTTATAGCAGGATAGAAACGGCATTTTTCACAATTAAGTGGCATTTTAATTGTTGTCCAAAAACATGTATGAATAATCCATGTGAAACGCGGTTTTTACAGCTGTTAATGGATGGTCTGAAACGTTTGTTATAGCAAAGCCAGCTGATAATAGAAAGGAGCCTATCACAGCAGACAATTTACGTTCTATTATTGATAAGTTTAATCAAGACAATGTAAAGGATTTGAGATTGTGTACCATGATGCTTGTAGCATACGCAGGTTTTCTGCGGTATGATGAATTGTCGAATATTAAGGTTTGCGACATAGAGTTGTGTGATTCACATGTAAAAATCTTTATAGAAAAGAGTAAGACGGATCAACTGAGAGAGGGAGCATGGGTTATAATTGGTGCGACAGGTAAGAGTACATGCCCAGTTGCTATGCTTAAGAGATATATGGAGTGCGCAGGTTTGGTCGATTTAGATATACATGTAGGCCCTATCTCAATATCTATTCACATCAATTACTATGCTCAAATCTCAAAACAAATATGTTGTACGTTCCAGAAAATTATCTTACTCAACTTGTAGAGAGATACTCAAGGAGGCATTGGGCGAGATTGGTTTAGATGCTAGCAAGTTCGGAGTGCATAGTTTGCGTGCGGGGTGCATCGGCAGCGGCAGCCTTCGGAGTACCTGACAGGTTGTTTAAACGTCATGGACGTTGGAAGTCCGATTCTTCTAAGGACAGGTACGTGAAGGAGACTATGTCCAACAAACTCCTGGTATCTATGAATTTAGGTATATAAAATGCAGCGTTATAATATGACAGGAATAATGTTTTGCCTATTATACTTAAAGATGTGAAAATTGTAGGCCTTTATTCAATGAATTTGTAAATATGAGATCCCGGTATGAGATCTAACGTAAAATGATGTATATTAAATATGAAAGTCTATATTATTGCTTCCTTTGCCCGTTCTTTAGTATTGACTAAGGGCCACTACTGAATTCGTCGTGCAGTCCGGTGTTCCCCTAAGGACCATAAGGTCGGTGTGTTATGTTGTATATATGTGCGCAAAAGGAGCGATGAGTTAAATAGAAAATAATTTATTTTCGGCTGAGCATGCGCGAAAGAGAAAATAATGCTAATTTTCTATTGGTCGAAAGTTGTATTTTGCATATGCAAATGTATGGCGGGAAATTCTATTGAGATCGGAGGGTGGGAGTGGCAAGAATGGTAGGTAGCAGTCATTGACCGTTTGCACATCACAGACTTCAGTCGCTGGCTACGCCGTTGAATTTATTTTTATTACAAAAACTTATAACTTACAAGTTTTTGCGGAGTTATTCTTTTCAGTTTCAGTGGAATTGGAGGATCGCAACAAGAAAACTTAAGATGAAGAAGGAGCTGTAGCCTGTAGGCCCCTATGCGTAGGATTTTTGGAAAATGAAGAGGTGGGAGGTGGTGAGTGGAAAGGGCTTAACTTTGGAATAAGTAAGTATACCATCGGGTCATGTATGTGCTGGTGTTCACTGGAACCATGAGCATCATACCGCCCTCATCAAGCGAGCCAACTACTGAATTAAATCGTGCAGTCCGGTGTTCCCCTAAGGACCATAAGGTCGGTGTGTTATGTTGTATATATGTGCGCAAAAGGAGCGATGAGTTAAATAGAAAATCATTTATTTTCGGCTGAGCATGCGAGAAAGAGAAAATAATAGACATGTACATGTATGACAGAAATTCCAGAATATGAATGAATGATATTTTGATAAGCTTACTCATACATCTATGTTATAGCTGGTATGTACATGAATATAGGGTTAAGCTTTAATATCCTTAATCTGCACTCTCCAACCTTAATAAAAGTAAACTTACTATTTATCAGAAACGTTCTGGCGTACAATGCCAGTTTTGAGGGTTTTTTTTTTTTTTTTTTGGCAAACACCGCTCTCGACGGTGTACTACACGCTTTGTCTAAGTCAATTAACAGCCTGTAGGCCTGGCCAGGGACAAAAGTCAAAAAGGTCAGTAGACAGTCAGGTCGTATGTCATTGCATCAGCTGGTGAATGTGCTTTGCTTTGTACATTATTTATGCAGCGATCGAAGGCCTACGTGTGGGAAGTGTGAACAGAATCAGAAGACCACTAGTAAGTGCTAGTATTAAAAATAATAATATACTGGTAACTAAGCAAAGAGATAATGAAGATACAGATCAGATGTACCGTACAATGGCATGGCCGGGCATGCATATTTTGAATTCATTCTTTTGTGTAAACTCATGAACTGCACTGCCACTGTGTCAGTGACTGTATAAATTGAAGTGTATGTAGGTATGAGATATACCCTGTGTGGGCTAGACTCGCTTGCCAGTCCTATATACGCCGTACCTATGTATATTGAGATGACTAGAGGTATACCCATATGGCCGTATGCATAACACTTAACAGCACACATATAATTATAGAGTATTATAACTTTGTTGGAAAAATAGTTGTGTAACATTCTGAAGATGTTTTGTATTTGCTTGTTGGGCAAGTCATTAAAAGGGCATTTCGTGATCCACAGCCTCATCCAAGTTGACCTTTGACCTTCGACTTCGACCGAAGGTAGTGTAGGACACTCCCCATATTTTCCTTGATCTCCCATATGAATTACAGCCCAATCGGACCAAGTTTAAAATTCGACCTTCGACCTCCGATTTCGACCGAAGGTAGGGTAGGACACTCCCCATATTTTCCTTGATCTCCCGTATGAATTACAGCCCAATCGGATCAAGTTTAAAATTTGACCTTTGACCTTCGATTTCGACCGAAGTTGGCTTAGGTCACTCCCGTATTTTCCTTGATCTCCGTATGAATTACAGCCCAATTGGACCAAGTTTAAAATTTGACCTTTGACCTTCGACCTCCGATTTCGAATCGAAGGTAGCTTATGACACTCCCGTATTTTCCTTGATCTCCGGTATGAATTACAGCCCAATCGGACCAAGTTTAAAATTTGACCTTTGACCTTCGACCTCCGATTTCGACCGAAGGTAGCTTACGACACTCCCCATATTTTTCTGCATCCCCCATGCGAATTTGGCGAGGCTCGGATGAAAACTGAGGGAGCCTTTTACCAACACGCATACATACACGCATACAACATAAGGGCTATTTCATTATAAATGACAACATTGAGTCCCAAAAGGGGTCAAAATTCAAACTCATTTATTTCATGCAAATTCATTATCATTTCAAAGTTCAGATGGTGTGTCAATAATTCTCAAAATATTAGAGCGTCAAACCCTCAGGAACCATTAAAAAATTAAATTGAATTTTTGCTGTGTAAAACATAGCTGCCGTCTGGAGGGACATTTTTTAAACAATTTAATACACAACTTTGAAAGAGTATATGTAACCAACATTGGGTTCATACTTATTCATATTTAGTCTGTAATAATTGTTGTATGTTCCTTTACACTTCAGTGTCTTAAATATGCCAGTTTCAATATAAAACAATTAGTAAATTGATACTAATCCAGATAAATGGTGCAAAATTACTACATATTTTAAGGATAAACTTTATCTTCACATGAAAAATTCATGAAATAGTCATTTTGTCCTGCCCAATAGCTACACTGATGCATAAGTGAGTATTCTGCGCCAATCTGTTGTACTAGTCATGGAAAACCTAAAATAAAAGACCCTCCTGTGTCATTTGTTCTGGATAGGACACATTTTTTTTTTTTTAATAAAGCATACTTTAACTTTAGAAATAGCTGCATCAATATTATTGCATCAATATTATTGCATAAAAGATCCCCAGCATTTAAAATCCACTACAAACAGGGTTAATATTCTGGTTAAATTAGGAATATTGCAATTTTTAGCTAACTGAAGTTCAATGCAGAATAATATCATATGTGTTCTCAACAACTGGACAATAATTTGAACACTAAAGTGGTTTGTAAGCATAATTTGCAATAAAATGCAAAAATTTCTTGTGGGTTTGGCTCTTTGAAATTTTTATTTTTTAGTTTGTTTACCAATTCATGGAAATGACATAATTGTGCTGGAGAGGACATTTGTTAAATTGCAAACAGAATCGTGGATACAGGCTTGCAAAAATGCAACAAATACCAAATCATGTGCCACCTTGGTAGAAAGAAGACCACTCTTCCTCTACAAATTTCACATTCTATGATATAATCCTTCTTATTTCAACAATTAGTAATTAACTTCAGTTCTGGAGAGGACAAATTTTTAACGCGGAACTGTGGTATCAAGAACAAGTGGTCTACTGTATGTAAAATAAATGAATTCCTCAATCAGTGCCCTGTCCCATCAATTGGTAATATAACACAGATTATACAGGTAGGGTAAGGGTTTATATTTCCTCTTTAATGTTAACAAAAATGGAGGCATGAATTGGAGAGGACACTCATTTTTTTATTTAACGCAAAATGCCAATTTTGCAAGAATCGACAGAATTTTAACATTTTTGCACCAATTTTCACCATTCAACTTGCATGATGTTCCACACATATCATATTTTCATTGCAACAAGCACATTGCCATAGAATGTACCTAATTTTTCAAAGAATTTATTCAGAATACATGGGCAAAATGAAATGGGACTCCAAAATTGGGTTAAAATGTACCTTTTGGCAATTTTTTATACAAAAATAGACAGAATTCTGTAAAAATGCTCATGTAGCTTGTAGTTTGTGGCATACTTAGAATTAAGTTAATAACACTGCATTATCACCCTAATTATATCAACCAGATATGATAAAAGCCATTTTTGTGAACGTGTCATTTATAATGAAATAGCCCATAAGGCAAATTATAGTAAGATGATGATGATGTATATTGAGGACTGGCTTACGCCATTTTGGATGTCAATGGGAAATACACACTTAACGATTTGCGCCGGTTACGTTAGAAACTTGAAAAAAAATCTTTAAAATTTCATCAATGTATACATGTGGTACCAACCGTATTGTGCTTGCTAATTTAAGACTCGGTTGAAACAAAATTAAGGATCGAAAGCATTTTAGTGTCCAAAAAGGCAAAATTATCGTCAAAGTTCTGCCGAAATCGGCACCCTTGCGAAGGGTTCAGACAGTGTTCGATTTACCACCTGCATACCTGCACCAGTGCATGTAACATTCCCTCTGTGCATGCAGCTTTTCACTACCTGCCTGCACATGTGCATGTACGATTTTAGCGCTAGCGATATGACAAGGCAATATACAAAAGTAAACAAGCAGTCAGTCCGATTTGGAAAAATCTATTTTTAGCGCAATATCCTGACTTCATTAGAAGGGCTGGCGCAAATCGTGCAATTGACAATTCCCGATACCCCTATCACGTGAGAACTGTCACTTTTTTTCATTGACTTCCCTAGTCTCCTACACAGCCAGTTTGCGTCTGTCTGATACTTGTCGATCCTAACGAACATTCGAGATAGCCACATACAGTCTGGTCCGAGACTATGACTTCCCTTAGAGGGGCTAGCGTAATGTGACGCTATCCACCAATTCCGATACCCTCGCACATGTAGAAACTGTCATTTTCATTTCATTGAAAAAAAAGAACCGAATTTAAAGCGTGGGAAATATTTGTTTACGTACGGAAAATAATCATAATAATGTCCAGCAAAAAAGGAAATAGCTCAAAAAACACTTGCATCATTCTGGAAATCGTGCACCTTGTTGGCGACAAGTTCTAGAACAGATGAAGCCACAGCATCCAGTGTTTTGGCTAAAAAATCGGCGAGTGATCGGCATAAAAATGACAATGACAGTGGAGCCGGGAATATTATTACAAGCTTAACTGACAATGATCGTGATTCAATGTGATTTTATGTTTGCTTTAATTTTGGTGCATGCACACTTTTTGCTGTGCATGTAGAAATTTTGGGCTACATGCACCAGTGCAGGTAGGAAAAAATTTGTAAATCGGACACTGGGTTCAGAATTCGAATCGGGAACGAAAATATCCGATCTTTGCGATCAAAAACACAAAATTACAACTTTAAACATACTATTGGCAAAAGACATTATTACCAAACAATACAGAATAGAAAATTTGACATCATTTTCTCAAAATATTGAAAAAATTTGCTCACGACACTAGACATCGAAAAAGTACCCAATCCAATTCCCGTTCAATCGCGTGGGAAACTGAAAGTGCGATAATCGTGACTAGTGTGGGCAAGTCTAGACTAGCTTGCCAGTCTCGTGTACGCCGTTTGTACACTGAGACTGGCTTATGCCATTTTGTGTGTCAATGGGATTTACACACTTAACGTTTTGCGCAGCTCAAACATTTCAACAATTTTTCTTGCAATTCAGTCAATTTATATGAAATTGGTACTCACATATCTGATCTCCAAATCATAGTTACCTTATTCAATGTGTCCAAGTAAATTAAACTTGGAATTTCTGATACTTTAAAGATAATTTCCAAGCCGTCGACCCCCCTACGTCCGACGCGCGTGATCGGTGGTGAAACAATGCAAGTCACGAGATGACCCACCTCATCTACAGCCGGTTTCTGTCGTCAAGTCGTGTTCGCGATACAGCCACGTGCACAAGTGAGGTCGAGACTAATTGGTGACGTCGATAACAACGAGTAAACAAAATGGCTGGGAGAACTGAGAAAGTCATGTTTTTTTTTAAATGTTTCATCGTGACGATCAGAAACATCAAAAAACTTTTTTTGACTGCGCTTGATATGCTAACGATATACAGACGTACAATACATTAAAGGATATAAATTGGATGGTAAATAAGCCAAATATTGCAAGAAATCTACTCGCTGGAACCCTAGCGAGCCCGCAAAAAAATGTCCGTCCATGCGAAAGTAATATTGACAACGTAAAAGCGTGACTAGGCAAGTCCTACTTCAGTATGACTTGCCCTGAACGTCCATATATGTTCGGAAGAGACGGATACATTGCATGAGACCCTGCCAATTATTTAAAGGGGCATTTCGTGATCCACAGCCTCATCCCCCCACTTTTCCCAAAAAAAGGTGAGATTTTTACACCACTGGATACCTCTGGCTACATAATGTTTATGTACCAAATATTTCTTGTAGATTAATTCGTTTAGCAAAAATATCGCCAAATTTGAATTTCGTTCTGGTGCACCAGAACGAAATTACAACACATTGTCTATGGTAGACATGATCACATTTTGAACATGTGAGGGCGGGCTTCATTAAGCTTACTTGTGCACCAAGATCCTGTCTAATCCAATAGGAAAATTAAAAAAATTTGGATTTTGACCATCAAAACTCCAACCTAGCATGATTTTTTTTAAAATCTGCATTTGAATAATATTTGATGCTATCAAGTACTGAAAGCTACATTTCATGAAACATTAGCACATTTTTGTAAAATGGCCCTTCGTGCTTAAAATTTTAGCCATAAAATACATACACACATGTTAACGCGGCTGTGTACTCTAGCCATTGTTTCTTTCTCAAAATTGGAGTTTTTATGATATGTTTGTACCTTGTTATGTTTTTTATATGTATGTAAATACAAGGAATGAAAATCCAGATTTGTAAACTCCAACTGCAATATTTTAAGGATTTTATTTCACTATTCCACTCGTGTTTGAAATTGAAAAGGAAAGAAAATCTTTGTTGTACCAGCAAGGTACACGCCACAAGAACAACTCATCGCTATGCGTATCGCGCAATTTATTAACGCACAAATACGCGACGCATACGCTGACGCTTATCTGCATGCGCCGGCGCATCTTATGGAAACACCACGGAAGCACTGATTTCACAAAACCTAGTGGTCAAATGGCTCCGCTTTTAGCTGATAAAATGTGGGTTTTTCAAGTTCTTTCCCCGATTTAAATATCAAGTTATGAATGGATTTCGCTCAAACTTCTCAAGGGGCTGTGGATTTACCCGATGTTCACGTAATATAAGTTTCAAAAACGAAAACTGTCGATTCTCCTGTGAGATTCGATGAAAGTGCAAAATGTGACCACTTTAAACTTCAACGGCCATTATTTCAATGTTCATTTTCTCGGTAAAATGACGATTTAGGTACACGATAACTCAATAAATACAGCATCTATAGGTAAGCAAATATGATCATCGTAAAAAGCATGATCGACTCAAGAAACGGTTTTCTCATTTTTTATATTTTGGTCTATTTCCGATTTTGGGCATCATTTTGTGCAAATAGGCGTTTTTTGAATTTTAAAAAGTTCATTTTGATGCCTTATATGGTCAATATCTCAAAAAATAAGGCCAATATCAAAAAAATAAAAAACCGCTTTTGGAATGGAGCCTCAAGATTGAGCTAAAAACAAAATAAAATATTTTGGAAAGAGTGTTTTTTGTGATGATGTACCTAACAAATTTTGCCAAAAACTCACTTTTTGTGATTTTCTTCAAAATTGTTGTTTTTACCCCAAATCTGTATTTATATTAAGATTAATTGATGTCTTGCCTTCATAAAAATGTATACTTTTATATGTTTTGCGCGAATAATTACAAAGTTATTGCACTTTTACTACATGCATGTCTGAGAGTACACAGCCACCTTAAGACATAGGAAGCCATTGATAATGCTGGGACACACAATTTGGCCCATTTTGGGACATTCAGACGAGCATACTTTTCCTCATAACATTGCCAATTATAGGCCTACATACATAATTGACCACTCATTATTAAGTTAAACGATTCTCTTTTTAATGAAAGCAATTTTAGATGAATTTATTAAATTTCAAAATTTTATGAACATGCCTATATCTATGGAGCAGTGTAATACACATAATCATGCATAACTCGCAAAACGCAAAATCGGAATCAACTGAAATTTTGGAAATAAGCTTTTTTCGTGGATATCTACTGAAAAATGTCATAAAAAGAGGATGCTAGGATTACGAAATCCTCTTAAAAGCTTCCTATAATATCAATTGCACTAAACATACGAAGTCACAAACTTACAAACTAGCACTTCAAATACAGCTGTTAATTATTACCGATCCTGTAGAATAACTTACATAATCGTCCATTTCATGGAATCCCGTTGCTCGGAATTGCCAATTTCATTTTTATCTGTCAAATGCGCTGTGGATGTGCTCCATTAAATCACAGGTGTGAAACTGACTTTATATCACTCGCTCGCTTTTGGAGAAAAGCCAGCCTCGTGGCATGACGTATGACGTCACCGTGGACGTATGCAAAATTTCCGACGGGCGTCATAAACTCATATAACCCCTATTGTGATTGGTTGCAAAAGCCATTCTTTGAAATCGTAAGCCAATCAATGAACGCGACGTCCTTTTACGGTATTAATTAATGTGACTCGCCAGTAAAGTACGTCTAACCTGATTGGTTTACAAAACTACTTTGATAATTTCTAAGCCAGTCAGCATGCTCGATGCAACAACCTCGTAGAGGTTTTCGAGAGGCGAATTCATGTGGTAATCCAGCGATCGAGTATAAATTCAGCTTGACAACTGCTCTCGTGCGAGATCGCAGGTGCATAAAACAATACATGGACACAATCAGTGACATTTACACAATGGGATAATGAATTATTTATGACATGCATCGGCTGGATTTTACGATCGAGGTAAGGTTTTTGGCCTGTCCCTGCGTGAATATCCTTAGTTTTCAGCATCAAAGATACTTGCGATGACCAGTTTTTTTCTTTGATAACAGGTAACTTTTATAGGTCATAGGGTAGAAACTATAGTTGTACAATTTGTACGAAATATATATTTTGTTATAGGCCTAAAATGTTTACAAAAATACAAGCGGAGGTTAAGAAAGCGAATGATAAAAGGTTCACTCGGTCAGAGCGAAGGACATCGGAGCAAGAACAAACGAAGTCAGCCATATCTGATCATGTCGCTAGAGCAAATCACGTTGTCAACTGGGAGGACTCCAAGATACTTGGCAAAGAACATATCAGAAGATCCAGAGAAGTACGAGAAGCGATGGAGATCAGAAAGAGGGGGACAAAGACCATGAATAGAGAGGAAGGCACTTATTTCCTAAGTCACGTATATGACCCACTTTTGAATACTGGAAACAAGACCAATCACAACCGGAAGTCAGTTTCCCGGGAAAGTGGATCAGATGTTTCACATCTGAAGAAGTCCTCCGACGTGTAGGACGAAATATTAGAGAGTAAGTAAAAACTTACTGGTTTTGTCAAGCGAAAATTTCTAATTGATATGTCTTACAAACCTGATGAATCTATTCACTGCATTGGTCCATACGTTGTGCTTGTATTCAGTTGTTCGACGTATAGGTATGAGAGGCAAACCTTAGATTTGCTAGTCAGCCAAATCATAGATTATCATAGATTATCTAATTCGCTGTGGTAGTGCACTTAGAATATGACCGTTGGCTAGGTCAACTGGATCACGCTTTCTTTTTACGAACCCCACTGGCGCTGATCGAAATCATCATACATGTATGCATATGCCATAACACAAAACCTCTATATGGCATATAAGGCTGGCATTTTCAAGGGGGTATTCGGGTACCGCCGAGATTACATTACCGGGCAGGAAATACCCTGCCCGGTACCAAATTAAAAAAAAAAAAAAAAAAATTTTTTTTTTTTTTTAAGTTTTTATTTTCGGTTTTATAGTGTCCCCGGACCTCGACCTAAACGCTAGGATCATTCGTGGTTGACCTAAAAAAAAAAAAAAAAAAAAAAAATTTTCAAAATGTTTTGTATATATGAAAATTGATATTTTGTATTCATGTCATACTCTACTAAAGCGGGGCCCAAACACAATACCGTACATATTTAGAAAGTTAAAAGAAAAGATTGGTCAAGGAAACCTACATGTACTTATGTGTACATGTTTCCATATACTTCACTTGACCCAAATGTATGATTTTTTTTGGTGATGAGACAATCGCACATGGAATTTTAGAGGGATTTTGACAGCAGTTCCACATAGAAAATCTGCACTGTATCATGAGACTATGCCGTTTTGTTTTTTAATTGATGCATTAAATATTGGCTGAATATTTTTGATGAAAGTCAATCTTTGACAAGATGTAACTTTGCTACGGAAAGTGCTATGACAAAACGGTTTTCAGTTTTGGCTTTATTTACTCAAGGTCTTTAATTTGATAAAAATGATGCAGTTTGATGGCAAATTTGAATTCACCTTTCATAGCAAGTATATGACTCTGCTGTGTTGTCATGTGGTTGTACATGATAGTGAAGCTGAATATGCTGAACAGTCATTGACCATGTTGACTCCTGTATGGGTTTCGGACAAATTTAACTCATATTTGGTCATTTTATCGTAAAAAAGTTTTGTGCTCTCTATAGCGTATTTGTTCCACTTTTGCACTATAGGCATATTTGACCATTTTAGCTTCAATATGGCAAAAATGTGTGCTTATGCAACATTGGCAACACGCACTGCACCATTCGTCAACGCCAGCGACCTACTTACATCCTGGGGAAAGGGGAAAGTTGCACCCCTGCTAGTAAAACCCGAGGTAAAATTTACAAACATTCGCAATTTAATAGCATTAATTGTTTTCACGTTTCGCACAGGTCATCAGAAAAATTGATTTCAATTCTATTCAAATTCAATTCTTTCTACACCTGGAGTCTTGCTATTCAATTCCAATTCAATCCACCTTGCTATATATAGAATTAATTCAATTCGATTCCAATTCAATTTTTCAATTTCAAGATCATTTCATTTCAATTCCAATCCAATGCAGTGAAATTAACAGCAAATCAATTTCAATTCAATTCTGAGCATTCATTTCAATTCCAATTCAATTCCAATTCCAATACAGTTGCAGTTTGTGTTAATTGACCAAATGCACACTGCAAAAACTGTGTCTAGAGATTGAACACTTTTTTGTCCTCGATTTGTAAACACATGTATGTAAAATCTAAACACAAATGTCAAAACATGAAGTGTTTATTTAAACACAAGGCATCAAATTACTAAACATGTTTAGCATTTAGACATGTTTACAAATAGTGGACATGGACAAGATGGTGTCTAGAATGGCCGTGCATGTTTTAAATTTTACTACCAATTTCAACACTAGAGTCAGCAACACTACTTGTCACAAAAGCATTTCAACAAAAGACACTTTATTGTTATGATAACTCACTTTTCACATTCAAACAATGCGAGTGATCCTTGACCTCTGGGTCCTATTTTATGAAACTTTGGAACTTCTTAGTTCAAAGGTGACTGCGGGGGTGACTGACTTCCTAATATTTGTCTTAACTTCTTGTCCACCATGCAATTTGGGCCTATTTTCTAAACTTACGGTATGGTACGATCGATAATGGGACCCTATCCCCACACTGACCTCAAAGATGTCAAAAATCAAGGTTTTGATACTATTAGATACCCCATACTTGTCTCCTGCTCCTAAGATTTTACACCCAAAATCCTTGTACTTTTGAAAAAGTGTGAAAAAAGCTGTCAAAGATATAAGCATTTTCTTAATGGTTTTCTCATAATTTGTTCAAATGTACAATGACTTTTGAGGATGAAAATTAGAAGATTAGTGCCAAAAGTTTTTTATGATTAGTGCCAAAAGTTTTTAATGTGTGTCTCTTGTGTGAATAGACATGGAAGTGTATCAGAAATCAGAACATAGAAGGGCACTTTTTACAGGTGGAATGATCTGGAATCACAGACATCTGCTTGTGAATTGAAATGCTGAATTGAAATCAAAGCTGAATTTCATTTCAATTCCACTTCATTCTCCATCACTCAACATGATTTCAATTCCAATCCAATTCAATTCTTCATTGCTCATGATGATTTCAATTCCAATCCAATTCAATTCATGCCCAAGCCCACTCATTTCGATTCCAATTCAATTCCAATGCATTGAAATGAAAATCGTCCAAAATTCATTTCAATTCAATTCGATTTCAATGCATTGAATTAACATTAATCGGAACGACTTCGTAATTGTTACCCTTTTGAATGTATTTTTTTTTTATCTTGAACTTCTTCAAAAATCAGAGATTTGAATATCCTTTCTAAGTTTTATAAATCATGAATATAAGTGCATGGGAAGCTTGAAAAGGCCTAAATGTAAAAACATGTGAGCTTGGGGCTCTACCCCCTGGGCCCCCGCCAGGGTCTTTGCCCTCGACTCAATCAGGGATCTAATATTATGGCGGATCCCGGACCCCACCAGTTTGAGCTCGCAAAATTGATAACTTGCAAATCAAAAATAGTCCTCTAATCCCAAAAAGTGAGCAAATCGTTCAACCCTAAAATCATTTTATTAGTTCTTCGGTCAATTTGTTTTTTCTTAAAATTCGATGTTATGGCGATTTTTTAGTCAAAGTGGAAGATTGTTGGTACTCATTTCGTGGGTGATTTTTTTTCTGTGTTCAAAAAGTAACAAAATAAAAGTAAACAAGAGTATTTTGCAGGTTTGTTTGTAGATTAGGCTAAATGTTACTTTATAATTCAAGAGTGTCAAGTGTCTAATCAGGTTTACGGTCAAAAATTACTCACTCAAATGGGTGATTTTTAAAAATCTCCAAAACTCAATTCGACGGGGGTGCAGCCAGGATTATTTTCTTGGTGGGGGTGGCTGATTTTGAAAAGGGAAGCATAAAGAACCTATGTTTTTTTGCTCGCTACGCTCGCAATTGGGCGAATTCTGACCTTGTCGACCGAAAAAGCATAAAATTAACCCTAACACCCAAAAATCTTACAAAATCTTACGATGAAAAATTCTGCGCATGCATGAATCCCAGGGTCTGCGATGGCGCGCAATCACCCTAAGTGTTATATCGACGGAATTGCTGGCGGGCAGCAATAACCTGTGTAGCTACCGGTCCGTGATGGTGTGCTTGGCATGCAGGGGGTCAAATGTTCGAATCCCGGGGGTGCCAAGTCAAAAATTCTTCTTCTCCTTGACTTTTTCGGATCTTCTTTGACTTCCTACAATGTATCCCAAAACAGCCTATTTATTTATTTATCAATCACACAAAGAGGTACAGGGCAACCTACTTTGTTGCAGACTCTCTGCAGTTGCAAAGACAGGACATTCTTGGCTGTACCAAAACAAACGCTTATTAAACATTACGGTAACATGTAAACATCATAATTGGTTTGATGAATATGCACCATTTATGCCAACATCCACAGTAGTTACATAATCACATAGTCATTAAACTTTCTTTAATCTATGCAGAGTTGCAGACTGAAAAAGAGACAGACACAATTAGTTAACTTTGAATCAGCTTTTTTGCAAAAGATCATGTCCACCCGCATCATGACCCACTCTTTTAAACCGCCCATTTATTTTGTGGAAAATTAAAGGACCACATGTTTAATTTGGAGCCAATTGGACATCGTGAAAGGGGAAATTGTGTTTTTTTAGTAATTTATGGAAATATATTGATTATATAGGACTGGCAACGGCAACCCACACGTTTTGAACAGCCCATGGATTTTGTTGAATTTAAGCAAAGGACCACATTTTTAATTTGGAGCAAATTGGACATTAGGAAAGAGGTCATGGTTTTGAAGGCATTTTTTTTACTACATGTAAAGTAGCTAAACTAGGTGCCAAAATTATACCCTTTCGGTTTATATGTGTCTGCACAAAAGTCTTTTTAAAAAAACATGAATTCAATCTTCAGAATATTTGCCGATTGCACGGTTAACTCAAAACGAGGTTCTAAACGCAAAGTGCATGCTGTGTGAGGGTACGCCTGCTAAACACATGTTTAATTACCGCGGCGCATACGCATCGCAAAAGCCTTCTTGTGTACATGTATTGCTGGAAATGTGCAAGAAACAAAAATGCCCATTTTGCCCATGCGTTTGCAAGAAGAACCTCTGTCTAGTAGCAAGATGGTGGATCCGTGTAAAGGGTCACAATGTAAAGGCATTCATCTCAAAAAAATCCTTAAATCTAGTACTTTTTACTGCGAAAAAGCGACAAGCCACATTTTGAATTTGGAACCAATCGGACATCGGGAAAGGGGTCAAATTATACTGTTTTTTAGTATTTATGAATGAATAGGACTGGCAACCCACTTTTTTCTTGAAGTGCCTATGAAGGCATAATTTTGTCTAGAAGCCAACCTACAATCATCGAAAAAAGTCTTGGAACGCTTGCGTGTAAATAACGGAAAACTCTCGCCCCCTCTCCCCCGTTCAATGTTGAGAAATGCCAATGTCTTCAGCTGTTTCCCAATGTGTTCCAACATTGATTGATGGGGAGGGGAAGGGGAAATCATTGTTGTAGATGTCATGCTTGTTCCCAGGCAAAATATACGTCATTTCCATGATCATATGAAATTCTGCACGGAATTTCGACAGAGTGTACCAAGCGTTCCAAGGACTTTTTTTTTAGATAGTAGGTTCTACATTTCCTCCCCTCTTGGTTTCAGACATCATAATGCAAATTACCATACTTAAGATTGAGTCATAATGAGAGTATATGACACCCACATGACCTCCTCAGTAAGATGAGTATTACTATTATTAATGTGGACATGGATTGTACCTGGTCACTGGTCAGTTTCAGTTTGAAACATAGTACCGGTACCTCAACAATAGATCAAAATGAATAAACTTTGTATTTTTCAAGTTGGCATTTTAGAAAGGACATTCTCACTTGTCTCAGTCATCACTGTGTATACCTCAAAAGTGGTCATTGATTGATTAAATGGTCCTTTGAAGTACATATACATGTAGCATATCACCACATATCCATGGCAGGAGAAGGAAGTTGATCATGAATTGCATTGATGTGGAAGGAGAGCAACTTCCTCAGTAACAAAAAATTAACTTCAAATGTAAATAACTACTTTAATGCATGCAACTTTGAAATAATAACAGAAAATCATTTAAAAATATATTTCAGGGATACATCATGCCAGGTGACAAGAAAGTTTTAGGAATTAGACAAGAAGACTATGGCGGGCTGTGGGAAAGACGGACACCATTTAACCCAGACCAAGTCAAAAAGATAGTGGATCAAGGTGTCAAAGTGTTAATGGAGCCATGTGGCAGAAGAGCATTTCCACAAGTGGTATGTACATTATCTATATTGTAAAACCTGAAGCATGTCCAATTAAAGTAAATTATGAACTCATGGGCACATCTGAGACAGAGTTCTACTGTAGAAAAGAGATGGTACAATTACTGAATAGGGTGCAACTTGCTAATGAGTCCAGTCCTCATTTACAGAGTTTAGGGTTAGGGTAGGGCTGCTAAGAATACGCAATTGCGTTATTTGCGCCACAATTTGCGTATTTTGGCTCCAATTGCGGGTTTTTTTTCACGGATTTGGAGAGTCCCTGGATCTAACATCAAGTGCTACCATCATTAAAAAAAAAAAAAATTTAACAAAAAAAAAAAAAAATTAAGAAAATAAAAAAATATAAAATTGCGTTTTTTCCCAAATATTTTGTGGAGTTAGAGAGTCCTTTGACCTAGAGTGAAGTACTGCAATCATTTGTGGTTGATTTTAAAAAATTTAGAAAAAAGTTACCAAAAAATTACAAGTTTGTATCCAAATGGGACCAATTTGTAACTTGTGTTCACTTCAAAATCTATCTAAGATATAGACTTGTGTACAAAACCAATGCATTTTTATATCTTCAATAGACTATGCAGTGAACACAAGTTACAAATTTTTATTTTTAATTTTTTAATTTTAATTTTATTTATTTATTTTTTGGCAAAAAAAAAAAAAATAGTCTAGTGTCGGTCCTAATGTTAGGTTAGGTCGTGTTACGCCAATCAAACAATTTTTTTTGGCCTAATTTATAACACACATACTGTAGAGCACCCAGGAAATCAGGGCTGAATTTACTCCTCAAATGCTGTGAAAGGAATACATAGCTGAAAATGTTTCAGTTATAAATGTCTCACACATATTTTCTTATTTCATTCTTTTCAGGCATATGAAGAGGCAGGAGCCATCTTCACAGATGATCTCAGTGAGGCATCACTTATTATTGGTATCAAGCAGGTGCCACTGCCTTCCATCCTGCCAGATAAGACATACTGTTTCTTTGCACATGTCATCAAGGCTCAGGAAGAAAACATGCCATTGTTAGATGCTATCTTGAAACATGTAAGTTTGGTATTAATAATCTTCATAGATGACATGCTGAGATATTTCAGTTGTTTTTGTTTTGAATGAAGCTTTACTGCGAAATGTCAACTTCAATTGAAGAATTTGGATTTTATAAATTAATAGAATTTAAAAACCTGAAAAATAAGCAAAATTCAAACAAACAAACAAACAAGGAAAACATGCACACCCACCACCAAAAAATATTACAATAAAAAAACATAGATGTTAAAAAATACTATTTAAATTAAATAATTGAAGAACTCATCTAATATAATAATAGAGTAAGAAGAAAAAAACAGTACCATATTACCGGTACCGATAGTACAAAAGTCTACAAGGTTTTAGGCTTGCTAGTGCATGTCAATCTGGAGCATAAGACATTATCAGGTATTGTCTAAAAATGAATAGTACATAAAAATACAATGTGCATTGTAAATAAAAGCTCATAAATAAGTGTATGTTGACTAAATTTTCAATTCTTCTTTTTCCTTCAATAGAATATTCGTCTGATAGACTATGAAGGATGGCTGGACTTCAAAGGTGTTAGGTTAGACTCTGTATTTGGTCAATATGCTGGACGTGCTGGGATGGTTAATATCCTACATGGTCTGGGATTGAGACTACTGGCATTAGGATACCATACACCTCTTATTGTAAGTAACAACTATTGTGTTTTGCATCCTTTTTCGAATTAACTTCACTTTAATATAATATAATTTTACTCTCTATAGTTTAAAGCATAATGGTATTTTAAAAGGAATATCATCCTGGGTAAGGAAAAAATTCTGTTAAATGAGTGAATGTTCTTAGTCATCCAGTAGTTTCAAACAGAGGTTTGGAATAAATCTAATACTGGAACTTACGTTTTGCAACTATTCCTACGTTGCGTCTGGAACCACCAGACTTTATCAGGCAACTGACCTGTTGGGCTGGTCGTGTGATACTAGACACTCAATTAAGAACGAGGAAGTCGTTATTCTTGATGAGAGGCATAAAAAAGAAGCCATTTGGGAATGCATTGAGCAACCATCACTGAACAAGAAAGGGGGACTGTCACTCTGCTTTAACTTATCTCATGCATGGGACTGGGCCATCTGTTGCTGCCTGATGAAGTCTGGTGGTTCAAGACGCAACGTAGCAATAGTTGCAAAAAGTAAGTTCCAGTATTAGATTAATTCCAAAACTCTGTTTAAAACATTCTATCCTTTTCTCTTTCCTTTGATACCACCTAGAGGGTCATACCTTGTTTAGTTTGTCAGATATTTAATTTGAAAAAAAGACCCACAAGTATGACCCTGGTCTTGTGAGGAGTGTCACCCCAGGTGGGGGGAAATAATCTCTTTCATTTGAAACAACTTGAGGGTCATACCTTCTTGGCATTTTCAGATATTTAATTTGCCCCCCCCCAGGTGGGGGAAATAATCTCTTTCATTTGGAACAACTTGAGGGTCATACCTTCTTGGCATTTTCAGATATTTAATTTGAAAAAAGACCCACAAGTATGACCCTGGTCTTGTGAGGAGTGTCACCCCCTCCCTCCAGGTGGTGGAAATAATCTCTTTCATACGAAACAACGTGAGGGTCATACCTTCTTGGCATTTTAAGATATGTCCATTTAAGACCAAAAGGTTAGTCAGAATGATGTACACCTATAGGCTGTGCTGCAGTGCAGGAAAAATATTCCAATAACCTCAAAGTTGATAAAACAATATACCATAATGTTTTATCAGATAATGTAGATATTACACATCCATACATGTATGTCAAGTGCCTTGCCTGATTATCATAGTGAACCTGATATAAAGCACTTGCTCAGTTCACACATGGTTCATCTTGTCTGGGATGGAATCTAGGTAATATATCAAAGGTTGGGGTGTACTTATATAGGTCACACAGCTTACCCAGATGTCTAGGTCTTCCTGTTACTGGCTAAACTTGTAATTTTGCCCTGATATTAATTTTCACAGCACATTGTTATGGGAGCTACAGCTTATACATGTAGATTGAATAATGTACTTGCAATGACTTTGTCTCCAGGGTGACTTGTACTTTTTAAATATAAAATATTAAGCAAGAATAAATACTGGTCCACGCTTGGGTTTTGGTATTACATATTTTACTAATATTTTAGTAAGATCTTGTTCCCATAGAGCAGTGATTTTTCCCAAAACATACTTCTTATATTTATCAGTTGTTTGTATTTTGCAGCGACTCATTCTTACAATAGAGTAAAAATATTTTTTCACTGCAACTAATTAAATGAATAGTCTGGCTGTCAGTGGGTTTGACGTTGTTTTGGTGTCCATAGTTTTGTTTTTTATAGATTTTGCTTCTCAAGAAAACCAATTTTAAAAATATTTCAAAAATTCAAACTGCTCAAATGCTGTTGAAAATTTTACTAAATTATTACTCTTAATTGTCTTTTGTACAGCGATCCAGAAAAAGTAGACTTTTACCTATCTGTGACATTCCCTTCCGGGGTTTTAGCAGAAAGGTCAAAGGTCACCATTTGACCTCCACAGGGATCAAAACCTGAAAATTTTTTATGAAAATAGTCTCAAATTGTTCGTCTTCTATATACAATTTTAAAAAAGAACAGTTTGCCATAGCCAGGATGTTTTGTTACCATGGTAACATTGTGACAAAGTTCAATGCCCATTGAAATATGGCCCGGCATTTTTTGCTATGTTACCATGTAATACCCATGTAAGGAAACATACATAAAGAAATGTGATATTAAAACTTCCCTTGTAGGATGCATGATATAATATTTACTCCCATTTCCAGTTGCACTGGTATAATCCTACATAATATAGCCCTGTAACAATGGATGATTTCATCAATGGTGGTATTATCATGTAATAATGGGGTAATAATCGGAGTGTAATCTTTTGTTTCTCTTTACAGCATATAGCAGCACCACACAGTTACCCAAGCCTTGCTGCAATTCGGGACGCAGTCAAACATGTTGGTGCTGCCATCAGTAAAGGGGCAATTCCCAAGTCAATTGGTCCTTTGACCTTTGCTTTCATGGGTGCTGGCAATGTATCTAGGGTAAGCCCCATTTGTTTAGTAAATTATTATCAAATTCAAAACACTAACACTACAGTAATTTTTATAACGGTGATTCAGTAATGTCAGCATGCATGTATATATGCAGCATCTTTAAATGTGTGCTTATGTACGCTAACTCTTTGAGCATACGCTCACAATTTGAAGCGGGATACATACTCTATACCCTACAATTGACAGCACTCAAAGTGCCCTCATAAAGGCTAATGTGAACAAAATATAGGAATTCAATTCCATAGTATCTGGTTGTTATCGTGCAATCGTGCAATAAAGTTAAACCCTTGCTAGTAAGAGGATCAGGATGAATAAGCTTAATAGTTTATGAATATTATAAAAGAACATAAAAGTTATAAATGAAAAACCTGAAGATTAGTGAACAAATATATAAAATATCATGTCGATTTTGCACTGTAAAGGCCAGATACTAACCATTGTTTTTTTACACTTGGTCTTATTCCACAGGGTGCTCAAGAAATGCTAAATGGCCTTCCTGTAGAATTTGTCAAAGCGGTAGAGCTAAAAGAAAAGGCTCTTAATGGCGGTAAGGAAAATTCATTCATTTTATTATTTCTCTTAATTGATTGTTTACATCTTGTAATATAATTATTCCTCATGAATATGTATGACATGATCAAGGAAATAAGGTTAGCAAAGTTAGGATATTTCAATTATACGCAAACTTGAAGGTGCCTCATACTAGCCAGTTGCTAGTTGCAACAGATAAAAAGAAAGGGCCATTGTTGTTTAATAGAAAGCAAATATTACTTGAATGTTTATGATCTGGCATCATGCTCACAATCAGCGTGGTAAATAAGGCGGGCCCGGGGGCCCATAGCCCGTGAAAATCAATGCGGGCCCAACGAAAATGTGCCATGAGGGCCCGACTGGCCCATGAAAAAAATAAATTTAAGCTTACTGCAAAACGGGACTGAAAATACAAAAAATCTTCCAAGACATCGTCCATACTACACTAATTCATAATGGAGATTCATTTTAAATGCTGATTTTTTTCAAAAATTGTGTTTATTTTCCACTCTCAATTTATTCGGGCCCGCTAAAGTTTGTGAGGGCCCCTAAAGATTCAAGAACAAGGGCCCAAATGGCCCGTGGTCATTTTTGCTTATTTACCACACTGCTCACAATGTTACAAGGCAATTATTCAGGCTTTTGTGTTTGCCAACATCAAGAAATTGTCAAATTTGGTGTAAATAGAGCTAGAATATGCATTTCGTTATGTCGATCCTATTAGGGGTACACCGACCATGATGGGGGGGGGTGGCAAAAGCCATTTTTCTGCAATTTGTCATAATAGTAATATTAGAAAAGAGGAAGAGATAGAAGGTAATGTATTTTGCTGTGATAAAGTTCACATCAATATCACTGGGTCTGATTCATGTTTGTCTTATACCAATCTCAGATCACAAGAAAGTTTATGCCACTGTCTTGGATTGTGAGGATCATCTTGTGAAGAGAGATGGAGGCAAGTTTGACCTTAATGAGTACTTCAAGCAACCTAAGCTGTACAGGTCCATCTTTCCAGAAGAGGTAATATTATTGTTTAGAATTTACTATGAATTATTATGTAATGGTTGTATGATACTACCACTGTAGTCTTTTTTATCTGTCTATATTCAGGTACGAGAGCAACTAACTTATCAATTAGTAGCCATTATACTTTTGTTAAATCAAGTTCAGTAGTTTATGTAGGTGTATATGTGTTGCGATCAAACAAAATCATTCGGAACTCTGCAATAATAAATTTTCAGTTTCTTACAGGATAGTAAAAAACATTTACAAAGCTGGATTTTGCAGAAAAACCCCATTGAAATTGAATAACCAGTTCCAAAGATATGAGCAATTAAAATGTTTTCAAAACAAGCGGAAACAAAAGGAAATATTTCCTTTATTTGGCTATATCTCAAAATCAATATTTCCGAGTTCCAACTGATTTTGCTTGATCGCATCACATATTGTGCTGGGCGCAGTATCTGGTTGCTTGTAAAGTTAATCATGCAGAACATTAATACATCTTTATAAGAGTGGTCTAATTTTTCAAAAAGAGTGAAATAAGTCTGTGTCTCTTAAACCTAATAGAATTACTACATAGGCTGCAGCATTGTTTACTCAGGGGCATTATGTCACAATTTTTGCCCAATGAAAATTATATTTGGCACACATAATATTTGCAATGTTGTATTACAATTAGTCAATCTGAGATATTACTGAGCCAAAATTGGGCTAAGATAGGGGCAAAATGCTCACTTTGGTGCACTCAATTTAGAGTAAACACTGGGCTGCAGATTCCCAATCACATTTCTCCCCTCTTTGTTTTTGGCAAAAACAAAAGAGAAATAATCGGATTATAAAGTAAATTGTGAGGAAGTGCTACTTTAAGAATGTTAACCCTAACTCCACGAAGGTATTTTGGTGGAGAGGAAGGAAAGAAAGGAGGAAGAAGATGAAAAGAATTTTCATTTTCTCGGCGTGGTTTTGAATGGGTGTGGTTCTTGGTAGGGGTATACTTACAAGGATGTATAGTCTGAAATGTTTTAGAATTTAAAATAATAATATAAGTGCAAAATGTAAAAAAGGCCTTTTTGGGTGCTAGAAAGAAAGGAAGAAGATGAAGAGGATTTTAATTTTTTTGGTGTGGTTTTGAACCCCTGGCCCTCGGTTGCTACACACACAAATAGCCATAGCAAGCCACAAGTGATTACTTTGGCCAGCCACCTTTGCGTACCCATATGTGCTTTGGCACAACGATGCAATTGCATCAAAAGGGATACTTGCACTCACAGTTGCTTACTGCTGTATCTTTTTGTGGGTTTTGGGCTTGTTAGGGTTGAAAATAACCTTTTACAATATACCTTGATAGCATAAGTATGTGCAATCTGAAATGTTTTAGACTCTAAATAATAATACAAGAAATTTAAAGTGCAAAATGTAGAAAAAGCCTTAAACAAAAATTTAACATATATACAGGCCTAAACAGGAGAGTTTCATGTGGAGCTTTAAAGGTGAACCTCATTGAAAATAAAGTTATATATCAATGGAAAGCTTATGATGCCAGGAAGCAGAAAAGAATATTTTTTATTTGCCTAACGCACCAGGATAGATGCAAAGATTGGATATTGGCACCCCCTAAAATACAAAACGAAATCGCTTCAAATTAGGCGCTTTTCGATGATGACGCCAGCACGGGACACACAGTTACTTCCGGGTTTGATTGTAAACACAATGTCCATGCATTACTGTGGCATGCATCAGGCCAATGCACAAACTCAGTCATTGTCAACTTACTTTACATGAAAAATATCTTCAATAAAATAAGAATAACATGAAGGAAACATCATGATCAAATCAAGAATGAAGTTCCTGAATAAAGTGTGTGGATTAAAAATGGGAAAAGTGCTGGCAGGGTGATTTGGGATAGGCCAAGCCATCCACGATATGCAGGGAATATTACAGTAAAGCACGAAGAGCGAAGATTCGCCAAGAACCGGAATGAAAACAGATTGCAAAAATAACTGCTAGTGCTACCAGTTCAGATCGTCACACCAAGTTGAGATGAACTTATCACAATGAGAAAATGAAGGAATAGAATAAGGTACATGTACGGGATTTTTAAATTATTTCTTAACTTTACAACCGGTCATGTATGATAGGCGAACTTCAGTAGATACATACGGGCGGGGTGAACTCAGTACAGTGACTGACTATGACTGAGTCTCAGTCGCCGAGTGTTCCGTATCCATGACTGTACGTACTGTACTTGCAGACAAAATGACCGATTTTTTAGTTTAGTTTAGTTTAATACCTTTATTGCACAATTATATATCAAAAAGCGGTGTGTGGTGCAAAAGGGCAACCCCGAACAGGCACGCAGGCCCACTGGATGGGGGCCCTTATTTGATATTCACATTCTGATATTTCCAACTAATATTGCTACTTCATCAGCAAAATTTATTCCTGTAAATGTTCCAAATATAAGGGAATGATTGATCAAATCTGCTGAAACACGGCGCAAACTTGTGCTACTGGAGAGACGAAGCGAGTCGCTGTGTTTGCCCACCTTGATCGGCACGGCTGCCTGTAATTTCTTCAGCATAAAAGCAGCAATTTACGCATCGTGTTCGGTAATCCATAAAACATGAATGTTTCATTTTTTCAGTACACTGATTGTAGTATCATTAAAAGAATCGTGACACAAGTGACAATATTTTAATTTTATTCAGATTTCAGAATTCAATCAAATAACGGGTCTACTAAGCCTAAATTGTATTTATTTTATAATAAAGTATCTGTTTCTTTCAATCGTGATTGTGTGGAAAGAATGTACAGGAGAATGTATTACATAATGCGCTAAATATGAAAACCTTATGGGCTGGATTTGATGAAAGCGGCGGGTTTTTTTTATTAATTTTTTAATTACTACAAGACGATATTTTTAAAAATCAGATATTTTTAAATGAATCAAGAATAGGAATGTCACAAACAAGTTATTTAATTTGTTATTCGATCATGTTTATTCAGTCCATGACATGAACGGCATACGGTAACAGCAATCATTTGCGCATGGAATTGATCCCAGCGCGAAATTCAAACTCAATTACCCAGTTATACCCAGCCAGTTATGACTGATTTTGTCAAAATTTACGGAACATTTTCGTGTTGACAATAATTCTATTATTTCTTAATATATAGAAGGAATCAGCAACTTGAAGATTCTTCTCATTTCAAGCTTTATTGTGAAAATCAGACTTGCCGGGCAGCTTGCAAAGTACAGGAAGCAAGTCTTGTTTACATGTTTCCGAGTAGGATCACGTGACTCACGAACCCTGAGCTTACGTCCACGAGCATTCTCAAGGTCAAAGACGATTGATTTGGGTGCTTTTTGGGCGCCTTTAAAAAGACCAAAAATTCATTCATTTTTTTATTTTTTCAGCTTTATTGGCCATCAAAAAAATCGGAAAAAATTATTTTTAATATCCTGATATCATAAGCTTTCCATTGATATATAACTTTATTTTCAATGAGGTTCACCTTTAAAGCAACATGCAGAGAATTCTATCAAATGTCTTGCTTCTTTGCAGCCACTTTGTGATAAATAGGTCTATTTGAACATGAAAGGTCACAAGGTCAGAATGTTAGTGTGAAAACTGTGTATTTGGCTTAATTTTCATATGATGAGGAAGTGTACTACACTTGAAAATATTATAAATTTACCAAGAAATTTGAAAGTGAGGAAAACTTGTTTGTCCATGGTGATGTATCTGTGCATGTCTCTATGAGATCCAGATGTGCTTAACTTTGGTTCACCTCAAGTTTGGTAGTGCTGTCAATGCTTTTTGTGGTTGAGCTGTAAGTGTGCCGACAAACAGCCCTTCTATGTATGCATGTAAGCAGTGTGCAAAACTAACAGCAATATACACACTTACATCACTACCGTGCTGGAGGTAAATCAAAGTATTAAAGGACAACACTCTTTTACAGCTGTACTATGTAGAACAAACACCTGGGCAAGTTAAGATGTTGGGCACATGGACTACAGATACTAGACTAACCACAAACAGTCAAAGTCTCACCCGATAATGAGGGCTGATCGTTCCATGAAGTGTGACAGACTTAAACTGCTTGCACATACCACATATTTTTACATTCCTTCATGTAAAGGTGAAGACATGCAATGCTCTATTATTTTATTTTTACGCCAAGGCATGCAATGCTTTACGTGAATGTTAGACACGCATGATGAAATGATCAGCCCTCATGAATATGCAAGAATTCACAGCATACAAAACACAGGAACTTTGACTGTTGGTGAATAGTCTGTATTAGTCTTGTATTAGTCTACCTTTATGACAGTATTGTTTTCTCATATCAGTGAAGAAAAATCTCTTGAAAAACATGACAAGCATTTCTTACTCATATGATTTTTTATGTGTGTACAGATAGCACCATGGGTGTCATGCATTATTAATGGCGTTCTGTGGAACTACGACCACCCACGTACACTAACGATAGAAAACCTTAGGAATCTGATCTCTCAAACCCCAAAAGATGATGGTAAAGGTTCTCCAGGGACACCAAAGCTGCCTCATCGTCTCCTAGGTGTGTGCGACATCACCGCTGACCCTGGTGGCTCACTGGAATTTGTCAAAGATTGTACGCACATTGATTCCCCATTTGGCTTGTATAACATCAACGATGATTCCTTCAAAACTTCAACGTAAGTATGATCAACAACCATTGCTATGATGAGATATGGTTGCTTAAATACAGACATTTACAAATACACCTATGTACAATGTACACACACATTACTCGATGAACAGCACTTTTGCAGGGGGCTTTATTTTGGAAAAGTTATTTTGCTTTTAAACTTGTAAAAATGGAGACATGTTTATAGAGCATTCTTATGATTGGCACCTCCCTGCCGTTGATGGGGTGAACATCCACATCACATCAATATCATGTAATATAAAACAATGAAAGCGAGATCAAGAATGGTATCTGATGATTATAAAATAACTACATAATCACATGATACCATTCTTGACCTCGTTTTTGTTGATTTATAGTATGTAATATCAATGTGATATCGATGTTCTCGCATCAATGGCAGTAAGGTGCCAATAAAGTTATAAGAATGATGTGTGCATCAAGTAATTACCTTCGCTAATGTACATGTAGTCTAGTCTCCTTGCAAAATACATAAAATTAAATCCCTGGCAAAATGCATTACTTTTGTAGTATATATTCATTTAATTTGATTGTGTGTTTATTTCAAGATGATATCTTGAACCATCTGTCTGATCACAATGAATTAATTCCATAGCTCGACAATGTAAATGTATCTACAAGTTAATCAGTCTATTATATTTTCATATAATTTCAGTTTTGATGGTCCTGGTGTGCTAGTGTGTGCTGTATCTAATATGCCATCTCAGCTTCCTGAGGAAGCATCATCAGATTTTGGTGATTTGTTGCTGCCTCTTATTCCTGACTTAGTAAGTAATTTTGCTAAAAATAACAATTGTTTTTACATCAAAAGTTGCACTGTTGCATTGCATGTTGACTTTGCAGTCATTGTTTCTGATCACATTATGTACACCCTGAGTTAAAAAGAGGATATACTTGAAATTGCAATTTGTTTGTGATGAATCAAAACATGGACACCAAAATTGTCTTTATTAATATAAGGTTTAGGTAATATCAATAGCATTCAAAAGAATGCAATCCAAATCTACACAATATTATTATACAAATGCAAAGTAAAGATTTGTAACAAATTACAAGGACCATGATATGTCTATTTTGACTTTTAGAACATTGTGCATAATAATCGCTCCTTTAAATTATCGAGCGAAAATTAAGGATATTTAATCCTTAAAAATTAATCGCTCCTTTAGATTAGGTCAATTTTTGGTATCTTATGTGCAAATAAAACTGTCTTAGCTCTCTTATTTAAATGTTGTCCTTTTTTGTTTTCAGTTGAAGTCTGATGCCACCAAATCGCTAAGTCAAGAAGATCTTCCCAAAAGTATCTATGATGTAAGTTATATGTCACTTTTCTTATGTCATAAGTATATTGCCAAGCAGGATACCTTGTTGCAATCACTGGCTGGGTGTGACTCTCATCAGTACTAATGTAGGCATATGCTTAAGGGTAGTAGTCAACATTTTGGGCATAGCAGATTAGGACAGCTTGAGATTTTGTTCGCCTGAGAATTTAAGCACTTCAATTTCTTACGAATTTGCAATAAAGTACACACATATTGAAGTATTTGGTCAAAAGCTTGAGATTTTAATAATTAAGCTGAATGGTTGAGGAAATGTCACAAAGATTGAGACTTAAGCCTAATTAATTGTGAGGGTTGAATACTCAGAAGCTTACAGGATTGACCATAATGTCTACCAAGATATTGCAGTTCAATGACATTGAATAGGACTACCATGGGTTCCCATCTGTTCTCAATTTGTCTCTTTCTCATTGATCTGAGCAGGTATTTTACCCATGCAAATATGCCATATGTCACAAAACTCAGTATGTTATTTGCAAAGTTGAGATTTTGAATAGCAGATCAGACCCAATACATAAATATCTGCATCTTATTCCATGTTATGCATAATATACAAATTGAGATGTACAATCCTGTATAATGAAACATTTCAGCTAAAGTTAGGCAAGTCAGAGGGGAGCGTAACCTAGCAGTGTTTACGCTCAAATATTGAGACAAGTAAAGAGATACTCAAGAAGAGGGGTTTTAAGAAACACATTGTAAGGCTTGATTGCCATTTCTGCTCTATATTCATGATTTTTTATTGGGAGTGGGGAAAACACTCAAAGCTTTTGTTTTTGTATATTTTGGGCCTTAACTTGAGAAGCGCAAGACCTATGAAAATGCAAATATCTTTCATCATTTCTGGAGTTTCTAATAACATCTTTGTTTTCTGTCTTGTTTTTGTTGACTACAGGCTGTGATCACATCCAATGGCAAGTTGACTCCCAAGTTTGCATACATTGAAGGACTACGCGCAAAAGCTGGGGTGTAACATCAGGACATGGATTTATGTAAAGGCCATACTTGAATGCTGCTTTTATTCTAAAAACTAACTAAAAACAGTTTAATCAATAACTGATAAATAATATATATTGGAATGTTTATTTACAAATGTAATTTGTTTTTGTTTTCAACATTATTTATTTGCAAATTTTGTTTTTATCTTCAAAGTTTGTTGTATGTGAAATAAGAATTTTAACATGTGCTTTTAAGTTTAGCAAAATATTTAAATTGTATCAATTTTACAGTTTTTTTTTTTTTATTGTACGAAGTATGGCGGATCATAATGCTGTGAAAAAATACTGAAATAGCTCATATGAATGCTGCAGAGAAAATCCTGAAATAACTCATTTATGTAAATTTCATTTCCAAAGAGGCAAATGATATAAAAAAAATGAATCTTTCTGTGAGTGAATTATAAAATGAAATTATGAAAGGATTAATTGCCTGTTCTCCTCAATAGTTAAGAATTTTAGGAATTAAAATATCAAATGTGATGAAATAGTAATGGTTTTTTCTCACTACAACTACCCTGTTATGGATTTACTTGATTTGGGCAGTGATTTGTGCAACTGCCCAAAAATATATAAAGAATATCATACCAAAGCCATGCTGTAACATTTGCTGTGAAAGATGCCCTCAGTGTTTTTCAAAATTCAGATTTTTACTCAGTTGTAATGTACTTGAATAAAGTAACATACCCTGCAAAAATCAAGGTTTTAGGTGCTGTAATTGTGACACAATCTGAGATTTTTAATATAACGATGTGTCCCATCGTTTTATTCATATAATCAAAATATTAGTTGAACACATACGCAAAGTTCATAACACTCTATACGTCCATGGTGTATGGCATGATCACAACATAGCTAAAAATAAAAGGGGACATTTATGAGAGTGAAAACGAATATTTTGTGGAAAAGAAATACAAATCTATTTCCTATGGAAATGTTACAACATGGCTCTAACAGGGAGCTTATCAAAGGTGTGTGCCCAGATTGACAGCCTCATACCAGAATATTATGACAAAATCTGTGCACTCACCTTTAAAACTGAATTCATACCAAAATAGCTTCTGCAAAGGTTTTATTTGTGCATTGTGCTCCAAACATTTCTAGAGTCAAGACAAATGATTATCAATCCAACAGTTGTAAAAAAAACCAAAGAAAACTAAATCTTTAATCAAGCCTTTATACTTTTTTAAATCTTTTTAACAATTTGGTTTGTTTTATTTCATCATGAAAATTAAACTTCATATCTATTTAGAAAATATCAACTTAGGAGAAAAGGTTCATATAAGAAATATGAAACTGCATTCATATTATAAAATTCTCCCAATTTGTACTGTGCCCCAACTTCATGGAATAAGCCACTTACTATTTTGTTGATAATAGTATTAACTTTTCCTTTTTAACAATAATGACCAAAAAAGAATATCTGTTTGTCACTTTAGTTTTAACATTTACTGCTGCAAAGATATATTCTCAACTTTTGTCCAAATATTCTTAATTTTCTTACATCTAAACTTGCTTGAGAATGACTAAATAATTTTGACAGGAGAGATCATAATGTGAATATAACTCGACTGCTTTCCACTGACCGGAACAAGTAATGTATATAAATTGAATACAAATTAGCAATCAGTATGTCAAGGCTTCCCTTATATTTTATTCTGTAGAAAGCAGAATTGGACTGTTATGAATTGCAGCTTGATCATTGTACCAAAGAGATTTAGTTATTAAGGCTTTTATTATGTCTTAATATTTTGTAAAAATTGTACAGTTATCCTGCTTCTTGTAACTGTGAATTAGTGCCACTGTTTTTAATATTGATGACTATAGGTGTAGATCCTGGGAGGATGAGATGGTCCCATTGTTGATGCCTGTATGTGGGTTTCTGACTAAATTAACCCCATATTTGGGTACTTTTGCCTTAAAAATGTTGTTTTGCACTCTTCACATGAATCTATTCCACTTTTGCTCCATATTTCATCATTTTAGCTTCAACAAAAACATAATTTTTCATGTGCAAAGCACACATTTGTAACTGATTCTATCTCCAAAAAGTGCTGAATTCACTATACTTCAAGATATACTTTCCAACCCATCCCCCTGTCGATAAGAAGTCTATACCACTGTTGATGACTGGTACATTGACACATTGTGGAAATGATTGCTATATAGGCCTACAGTGAGTAGGAGATGGGTGTCACTATACAGTCAGTCAGGTATTGGTAATACACAGGACATATCAATGTACCAATTTACTTACATTTTCCGAATAGAAGGTACCGGTAATCGGTATTCAGATAGATGATGGTCATTAATTGATAATGTGCAACAATTTACAAATATTGCTGATGTATTTTTTTATGTCAAGCCATATCAAGGCATTAACAGCTGATTATCATTATGATAAAGCTGACGGGTTGGCGTCTAGGTAGCTGTTAGCCTCCTTTTTGAAGCTGGTCCATTTTACAATTCCTTGAAAAGAGGCGGGAGTGGTTTCCATTTGCTGGCTGTAGATTGAATGAAGGACCATTCATGACTAACAAGGTTAGATCTTGGAATTTGAATAGAATTTCTTATTCTATGAACTAAATTTTAAACTGTAAAGAGAAATAAATATGTACAAAGAGTTTTACAGACATTTGTGTATGATGGTTTTCTTGGTCTGGTTAACAGTGTTTTGTAACATTATTGAATGAGCTACTTTATTTTTGCAGCAGTTGCATTTAGCAGTGAAGCATTTTATTGGTTTTACAAGTTAAAAACGGCATGCATAATAGAGGCCTTGCATGTGACGTATCATCCCGTAAATATGGCGGACTACTCAAATGCATTCAACAAAAGCATGATTGCAATCTACCGTGACAGTTCGTCTCATACACATAACCCTGCACTACGATCAAATAGGTTGATGACAACATTTGATTGAATGGACAGTGGAAGCTCTATAGTCCAACGGTTCTTTATTCCGACGGTTCTTTAGTCCGAAGGTTCTTTAATCCGACGGTTCTTTATTACGAAGGTTCTTTATTCCGACGGTTCTTTATTTCAAGGTTCTATAGTCCGAATTTTAAAAAGGTTCCCTAATCCGAATATTAAAAGAGGTTCTTTAACCCAAATTTTAAAAACGGATCTCTAGTCCGAATATGAAAATAGGATCTATAGTCCGAATTTAAAAAAAGGTTCTCTTGTCCGAATATAGAAATAGGTTCTATAATCCAAATTTAAAAAAAGGTTCTGTAGTCCGAAATTGCAAAACGGTTCTATAGTCCGAAACGGATACAGTGTTCTTTAGTCCGAATTGGTAAACGGGTTCTATAGTCCGAATTTTATTTTTATCATTTGTTTCAGTGTCAAATCATCACAAAATACAAATCCGCTGAAGTTCAACATGGTTGGTTTCTCTGGATATTTTCCGTAGCGTACATTGACGTTCATCTTATTCTGGTGATATTTTCTTCATTTTTATCTGTTTTTCATTCCATTATAATACTATATACTAGTAATACTCTACCGATGTATTCGAGCATTGTCGAGTTCAAATTTTCATAGCGCCATCCCGCCATGTAAATGCTGCGGCTTTTTTAAAACATTAAAACAAATTTAGTCATTTAAACTCTGCTTTAGTATTATTTATCTAGCTAGAGGGCGCAGTAAATGTTAATGTTTTAAAAAATCGGACTATAGAACCTTTTTACTGATTCGGACTAAAGAACACGGTATCCGTTTCGGACTATAGAACCGTTTTGCAATTTCGACTACAGAACCCTTTTTGAATTCGGATTATAGAGCCTATTTCTATATTCGGACTATAGAACCCTTTTTAAAATTCTGACTATAGAGCCTATTTCTATATTCGGACTATAGAACCCTTTTTAAAATTCGGACTATAGAGCCTATTTTCATATTCGGACTAGAGAACTGCTTTTAATATTTGGACTATAGAACCTTCGAAATAAAGAATCGTCGGAATAAAGAACCTCTTTTCAATTTTTTTTCGGACTAGAGAACCTCTTTTAAAATTCGGACTAGCGAATGCTATGAACACATGTTCGGACTAGCTTAACCTTCAGTACTAAAGAACCTTCGGATTATAGAACCTTCGGATTATAGAGCAGTCCCCGAATGGACTACACTCCGCCATAACTACGGTGAAGGACACCGGTTCAAATCCTTTGTTTGGAGCCAATCGATAAAAGAATGCAGGGCCTCTATTGGACGAGTCGTTTTATGGTGTGACCTAGACAGGTTTTTGTTGTATACTGTATTCACGCAAAAATGAAATGTCTAATGACGTCATTTGATGAGTCTACCATTTCGGTGATGATTTTCTGTAAAACTGCATCATAATCAAGTCGCTAGCGATGACCACTTACAATTTTACCAATACACTATATCGTGTTTGTTGTTCAGTTCATTAACCAAAGACTCAGTGGCGCATTGCTGTCAAATACCAGCTTTTAATTTTGGCATATCTGATACTATTCAGACAAATCAAATTCAGTTTTCAAGCAAACTTTTTGTTATCATTTATACAGGAATACACGTTTTCACATTGGATATTAAACTGGCAAGTTGTTTGTATTATGTTTTGTTTATCTATACCTTGGCTTTATCACCTGCAGACTTGTACCCGTACTCATACCCGTACCCATACTCGAGTCCCAATTTCCGTACTCATACCTGTGGCTTCGGACTCGGACCCGTACTCATCATGCTCATGCCCTACTTTGACTTCGGACCCCAGACCCGTACCCGTACTCATGGACCGGGACCCGTACTTATGGCCTGGGACCCGGACCCGTACCCGTAGCCGTACCTGTACCCATGGCCTGGGACCCGTACCCGTACTCAAGGTCAGGGACCTGTACCCATGGGTACGGGTACCATACAGTACATGGTTACACAAATGCAGGAAAGTGAGATAAGAATAGAATACTCTCACTTCCCAGATGCATTTTAACTCCACTCATGAATCCCACTGTGAGTCCTCTGATCATAAATTCATAATTAAAACAATAGGTTACATCATGAATGGGGTTGGGTGGGGAGTAAATGGAAAGCTATAGCAAGTGCCCTTACATTTATTGTAGCCTGGTCCAGGGCCCTGAAAAAGATAAATCCAGCCCTGGCTACACAAAATGAACATGAATGCTGCACACATGTAGATCTACAATGTAACAGCCTGTGCACACTGCCACCCATGACATGTATTCTACATGTACATGTCTCATTCACACAATGACTGATCAATACAGAAAAAGACCCAGCAAACTGGGAAAACATTTCAAGATTTTTTTTCTTTTGTGGTGAATTTCAAGTTATCATGTTAAAATATCATTATTTTAGCTTTTATTAATCATTTTGATATTTTCCATTCAAATACACTCCACTACTTGTATGCTGCACACATGTAGAACTAATGATAATGTGACTGGTGTGACTTTTCTGCCAGCCACATGAGCTCACAGTGTACCTCTTGTGTCAGGCTTGGGCTAGTGCATCTGAGACAAATACCACCATACAGAAATTTGGGATTTGATAAGGGAGTTAAAGGAGTTTAAAAATATTAATAAAACATGGCTATAATTATCCAGATGTGCATAATATTAATGGTAATAATTATAATGATTAAGCTAATGGATAATCTGTTGGATGTGTATTGTGTAGATGTGCATGAATGTACTTGGAAAATTGACAATTAATTTAATTCCAATTGATGTTTTAAGATAGTAAAAAATTATAGTGAAACCATGTTTTAAGATAAATATTTTTTTCCACATTGTACATGGATTGTTTGGACTGGAATCGGACTGGGGTCGACTTCGAGCCCGAGTCCTATTTTTTGAGCGAGCTGAGCTAAGCCTTTTAATGTTCACTTCTGAGCCGAGTCTGAGTCCAGCAACAAGTGGACTTGAGTCCGAGTCCAGACTCGAAAGCTACATGACTGCTAAATATAAAGTATGTTGAAATTAGTATTGCACAGTCTGGGTGTCCATACATAGACCTAGTTTTTTCACTTGCATCCAAAAATATGCCACATTTAGGCTAGATCATGGAAGTAAGCTTACTTCCATGGCTAGATTCACCATGATCACCAATATTTAAACTCTTTTTGTACTTGTTTAATTAATTTGTTTATACTCATACCCATAATTGGACCCATACAAGGCCAAATTTCCATACCCGTACCCATGGCCCGTACCTGTACCCATACTGGGACCCGTACCCGTACTCGAGTCCCAATTTCCGTACCCGTACTCGTACCCATGGCTTCGGACCCATACCCGTACCCGTACTCATACCATATTTTGACTTTGGACCGGTACCCGTACTCATGGACTGGGATCCGTACCCGTACCCATGCCCTGGGACCTGTACCCATGGCTTAGGACCCGTACCCATACTCATGGTCCTAGACCCGTACCCGTACTCATGGCGGGTCCCAATACTACAAGTCTGAATTCACCGGAATAAACATATTTATGCCATGGGCATGACGTCTGTCTACTAATGTAGGCCTACAGGCAGTGCCGCCGACAAGGTGGGGAGATAACCGGGTGCATTACCCCGCGATCCTAGGGGGCCCGTAAAAAGTGATGAAAACATATTTTACTATGGGGCAGTAAAAGCGAAGAAAAGGGACCTTAGGGGCCCGTAAAAGGTAAAGAAAAGATACCTTGTAATCGAGGCATATTTATTGAACATATGTTGTTAGGAAATTTTGTTTTGATGTTTTTTGTTTGTTTGTTTATTTGTTTGCTTGCTAGTTTTTCCGCTATCTACTCAAGATAATAGTATTTATATATGTAAAATACAAAGAAATTGAGAAAGGTTGAATATATTTTGTTAGGTCTAGCTACTGATGATAGCATTTTAAAACCGAATGATATAATACAAAAAAGGAAATCATAAGACTTAGCATGAGACGAGTCAGAAAGATCATTTGGT